>NC_086447.1:428022800-428338966 GCF_028390025.1 Pseudophryne corroboree | reverse complement strand
CTGCCTTATCAGCATCTCCCTCTGCCAGGGAGGGCAGTGTTGGTGGCTATCCAAAAACTGTATTCACAGCAAGTGATTGTCAAAGTACCCCTCCTTCAGCAAGGAAAGGGTTACTATTCCACAATGTTTGTGGTACCGAAACCGGACGGTTCGGTGAGACCCATCTTAAATTTAAAATCCTTGAACACTTATATCAAAAGGTTCAAGTTCAAGATGGAATCGCTCAGGGCGGTTATTGCGAGCCTGGACGAGGGGGATTACATGGTCTCCCTGGACATCAAGGATGCGTACCTGCATGTCCCCATTTACCCTCCTCACCAGGAGTACCTCAGATTTGTGGTACAGGACTGTCACTATCAGTTCCAGACGCTGCCGTTTGGGTTATCCACGGCACCGAGGGTCTTTACCAAGGTAATGGCCGAAATGATGATACTCCTTCGCAAGAAGGGAGTTTTAATTATCCCGTACTTGGACGATCTCCTGATAAAGGCGAGGTCCAAGGAACAGTTGGTAGTGGGGGTAGCACTTTCTCGGGAAGTGCTACAACAGCACGGCTGGATTCTCAATATTCCAAAGTCACAGCTGGTCCCGACGACACGTCTTCTGTTCCTGGGAATGATTCTGGACACAGACCAGAAAAAAGTGTTTCTTCCAGTGGAAAAAGCCGAGGAGTTGTCATCTCTAGTCAGACCTCCTTAAACCGGGACAGGTGTCGGTACATCAATGCACACGAGTCCTGGGAAAAATGGTAGCTTCGTACGAAGCAATTCCATTCGGAAGGTTCCACGCAAGGACTTTCCAGTGGGACCTGTTGGACAAATGGTCCGGGTCCCATCTCCAGATGCAACAGCGGATAACCCTGTTGGCAAGGACCAGGGTGTCGCTGCTGTGGTGGCTGCAGAGGGCTCATCTACTAGAGGGCCGCAGATTCGGAATACATGACTGGGTCCTGGTGACCACGGATGCCAGCCTTCGGGGCTGGGGTGCAGTCACACAGGGAAGAAATTTCCAAGGACTGTGGTCAAATCAGGAGATTTCGCTTCACATAAATATTCTGGAGCTAATAGCCATTTACAATGCCCTAAGCCAAGCAAGACCCCTGCTTCAAAACCAGCCGGTACTGATCCAATCAGACAACATCACGGCGGTCGCCCATGTAAACAGGCAGGGCGGCACAAGAAGCAGGAGGGCAATGGCAGAAGCCACAAGGATTCTCCGATGGGCGGAGAATCACGTGTTAGCACTGGCAGCAGTGTTCATTCCGGGAGTGGACAACTGGGAAGCAGACTTCCTCAGCAGGCACGACCTCCACCCGGGAGAATGGGGACTTCATCCAGAAGTCTTCCAAATGCTGGTAAACCGTTGGGAAAAACCACAGGTGGACATGATGGCGTCCCGCCTCAACAAAAGCTAAAAAGACATTGCGCCAGGTCAAGGGACCCTCAGGCGATCGCTGTGGACGCTCTAGTGACACCGTGGGTGTACCAGTCGGTTTACGTGTTTCCTCCTCTGCCTCTCATTCCCAAGGTACTGAGAATAATACGAAGGGGAGTAGTGAGAACTATACCCGTGGTTCCGGATTGGCCAAGAAGGGCTTGGTACCCGGAACTTCAAGAGATGCTTTCAGAGGACCCATGGCCTCTACCGCTAAGGCAGGACCTGCTGCAGCAGGGGCCCTGCCTGTTCCAAGACTTACCGCGGCTGCGTTTGACGGCATGGCGGCTGAACACCGGATCCTGAAGGAAAAAGGCATTCCGGAAGAAGTCATCCCTACCCTGATCAAAGCCAGGAAGGATGTCACTGCAAAACATTATCACCGCATTTGGCAAAAATATGTTGCTTGGTGTGAGGCCAGGAAGGCCCCAACGGAGGAATTTCAACTGGGTCGATTCCTGCATTTCCTGCAAGCAGGGGTGACGTTGGGCCTCAAATTGGGGTCCATTAAGGTCCAGATTTCGGCTCTGTCGATTTTCTTCCAAAAAGAACTGGCTTCCCTGCCTGAAGTTCAGACATTTGTCAAAAGAGTTCTGCATATTCAGCCTCCTTTTGTGCCCCCAGTGGCACCTTGGGATCTCAATGTGGTTTTGGAGTTCCTGAAATCACATTGTTTTGAGCCACTTAAGACTGTGGATTTGAAATATCTCACGTGGAAAGTGGTCATGCTGTTGGCCCTGGCTTCGGCCAGGCGTGTGTCAGAATTGGCGGCTTTGTCCTATAAAAGCCCTTATCTGATTTTCCATATGGATAGGGCAGAGTTGAGGACTCGTCCTCAATTTCTCCCGAAGGTGGTATCAGCTTTTCACTTGAACCAACCTATTGTGGTGCCTGCGGCTACTAGGGGCTTGGAGGATTCCAAGTTACTGGACGTAGTCAGGGCCCTGAAAATTTATGTTTCCAGGACGGCTAGAGTCAGGAAATCTGACTCGCTGTTTATCCTGTATGCACCCAACAAGCTGGGTGCTCCTGCTTCTAAGCAGACAATCGCGCGCTGGATTTGTAGCACTATTCAGCTTGCGCATTCTGCGGTGGGACTGCCGCAGCCTAAATCTGTAAAAGCCCATTCCAAAAGGAAGGTGGGCTCATCTTGGGCGGCTGCCCGAGGGGTCTCGGCTTTACAACTTTGCCGAGCTGCTACTTGGTGAGGGGCAAACACGTTTGCAAAATTCTACAAATTTGATACCCTGGCTGAGGAGGACCTTGAGTTCTCTCATTCGGTGTTGCAGAGTCATCCGCACTCTCCCGCCCGTTTGGGAGCTTTGGTATAACCCCCATGGTCCTTACGGAGTCCCCAGCATCCACTAGGACGTCAGAGAAAATAAGAATTTACTTACCGATAATTCTATTTCTCGTAGTCCGTAGTGGATGCTGGGCGCCCATCCCAAGTGCGGATTGTCTGCAATACTTGTAAATAGTTATTGTTACACAAATCGGGTTGTTATTGCGAGCCATCTGTTCAGAGGCTCCGTTGTTATCATACTGTTAACCGGGGTTCCTATCACGAGTTATACGGTGTGGCTGGTATGAGTCTTACCCGGGATTCAAAATCCTTCCTTATTGTGTCAGCTCTTCCGGGCACAGTGTCCTAACTGAGGCTTGGAGGAGGGTCATAGGGGGAGGAGCCAGTGCACACCAGATAGACCTAAATCTTTCTTTAGATGTGCCCAGTCTCCTGCGGAGCAGTCTATTCCCCATGGTCCTTACGGAGTCCCCAGCATCCACTACGGACTACGAGAAATAGAATTACCGGTGAGTAAATTCTTATTATTACATTGGCAGTAGCGAGTCATGGGAAAATCCGAGTAAAAACAATAACTTGGAGAAAAGGCCACAAAGTGAGTCAGGTACTAGTCACCATTATAACTTTTACAAGCAAAGTCAAATGAGGGTATTAGAACCACTAAAACTGTGTAAGGTGCAGGCCAGACACATTACAGGTGGTATCAGTTGTCTGAGGAGGGGTTTCCCATTTGGACTTCTTTTTAGGATGCTGAACTGTTTGCTGTTTTTCCCCTCTGGATAAATTGAATGGCGTAGCATTAGGAAGGTTGAAGTGTTATGTCTTATACAAGCAATGAGCAGAAATCAGAAAGATCAGCAGGGGCATGAAGAATCAGGAGTTTGCCAGCATGTGACACTAGGAAAGGAAACTAAGCCCCATCTATATTTCAGATCCTGTTCATGGAGCGCCTCTGTCAAAGGCTTCAGCAATCTCCTTTGCTGGCGCGTGTACAATGAGAAAATCTGGACCCGGACACCACTGAATAAGACTCCTAAGTCTCAAACCTTTCAAAGGATCTCTTCTTTCGAAAAGTAATGGAGTCGGCAAATAAAATCTCCCCGATCAGTCGTTGGGCCTTTCGGACAGAGCTCTGTGAGCACGGTCAAATGAAATAGAGTTGTTGAGGTCCAGACCCAAAATTTCTCCAAAAATCTTTGTGAGGGCGTTAATAAGGCCGGATGGAGGGACAGCTACTGGAAGGCCACGAATCCAAATATTTTTCCTTCGGCTCCTGTTGTCAATATCCTCCAGTTTAGTGAGCATAGAGCTTATGTTGACAGATTGTTGAGAAATGACATCACGAAGATGAGAAAACTGGTCATCCACAAACTACTGCCCCTCTTCCATGGTGACTATCAGATAGTTCATATCAGCTTGTATTGAAGATATCTTGGTCTGAAGAAAGTCCTGAAGCAAGATTCAAGTGCCTGGGTGTCCTGTATGGAGGGGAGCGAGCGAACGTGTCAGAATTTCCCCAATATCGCCATGTAGCTGAGACATTTAAGCCTAAGGTCTCTGGAGGATGGAGAGCAAGCTATTGTAGTCAAGTTAGATGTAACAATCTCTGGCAGAGTGATTGAGGTGTCTGTAGTATGTGAAATAGACAAGTAGGAGCGAAGGTTCGGTTGAGAACTATGGTCATGTGAGAATCGGGCGTTCCTCTCTGCAAACTTTTCCTTTCTCTGCCCATTAGAAAGATATAAATTGAAAAGTAATTTAGGATGACAGCACCATTTTCTGAATGGGCGACAAAGGTCACACTCCCCCATTGGTGGAACTGCATGGTGAACAGGGAGCGATCACATGCGGTCCCAAGGAGTGAGGGCACTTGATATTAAGATGTCACTGAACGGTATCGCAGGCAACCATGTGTGAAGGGTCAACCAGAGGTGGCCAGAATCTTCAGCAATGTATAGGTAATAGTCCAACTGGTAGGGCTGTTAGGTGGTAAATTGATTCCTCTGTAATGTATCAATAAAAGCCCAACATGGCAGGTTAGTTGAAGGAAGTAAGATTTCTCTTTGCTAAGGTCGCAATAGCCCTGGGGAGCAAACAGGAGACCGTGAAAGTCTTCAGTGCTGTATTGATAATACCAATGTAGTAGGCTGGTTGATGGTAGTGAGATGCTTCTGTGCCCAATTAGTAACAGGCCGTTTTGGGAAGCCAGTAAGCAGTAATAAGATTCCATTGTGCAGTATTTATAATGGCCCAGTAGGTAGGTTCAAGAAATAGCAGTAAGATAGCTGTGTGCTGAATCAGTAGAAGCCCACCTCCTAGATGGGCATAGTGTCAGAGGAGCCTCCTTCAGATCTTGGGAAATTGCGTCAGCAGCGGGAGTAATGGCCGCCTAGGGACACTAGCCGTGAGGCAGCCCCTCCACTTATCAAGGCAGAATGTCTGGGCCGAGAGCAGGCAGCCACGTCTCCTGTGTGAAAGGAGGAAGTAATGGGCCCGAGTGCATGAGTGGAACAGAAGTCAGTGCTACACAAAGCACGGAAATCCATATGGGCCACCAGACGTAGTCGAGATATGAATGCCTCTCGTCTCAACAGGAAGCTTCGGGGGTACTGTTCCAGGTTGAGAGACCCACAGGCAGTGGCGGTGGACTCACTGGTAACTCCGTGGACGTACCTGTCAGTGTATGTGTTCCCTCCACTTCCACTCATCCCAAGGATTCTCAAACTCATAAAAGAACAAGAGTTCAGGCGATCCCCATTGTTCCAGACTGGCCAAGAAGAGCTGGTAAGCGGATCTTCTGGAATTACTGCTAGAGGATCCGAGGCCTCTTCGTATTCGCGAGGACCTTCTACAAAAGGGGCTTGAACACCAGATCTTAGCTCGGAAGGGCATTCCGACCAAGGTCATTCCTACCCTGATACAATCTAGGAAGGGAGTACTGTCAAAACATTACCATGGGATTTGGAAAAAGTATGTGTCTGGGGGGGGGGGGGAATCTAAGAAGTTTCCTACAGTGGAGTTTCAGCTGGGACGGTTTCTCCTCTTTCTGCAAGCGGTTTGGATGTGGGCCTACGCTTGGGCTTCATAACGGTCCAGATTTCGGCCTTGTCCATTTTTTTCAGATGCAATTGGCTACACTTCTTGAGGTTCAGGCACTCTTGAAAGGGGTTCTTCACATTTAACCACCCTTTGTGCTTCCTATGGCACCTTGGGAACTTAATGTGGTGCTGCAGTTCCTGCAATCGGATTAGTTCGAGCCTTTACAGGACGTGGACTTCAAGTTTCTAACTTGGAAGGCGGTCACACTGTTGGCGTCTGCTAGACGTGTGTCGGAATTGGGGGCATTGTCATGCAGGAGCACCTACTTGATTTTCCATGCAGATAGAGCTGAGCTCAGAATGCGTCAGCAATTTCTTCTAAAGGTTCTGTCAGCCTTTCATATCAACCAACCTATTGTGGTGCTGTTGGCTACTGACTCCTCAATTACCTCAAAGTCCTTGGATGTTGTGAGAGCTTTGAAAATATATGTGAAGAGAACTTCTCGTCACAGGAAGTCGGACGCTCTGTTTGTCCTTTATGATCCCAACAAGGTTGGGTGTCCTGCTTCTAAGCAGAAAATTTCTTGCTGGATCAGGTTCACTATCCAGCCTGCTTACTCTACTGCAGACTTGCCGTGTCCAAAATCTGTTAAGGCCCACTCTGCTCGTAAAGTGGATTCTTCCTGGGCGGCTGCCCGGGGTGTCTCTCTGCTTTGCCGAGCAGCTACTTGGTCAGGGTTGAACACGTTTGCTAAGTTCTACAAGTTCGATACTTTGGCCTCTGAGGACCTAAAGTTTGGTCAGTTGGTTCTACAGGAACCTCAGCACTCTCCCTCACGTAGTGGGAGCTTTGGTACATCCCCATGGTACCAAAATGGCCCCCAGCATCCTCTAGGATGTAAGAGAAAATAGGATTTTAATTACCTATCGGTAAATCCTTTTCTCATATTCCGTAGAGGATGCTGGGCGCCCGCCCAGTGCTTCGTATTCCTGCATTGTTACTTGGTTCAGTATTGTTGGTTCAGCCATTGCTGAATTGTTCCGAGTTGGTTAGCTTGGCTTTCCTTTTGTTGTATGTGTGAGCTGGTGTGAATCTCACCACTATCTGTGTATTTCCTTCTCTTGAAGTATGTCCATCTCATCGGACACAGTTTCTAGACTGAGTCTGGTAGGAGGGGCATAGAGGGAGGAGCCAGCCCACACTATTAATCTCTTAAAGTCCCATGGCTCCTAGTGGACCCGTCTGTACCCCATGGTACTAAAATAGACAGCAGCATCCTCTACGGACAACGAGAATAAGGATTTACCAGTAGGTAATTTAAAATCCTATTTTTTATTTTTTTTTCATTAAAACAATGCAAAACCCCCCAAAAAGCGGTAAAAACATGCCACAGTATGATGTAAAAAGTCTTGGTGAAATGTCTATTTACTAAATGAACATTTTTTGCTAATGTTTTGAAATTAATTGCAACTTTGTTTCACTCTTAGGTGGGATGTTTCTTGCTACAGGGAGCACTGACCACATCATTCGGGTTTATTACTTTGGCTCTGGTCAGCCGGAAAAGATTTCTGAACTTGAGTTTCATACTGTGAGTATTTTCAGATCAGAATTTAATTGCATATATAATTGTGTGCATATATGCCTTATGTTTGCATTTACTTCAGTAAATGTTATGCTATAATGTGAAGTAGCAGAGGTAGTGGGGTTTTAATTTTCAACATTCACGTTAAGTTGTTTCACAGCATTGGCAATATTGCTCTGTGTTTATTTTATTTCTCTTTTTTTAATACACCATACATTTTGCACATGTTAAGCTCTAATTGGCTATCGTAATCATAGCCGAAATGTACACTTTCAAAGTTGGTTTCTAGTATACATCATTTGTGTTTTGTTGATTAGTTTTGGCAGTGCCGTAACTAGACATTTTAGCACTGTGCAAGAAACAGCATCGGGCCCCACCCCCTCCATGTTTTGAAATTAATTTTACCTCTCGTCCACCCGCGCCCCATCAATCACACAACGCTAGTTATTACTCAAACTACACCGCACAGTAGCATCTGTTACTCGCATCACTCTGCATGGTAGCGTCCATTAGTTACGTTACGCAGCATGGTAGTGTCCATTAGTTACCTTATGCAGCCTGGTGGAGTCCATTAGTCACGTTACGCAGAGTGGTGGCGTCCATTAGTGGCAATACACAGTGCGATAGCTTTGGTCAGTCACATTACACAGCACGGCAGTGTCCGTCGGCCACATTATACAGCACGGTAGCGTCCATCGGCCACATTATACAGCACGGTAGCGTCCGTTGGCCACATTACACAGCACGGTAGCATACGCCGGCCACATTACACAGCATGGTTGCGTCCATCAGTCACATTACACAGCACAGAGGCATCTGATAGTCACAGAGAGCAGTACTACACACACAAACACACACAAACACACACACAAACAAACAAACAAACAAACACACACACACACGATTAATGTATGTGCAGTTTTTGGAGTTTATTTTTTTTTTACAAATCTTTCCACTGTATTGTACACAGTGATTTGTTTTAAAAATCACTGAGACACATTCCAGGATGAGTAAGATAGACTGGCCTTGTGGTTAATGTTATTTAGTTTACTGCCCAAAACCGTAATAAACACATAATGTACAGTACCTACATGATAAGAGTCTGCACAAGAGATGTAGAGAGACTTCACTCCTGTGAAGGCAGCAACCGTCTATGAGATGAGTAATCTCCAGTACCCGGAAGTGTTTGCATAGTTCTGAGAAGAGCAGGAGGAGGGGGGGGCGGACTGAGCAGAGGAGGACTGAGCGTGGGGAGAGTGCTGCGCCGCTGCCTGCTGTGCCACTCTGTTTGGCAGGTTTCATGCCAGGATGGTCCAGTGGGATCTGTTGGACAAGGAGTCCGGTTCCCACCTACACATAATCTCACTCCTGTGGTGGCTGCGCAGGTCTAACCTCCTAGAGGGGCGCAGGTTCGAGATCCAGGACTGGATCCTAGCGACCACGGATGCAAGCCTCCGAGGCGGGGGGGCAGTCACACAGGGGGGAAAACTTCCAAGGAAGATGGTCACGTTAGAAAACTTGTCACCACAAACGGTCTAGAGTTAAGGGCCGTTTACAACGGTTTTCTACAAACGAAAATCAGGATGGCAATGGCAGAAACCACAAGGATTTTCCGCTGGGCGGAAAAACATACAAGCGCTCTGTCGGCGATGTCGTTCCAAGAGTGGACAACTGGGAAGCAGACTTCCTCAGCAGACACGATCTCCATCCAGGAGAGGGGAAACCTTCTCCAAGTAATCTTCGGAGAAGTGGCATGTCGGTGGGATTTCCTCAAGTAGGAATGATGGCATCTCGTCTCAACAAGAAGCTTCAGAATTCCAGGTCAAGGGTCCCTCAAACAGGAACAGTGAATGCACTGGTGACACCGTGGGTGTGTTCAGTCGGTATATGTATTCCATACGTTTTCTCTCGTTCCAAAAATTCTGGGATCATACAAAGGAAATTCGAACAAGCCTCATGGTCTCAGACTGGCCAAGAAGAGCTTGGTATCCAGATCTCAGGAATTACTCATAGGAGATCCCTGGATTTTTCCTTTGCGCGAGGACCTGTTGCGGCAGGGGCCGTGCGTGTATTAGGACTTACCGCGGATACATTTGACGACATGGCAGTTTACCGCGAAATCCTAGTCCGTATGGGTATTCCCACGGTATTTGTTCTCCACGCTTATTTGGGCTGGAAAAAGGGGTAACGTCTAAACATTACTACCATAGTTGGAGAAAATAAATTTCTTGGTGTGAATCCAAGGAGACTCCTACGGCAGTCTTGTCAGCTAGGACGTTTTCTCCATTTCCTACAAACCGGTGTGGATGCGGGCCTAACCTTGGGCTCAATTATAATAGAACTTATCGGGTTTCATTCAGAATAAAGTGGACTCCCTTCCAGAAGTTCAGACTGTCGTGAAGGGTTGGTTGCACATCCAACCTTCATTAGTGCCCCAGTGGCACCATGGGATCTTAACGTGGTGTTGCAGTTTCTTCACTCATATTGATTTGAACCTTTACAGAAGGTGGAGTTGACATTCATCACTTGGGAAGTGGTCGTCAGGTTGGCCTTGGCATACACAAGGCGGGTGTCTGAGTTAGCGGCCTGGTCTCACAAGAGACCTTATTTGATCTTCCATGAAGATAGAGCAGAGTTGGAAACTCGTCAACAATTTCTACCGAAGGTGGTTTCTTCTTTCCACATGTACCTATTGTGGTGCCTGTGACTACCGACGCCTTCGCTGAGTCGAAGTCTCTGCATGTGGTCAGAGTTTTGAAAATTTATGTCGCCAAGACGGCTCCGTTTAGGAACACAGGCACTGATGTCCTGTTTGCTCCCAACAAGATTGGGTGTCCTGCTTCCAAGCAGACTGTTGCGCGCTGGATCTGTGGTACGATCCAGCAATGCGCATCTCACAGCAAGATTGCCGTTACCGAAATAGGTAAAAACCCATTCTACTAGAAAGGTGGGCTCGTCCGGGGCGGTTGACCAGGGAGTCTCGGCATTGCAACTTTGCAGAGCAGCTATTTAGCAAACAATTTGGCTAAGTTTTACAGGTTTATTACCTTGGCCGAGGTTGACCTCACATTTGGTCATTCGGTACTGCAGAGTCGTCCGCACTCTCCCGCCCATTCTAGAGCTCTGGTATACCCTATGGTTCTTGATGTGACCCCAGCATCCTCTAGAACAGGGCTGGCCAAACCGGTCCTCGAGATCTACCAACAGTTCATGTTTTCCAGGACTCCTGGAGATCTGTAGAATTGTCAGTTAGGAATGAATGCAGCACATCTTAATTAGTAATGACTACACCTGTGCACCAGCTAGGTGGTCTGGAAAATGTGTACTGTTGGTAGATCTCGAGGACTGGTTTGGCCAGCCCTGCTCTAGAACGTATGAGAAAATAGGATTTTAATACCTACCGGTAAATCCTTTTCTCTTAGTCCGTAGAGGATGCTGGGCGCCCGTCCCAGTGCGTACTGTATCTGCAGTAATTCTTTGTGGTTACACACATGTTGTGTTAAGTTTCTTGTCCGCCTGGTGCTGCAATTGTTCATGCCGTTGGCTTGTGTTCTGTTGAATGCCACGTTCAGCGGCATGCTTGAGGTGTGAGCTGGTAAGATGCTCACCGTGGTTTAACAATAAATCCTTTCCTCGAAATGTCCGTCTTCCTGGGCACAGTTCTTATAACTGGAGTCTGGAGGAGGGGCATAGAGGGAGGAGCCAGTTCACACCCATTCAAAGTCTTACACACTGTCTCCTGCGGATCCCGTCTATACCCCATGGTTCTTGATGTGACCCCAGCATCCTCTACGGACTAAGAGAAAAGGATTTACCGGTAGGTTTTAAAATCCTATTTTTTCACTGTGTGTTTCAGTCACCTCACACCGCTTAAATCCTCTGTTTTGTGGTTTGCATTTGCTATCACACAACACTGTTTTTTTTTTGGCAGGTATTGTGTTTGTCTGGCTATATTATACTGTTGCGCCCTAAGGCTACATTCCCAATAATGTCTGCTACACAGGGCGGGAAATCCGCAGGCGCTCCTGCATCATGCAGTGCTGGTGCTACGGATTTGACTGAGGAAAAGGTTTCAGCTGAAGGTTCAGGTACTGCGTGCCCTGCACCATCCAGTCAGTCTGCAGCACCTGTGGCAAATCAAGACCCACCTTGGGCTGCTTTTTCAAATATGCTGCCGACGCTTGTAGTGCGACTTATGCCCCCTGTGGGACCTCCTGTGCCATTAAAGCCACATATTGTCCCTGTAGTTAACCCGCCTTGGGCAGATGCTCAGTCTACCCAGTTAATACAATTAAATCAGTCTTTGGTTAGACAGAAACCTACCCCTCGCCTTGCTGGGGTCATCTAAACGGGCCATTTCTTCCTCATAATCCACTAATGTTTCGGATGATTCTTCCGATGAGGATGGGGATTATACTGATCCGTCAGACACTGATATAGTTGCTTCTGATGAGGAATCTACAACTCAAGTTGATGTTCCTGACCTAGTGGAGGCTATCAAGCTGACCGATAACGATGTGAACAAGCCTTAGTGAAACGTACGTCATCGGCATACCCAGACGCACACTGTTTCCGGGGGTGTGGAATCCTCAGCCCGACCCGGCGTCTGGTCACGTGAGCGGCTCTCTGTATCTGTTTGTACATTGTAATGGTGGCTCACACACGCTCCTTCAAATTTTCAGAGCGGCTCTCTCATCCACACTAGTCCCCCTACTGCCCCTGCACTGTGGTGGCACAACAGGTGAGTAGGGGCTCTTTTTGGGACAGCAGAAGCAACTCGCACCTCTTTCTTCTATCCTGGCACAAAACGTTACCCGAACTCTCATCGGTTTCATTCACTGCAATTTATTGCACATGGAACGAAAGCAGAAAGGGGAACTAGTCTGACAGTGCCGGGACCTGTATATCTCCTATTTATTGATCTCTATATGAACTAGCACCTTACTGTTTTACAGCAGGATTAACCATACTATTTTACACTGTTGGTACCAACGATTATAATATCACTGGTTGTGTTGGTTTCTTTTGGAAAACAATTTTTTTTTATTAAGTTAACCTTGAATGGGTCACAATCAGATATGTGATAGAAAACCCCATGCAATCTGGTAACGGGATTATAATTAACAAATTGATTAATGGACATATGATTATGAAGACATTGATTATTAATTGATTATTGTTTGACTGATCTTTTTGATGCTATCTTGATACCATTTGTTACTGTTTGCTGAATTATTTAATCACATCATAACCCCTGTTATTATAGGTTGTATATACCTATTGATTAGATCACTTAATTGGTACACCGGATATACACTGTCTCCGGGGCTGTGGAATTCTCAGCCCGATCCGAAGTTTGGTCGCGTAAGCGGCTCTCTATATTTGAACGTGCATACACATAAGGTGATATATGCACACCACCTTCAAATTTCAGAGCGGCTCTCTCATCCACATTGGTTCTCCCATTGCCCCTGCACTGTGGCGACACAACAGGGGGATAGGGGTTCTATTTGGGACAGCAGAAGCAACTCGTACTTCTTTCTTCTACCCCGGCACACTATATGACCCGAGGTCTCATCGATCTCATTCACTGCACCAATTGCATATGAGTCGAAAGCAGAAAGGGGAATAAGCTCCATAGTGCCGGGATCTGGTTACTTTTTCTATGCGATCTTAAAAGAGTGAGTGGCTTATTTATTTGTAATAAGATATATCTCACTATGAAACTATGTTGGTACCAACAGATACAACATCTGATGTTTTTCAATGAATTGCTACTATGTTAGTTCTGTATTAGTGACTGCAATCACTATGTGTAACTGGGAGATGTAAATGCTATTACAACCTGGACAATCAAGAAATTGATCTATAAACGTTTATTAAGATACAATTATTATTTGATTATCCCTTGATTGATTTTTCGACTTCTCTGATGTAGTAGGTGCGATATTAACTATTATAGATTGCTGAATCGTATATTTGAGCTATTCTTGTCCTCTTGGAGGACCATTACTCTTTTTTTTTAAAAAAAGGGTTTGTACACTAACAAAATAGACAGAGGCCGCCACAACGGGTATACATTCTCAGGACGAGACCTAATTATCTAATTAAAAAAGATCTCTGTAAATTTGGAGTAACCCGTAATATCAATTTCTCTAACGTCCTAGTGGATGCTGGGGACTCCGAAAGGACCATGGGGAATAGCGGCTCCGCAGGAGACTGGGCACAAAAGTAAAAAGCTTTAGGACTACCTGGTGTGCACTGGCTCCTCCCCCTATGACCCTCCTCCAAGCCTCAGTTAGATTTTTGTGCCCGAACGAGACGGGTGCAGGCTAAGGGGCTCTCCTGAGCTGCTTAGTGTAAAAGTTTAAAGTAGGTTTTTTATTTTCAGTGAGACCTGCTGGCAACAGGCTCACTGCACCGAGGGACTAAGGGGAGAAGAAGCGAACTCACCTGCGTGCAGAGTGGATTGGGCTTCTTAGGCTACTGGACATTAGTTCCAGAGGGACGATCACAGGCCCAGCCATGGATGGGTCCCAGAGCCGCGCCGCCGGCCCCCTTACAGAGCCAGAAGACTGAAGAGGTCCGGAAAATCGGCGGCAGAAGACGTCCTGTCTTCAATAAGGTAGCGCACAGCACTGCAGCTGTGCGCCATTGCTCTCAGCACACTTCACACTCCGGTCACTGAGGGTGCAGGGCGCTGGGGGGGGGGGCGCCCTGAGACGCAATAAAAACACCTTTTTTGGCAAAAAATACATCACATATAGCTCCTGGGCTATATGGATGCATTTAACCCCTGCCAATTTTTACATAAAAAAGCGGGAGAAAGGCCGCCGAAAAGGGGGCGGAGCCTATCTCCTCAGCACACTGGCGCCATTTTTTCCTCACAGCTCCGTTGGAGGAAGGCTCCCTGACTCTCCCCTGCAGTCCTGCACTACAGAAACAGGGTAAAACAAGAGAGGGGGGGCACTAAATTGGCATATTAATATATACAGCAGCTATATTAGGGAAAAACACTTATATAAGGTTATCCCTGTATATATATATAGCGCTCTGGTGTGTGCTGGCAAACTCTCCCTCTGTCTCCCCAAAAGGCTAGTGGGGTCCTGTCCTCTATCAGAGCATTCCCTGTGTGTGTGCTGTGTGTCGGTACGTTGTGTCGACATGTATGAGGAGGAAAATGGTGTGGAGGCGGAGCAATTGCCTGTGTTAGTGATGTCACCCCCTAGGGAGTCGACACCTGACTGGATGGTCTTATGGAAAGAATTACGTGATAGTGTCAGCACTTTACAAAATACTGTTGACGACATGAGACAGCCGGCAAATCAGTTAATACCTGTACAGGCGTCTCAAACACCGTCAGGGGCTCTAAAGCGCCCGTTACCTCAGGTCGATACAGACACAGACACGGACACTGAGTCCAGTGTCGACGGTGAGGAAACGAACGTATTTTCCAGTAGGGCCACACGTTACATGATCACGGCAATGAAGGAGGTTTTGAACATTTCTGATACTACAAGTACCACAAAAAAGGGTACTATGTGGGGTGTGAAAAAACTACCCGTAGTTTTACCCGAATCAGATGAATTAAATGAGGTGTGTGATGAAGCGTGGTTTTCCCCCGATAAAAAACTGCTAATTTCTAAAAAGTTATTGGCATTATACCCTTTCCCGCCAGAGGTTATGGCGCGTTGGGAAACACCCCCTAGGGTAGATAAGGCGCTCACACGCTTATCAAAACAAGTGGCGTTACCGTCTCCTGATACGGCCGCCCTCAAGGAACCAGCTGATAGGAAGCTGGAAAATATCCTTAAAAGTATATACACACATACTGGTATTATACTGCGACCAGCAATCGCCTCAGCCTGGATGTGCAGTGCTGGGGTGGCTTGGTCGGATTCCCTGACTGAAAATATGGATACCCTGGACAGGGACAATATATTATTGACTATAGAGCATTTAAAGGATGCATTTCTATATATGCGAGATGCACAGAGGGATATTTGCACTCTGGCATCAAGAGTAAGTGCGATGTCCATTTCTGCCAGAAGAGGATTATGGACGCGACAGTGGTCAGGGGATGCGGATTCCAAACGGCATATGGAAGTATTGCCGTATAAAGGGGAGGAGTTATTTGGGGTCGGTCTATCGGACCTGGTGGCCACGGCAACGGCTGGGAAATCCACCTTTTTACCTCAAGTCACCTCGCAGCAGAAAAAGATACCGTCTTTTCAGGCTCAGTCCTTTCGTCCCCATAAGGGCAAGCGGGCAAAAGGCCACTCATATCTGCCCCGGGGCAAGAGGAAGGGGAAAAAGACTGCAGCAGACAGCCTCTTCCCACGAACAGAAGCCCTCCCCCGCTTCTGCCAAGTCCTCAGCATGACGCTGGGGCCTTACAAGCGGACTCAGGCACGGTGGGGGCCCGTCTCAAGAATTTCAGCGCGCAGTGGGCTCACTCGCAAGTGGACCCCTGGATTCTGCAGGTAGTATCTCAGGGGTACAAATTGGAATTCGAGACGTCTCCCCCTCGCCGGTTCCTGAAGTCTGCTTTACCAACGTCTCCCCCCGACAGGGAGGCGGTATTGGAAGCCATTCACAAGCTGTATTCCCAGCAGGTGATAATCAAGGTACTCCTCCTACAACAGGGAAAGGGGTATTATTCCACGCTGTTTGTGGTACCGAAGCCGGACGGCTCGGTGAGACCTATTTTAAATCTGAAATCCTTGAACACTTACATAAAAAGGTTCAAGTTCAAGATGGAGTCACTCAGAGCAGTGATAGCGAACCTGGAAGAAGGGGACTATATGGTGTCGTTGGACATCAAAGATGCTTACCTCCATG
This sequence comes from Pseudophryne corroboree, assembly GCF_028390025.1. Classification (NCBI taxonomy): domain Eukaryota; kingdom Metazoa; phylum Chordata; class Amphibia; order Anura; family Myobatrachidae; genus Pseudophryne; species Pseudophryne corroboree. The sequence goes on along the minus strand of NC_086447.1, from coordinate 428,322,767 downwards.
TCCCAATTTGCCCTTCTCACCAAGGGTACCTCAGGTTTGTGGTACAGAACTGTCACTATCAGTTTCAGACGATGCCGTTTGGATTGTCCACGGCACCCCGGGTCTTTACCAAGGTAATGGCCGAAATGATGATTCTTCTTCGAAGAAAAGGCGTCTTAATTATCCCTTACTTGGACGATCTCCTGATAAGGGCAAGGTCCAGAGAACAGTTAGAGGTCGGAGTAGCACTATCTCAAGTAGTACTACGACAGCACGGATGGATTCTAAATATTCCAAAATCGCAGCTGATTCCGACGACACGTCTGCTGTTCCTAGGGATGATTCTGGACACAGTACAGAAAAAGGTGTTTCTCCCGGAGGAGAAAGCCAAGGAGTTATCCGACCTAGTCAGGAACCTCCTAAGACCAGGCCAAGTGTCAGTACATCAATGCACAAGGGTCCTGGGAAAGATGGAGGCTTCTTACGAAGCGATTCCATTCGGCAGATTCCACGCAAGAACCTTTCAGTGGGATCTGCTGGACAAATGGTCCGGATCGCATCTTCAAATGCATCAGCGGATAACCCTGTCTCCAAGGACAAGGGTGTCTCTCCTGTGGTGGTTACAGAGTGCTCATCTCCTAGAGGGCCGCAGATTCGGCATTCAGGATTGGGTCCTGGTGACCATGGATGCCAGCCTGAGAGGCTGGGGAGCAGTCACACAGGGAAGAAATTTCCAGGGCTTGTGGTCAAGCATGGAAACGTCACTTCACATAAATATCCTGGAACTAAGGGCCATTTACAATGCCCTAAGTCAGGCAAGACCTCTGCTTCAGGGTCAGCCGGTGTTGATCCAGTCGGACAACATCACGGCAGTCGCCCACGTAAACAGACAGGGCGGCACAAGAAGCAGGAGGGCAATGATGGAAGTGGCAAGGATTCTTCGCTGGGCGGAAAATCATGTGATAGCACTGTCAGCAGTGTTCATTCCGGGAGTGGACAACTGGGAAGCAGACTTCCTCAGCAGACACGATCTTCACCCGGGGGAGTGGGGACTTCACCCAGAAGTCTTCCACATGATTGTGAACCGTTGGGAAAAACCAAAGGTGGACATGATGGCGTCCCGCCTCAACAAAAAAACTGGACAGATATTGCGCCAGGTCAAGGGACCCTCAGGCAATAGCTGTGGACGCTCTGGTAACACCGTGGGTGTACCAGTCAGTGTATGTGTTCCCTCCTCTTCCTCTCATACCAAAAGTACTGAGAATCATAAGAAGGAGAGGAGTAAAGACTATACTCGTGGCTCCGGATTGGCCAAGAAGGACTTGGTACCCGGAAATTCAAGAGATGCTCACGGAAGACCCGTGGCCTCTACCTCTAAGAAAGGACCTGCTCCAGCAGGGACCATGTCTGTTCCAAGACTTACCGCGGCTGCGTTTGACGGCATGGCGGTTGAACGCCGGATCCTGAAGGAAAAAGGCATTCCGGATGAAGTCATCCCTACCCTGATCAAAGCCAGGAAGGATGTAACCGTACAACATTATCACCGTATTTGGCGTAAATATGTTGCGTGGTGCGAGGCCAGGAAGGCCCCTACAGAGGAATTTCAACTGGGTCGATTCCTGCATTTCCTGCAAACAGGACTGTCTATGGGCCTCAAATTAGGGTCCATTAAGGTTCAAATTTCGGCCCTGTCAATATTCTTCCAAAAAGAACTAGCTTCTGTTCCTGAAGTTCAGACGTTTGTCAAGGGAGTACTGCATATACAGCCTCCTTTTGTGCCTCCAGTGGCACCTTGGGATCTCAATGTAGTTTTGGGATTCCTAAAATCACATTGGTTTGAACCACTCACCACTGTGGACTTAAAATATCTCACATGGAAAGTGGTAATGCTGTTAGCCCTGGCTTCAGCCAGGCGTGTCTCAGAATTGGCGGCTTTATCCTATAAAAGCCCTTACCTAATTTTTCATACGGACAGGGCAGAATTGAGGACTCGTCCTCAATTTCTCCCTAAGGTGGTTTCAGCATTTCACTTAAACCAGCCTATTGTGGTGCCTGCGGCTACTAGGGACTTGGAGGATTCCAAGTTACTGGACGTAGTCAGGGCCCTGAAAATATATGTTTCCAGGACGGCTGGAGTCAGAGAATCTGATTCGCTGTTTATCCTGTATGCACCCAACAAGCTGGGTGCTCCTGCTTCTAAGCAGACGATTGCTCGTTGGATTTGTAGTACAATTCAGCTTGCACATTCTGTGGCAGGCCTGCCACAGCCAAAATCTGTAAAAGCCCATTCCACACGGAAAGTGGGCTCATCTTGGGCGGCTGCCCGAGGGGTCTCGGCTTTACAACTTTGCCGAGCAGCTACTTGGTCAGGGGCAAACACGTTTGCTAAATTCTACAAATTTGATACCCTGGCTGAGGAGGACCTGGAGTTCTCTCATTCGGTGCTGCAGAGTCATCCGCACTCTCCCGCCAGTTTGGGAGCTTTGGTATAATCCCCATGGTCCTTTCGGAGTCCCCAGCATCCACTAGGACGTTAGAGAAAATAAGAATTTACTTACCGATAATTCTATTTCTCATAGTCCGTAGTGGATGCTGGGCGCCCATCCCAAGTGCGGATTGTCTGCATTACTTGTACATAGTTATTGTTACAAAAATGGGGTTATTGTTGTTGTGAGCCATCTTTTCAGAGGCTCCTTCTGTTATCATGCTGTTAACTGGGTTCAGATCACAAGTTGTACGGTGTGATTGGTGTGGCTGGTATGAGTCTTACCCGGGATTCAAAATCCTTCCTTATTGTGTACGCTCGTCCGGGCACAGTATCCTAACTGAGGCTTGGAGGAGGGTCATAGGGGGAGGAGCCAGTGCACACCAGGTAGTCCTAAAGCTTTTTACTTTTGTGCCCAGTCTCCTGCGGAGCCGCTATTCCCCATGGTCCTTTCGGAGTCCCCAGCATCCACTACGGACTATGAGAAATAGAATTATCGGTAAGTAAATTCTTATTTATTCAATTGATATTTCACTTTTTTCACATTTTTACTATAACTATTGTATGGGCCATTCCCATTACGAAATTAATTATAAGCTATCTTTATTATGAATTGATTATCTATATACCTTGACTATATTTTTTGTTATAGCAGGTGTAAACTATATTATGATGAACCTGCTCTGTTTATTTGTCCTAATAATTTTTTGACTACTTTATTTTAATATTCTCAATAAATGTTAAGTTTTAATATTATAACATTAACAAATTTTATTAAAAAAGAGTGCACCACAAAGTAAGCCTTCTTTGGGTGACGACCGTCTATGATCGTCCTTCCCTTTTGCCCCTTCTTACATTCCCAATAATGTCTGCTACACAGGGCGGGAAATCTGCAGACGCTCCTGCATCATGCAGTGCTGGTGCTACGGATTTGACTGAGGAAAAGGTTTCAGCTGAGGATTCAGGTACTGCGTGCCCTGCACCATCCAGTCAGTCTGCAGCGCCTGTGGCAAATCAAGACCCACCTTGGGCTGCTTTTTCAAATATGCTGCCGACGCTTGTAGTGCGACTTATGCCCCCTGTGGGACCTCTTGTGCCATTAAAGCCACATATTGTCCCTGTAGTTAACCCGCCTTGGGCAGATGCTCGGTCTACCCAGTTAATACAATTAAATCAGTCTTTGGTTAGACAGAAACCTACCCCTTGCCTTGCTGGGGTCATCTAAACGGGCCATTTCTTCCTCATAATCCACTAATGTTTCGGATGATTCTTCCGATGAGGATGGGGATTATACTGATCCGTCAGACACTGATATAGTTGCTTCTGATTAGGAATCTACAACTCAAGTTGATGTTCCTGACCTAGTGGAGGCTATCAAGCTTATTCTCCAGATTGATGATGATATTGAGCGCCCCCCCCCCCCCCCCCCCCTCCCCCCTGCTATGTCTAAGAAACCTGATCAGTTTAAACATCAGAAAGTTGCTAAAGTAGTTTTACAGCATTCTGACCTTTTTAATTGACATACGTCAGGAGTTCTGGTCATCTCCAGGGAAGAAATTTTCCCTGTCCAAAGAGATGCTAGCTCATTACCCTATCCCTGCGGAGTTGAGTAACAATTTGGAAACTCCACTGCCTGTGGACTCTCATGTTGCCCATCTAGTGGTATCTTCTACTCTGCCTGTCACCACGGTCACCTCACTGAAGGAACCGACGGATAAGCGTGTGGAGGGATGCCTGAAGTCTATTTACACACTTATCGGTGCTGTGCATAGACCCACTATAGCAGCCTCTTGGGATGCAAAAGCTATTGAAGCATGGTTTCACGCAATTGAGGATTAGCTACCTCTGATTTTTTCTGACAATGCTAGACAATATCTTTTGTATATTACCACAGCCTCTCACTATATTCAGGAGGCAGCCTCTGATGCAGGCGTTATGGCAGCCAAGGCTTCTACTAAGACTATCCTGGCTCGCCGGATTTTTTGGTTAAAGACCTGGTTGGTGGACCTTGACTCCAAAATGACCATGGAGTTTCTCCTTTTTAATTTAGACATACTTTTTTGAGAGGATCTGAACAAGATCGTGACTGACTTGGCAACAGCTAAGACTGCATTTCTCCCAAGTACTAATCCTTCTGCTCCGAAGGCTAACAGTATCACTTTTTGTTTCTTTTGACTTCCAGCAAAGGAGTCAGGGTACCCGAGCAAGGGAGTCAGGCATACCCGAAACAGGCTCGTACTTCCAAAACCACCAAGCCCAAGTCTAAGCATTCTTGGGCCACCCGTCAGCCTGCTTCCAAACAGGACAAGCCTGCGGCATGACGGGGTGGGCCTCCCCCTGGGGGACCCCAGGGTGGGAGGCAGACTATTGCAGTTTGCCCAGGCCTGGTTAAAAACAACTTCAGATACCTGGGTGCGGAAAGTTGTCTCTCACGGGTACGTGATCTCCTGTGATTGTGCCAGTGCCCCTGTCTCAAAGAGGCAGGGGCTACTATTCGACCTGTTTTCTAGTCCCGAAACCAAATGGGTCCTCCCGGCTTATACTCAACCTTAAGTCTTTGAACAAATTTGTGAGGGTATCCAAATTCCGTATGGAAACTCGGCGTTCTATTGTACTGGCCATGGAACCCAAGGACTATATGGTATCCCTGGACATACAGGATGCTTACCTGCACTTTCCTATTGCCATCAGCAATGTCTTCGGTTTGCTATTGGCAACCTACATTATCAATTCCAGGCCTTGCCTTTCATACTGAATACGGCACCTCGGATCTTCACCAATGTCATGGCAGTCGTGACCGCTCTTCTCCGCCGTCAGAGTGTCCGGAACATGCCATATCTGGACGACTTGCTGATCCTGGCGAACTCCCCAGAGGTTCTCCTCAGGCATCTGGAATGGACGGTCCAATTCCTACAAGCCCACGGGCGGCTCATCAACTGGAAGAAGTCCTCGCTGGTCCCTGCTCAGAGCATGGTGCACCTGGTGGCATTGTTGGGGACACACAACCAACAATTGTTCTTGTCTCCAGAGAAGGTCCTGAAACTTCAGAACAGGATCAGATACTTCCTGTCTCGCCATAGAGTGTCTGTAAACTCGGCGATGCAAGTACTAGGCCTCATGGTGTCGACATTGGACATGGTAGAGTACGCTCAATTTCATTCCCGCCCTCTGCAGAGGTTAATCCTTCCCAAGTGGGTCAGCCTGCCTCACCGGATCAGGTTTCAAATGATCTCCTTGACTCCGGATGTTCATCTGTCACTGAGCTGGTGGCTACAGGATCAACAGTTGAGCAGGGGCCGTACCTTTAGGCTCTCCAACTGGGTCCTATTGACAACCGATGCCAGTCTGCGAGGTTGGGGCTCGGTGTTGGAGCAACACTCTCTCCAGGGTCGGTGGACCATGGAGGAATCTCTCCTCCCGATAAACATTCTGGAATTGCAGGCAGTGTTCAATGCGTTGACACTGGCGCTGCCTCTGGTACGGAACAGGCGTGTTCAAGTACTATCAAACAACGCCACCACGGTGGCGTACATAAATCATCAAGGCGGCACTCGACAATGCTGGAAGTATCAAAAATCCTCCATTGGGCGGAATACCATCTGCCAGCTATATCGGCATTGTTCATTCCGGGAGTCCTCAACTGGGAAGCGAACTTCCTCAGTCATCGGGACGTGCACGCCGGAGAGTGGAGCCTTCATCTAGAAGTCTTTCAACTCCTTGTGGACAAGTGGTGCCTATGAGATGTAGTCCTGATGGCATCTCGACACAATCACAAAATTCCGGTCTTCGGAGCAAGGACAAAGTATCAAGCAGCGTTCGTGGATTCACTGGCAATTCCATGGAACTTTTGGCTGACATACGTGTACCTTCCAGTGTCACTCCTGCCCATTGCTCCCAAGGGACCTGTCTATACCCCATGGTACTAAATGGAACCCCAGCATCTTCTACGGACCACAAGAAAAGGATTTACCAGTAAGTAATTAAAATCCTATTTTTTTTCTGCCTGAATATGTACTATCCCCTCCTGTTTACCTTTGTTCACCCTCATCCACCAATCTCCTCCTTTAGTTATGTTTCCACACAACGCAGCCTACCTCTTAGCTTTTCTGTAACATTTTTAAAAGAAAATGTGGTGCTATTAACTGACGTTCAAGCAAATCTACAGAGGAAGTTTATGGGTTTTGTTTTAGGTTATCATTCAAAGTGAATCTATGACCTTTTGTTCTTGGATGCTTAAGTGTTGTATTCAATAATTATTTTAAAGGTTATAATAAAAATACTATTCACGTTATGATAGACTAGTTTTAGTCATTTTCTTAATATTTTTATTTTATTTTTAGGATAAAGTGGACAGCATCCAGTTTTCAAACACTAGTAGTCGGTGAGTAAGGGATATGTAGTTACAATTGAAAAATACAACTGACAGTAATACAGTTTTGTCATAAAAGTATAAACCTTTTTACAATATTTTAATCAAAGTGCGCTATCTCAATCACTCGATGGAGGTATCCATTTTGTTGGCTGAAGCTGTCTGTGTAGCCTCTATGTACACACTAGGAACTGGTGACATTACCGAGTGTACTGTCTGACCTCTAGTCATGAGGTACTGGGTTCCAGTGAGCTTGTGGACTACATTCTCAGGATTATTATTGTAAGCACATCCTCCCTTGTAGCAACGGTCTTTTTTGGGTCTAGACGGAGGGTGCCACTAACCCCTGCATGGAATGAGGCGCAGTACCCGGAGCCAGACAAGGATCCGTGTTTTGAGAGTTCCTGATTTTAAATAAGAATCCCACAATGTGTGTGTAAATCTGGAGATGAATAGAAACTCACCTCTCAGTACGTAAATTCTCCTATGTTGCTGAGATGTGTAGGGCTATTAGACCATTTGGATATGACATTTTACAAGGGTATCAGGAGTATTTTCTGATACCCTGACTGAAACGCACAAGAGTAACGGGTATAACATTTATTAGGTCCATTATGGGAACATTTAAATTGCAATATTTAATAACTTGCATTGCTACATAAACCTCCTTGGTGTCGATGCATTAGTACAAGCTAAGAAATGTGTTAATGACGGGTTGTGTTAACTGGGATGTTGTTACTTACATGAATATAATTGTGTACGTTTTAAAGGTTTGTAAGTGGTAGCCGAGATGGGACCGCTCGTATTTGGCAATTCAAGAAAAGGGAGTGGAGAAGCATTTTACTAGACATGGCTACTCGACAGACTGGGTAAGTACTATTGATATAACATACCCACTTCCCTGCTAGACATATGTCACTAACTTCCTCACTAATCCAGTGTATTCAGGAACACAATACAGAAATGCATGTTTGGTTCAAACTATATGAAGCGATAGTAGCGGAACTCAAAATTGTCCCATCATGATGGACATGATCAGAAAAAAAAATACTATGAGCGTAATCTTCTAGAAGTGTTGTGGACAACCTTGTTTAGTTAAGTGAAACATCCTTAGCTGTGAATTGGCAGTGGGATATATTAAATGTTTACTGTTTGTTGCTTTATTCCTGACACAGCACTCAGAGTGTGGAAGACAAGATAACCAAACTAAAAGTGACCATGGTGGCCTGGGACCGTCATGATACCTGTGTAATCACTGCAGTCAATAACATGACTTTAAAAGTTTGGGACTCCTACACTGGGCAGCTCATCCATATCCTTATGGTAATTAGCAGGGCTACTGAGTTATGTCATCTGTTTATAGATACGAAATGCATGGTTTTCATAATACAAAGTTTGTGTGGTCTTGTTTTTCATTTTAAACTCACTGTGAATATTTTCAGTTTTTAATATTTTTATCTTAATATGTGTAGTCACGCAGAACATTTTGGTAATGACAGGTTGACAACATATTGTCATCAAAAATATACTTTTGCAGTGACCTTATTTTTAGTTACCCTTGCATTATAATAGAACAGTATGCCATTTTATATATAACATTTTCTTATACATTTTTCAGGGTCATGAGGATGAAGTTTTTGTGCTTGAATCTCATCCTTTTGATCCACGGGTGTTGTTTTCAGCAGGCCATGATGGCTATGTCATAGTTTGGGATCTAGCACGAGGAGTCAAGATCCGGTCTTACTTCAATATGGTAAGTTATTTCTTGCTAATGTGTGCAGTAATACTATAATGCTTTTTTCTCTAGCATCCATAAGGGATATCTGGGACAGATTAGTACGATGGGGTATAGACGGGTCCAAAGGAGCCAGTGCACTTCAAATTTCTTCAACTGGGTGTGCTGGCTCCTCCCCTCTATGCCTCCTCCTACAGGTCAGTTTAGAAAAAAGTACCCTCAGGAGAGGATGCACTCTGCAAGCTCCAGAGTTTTTTCTTCAATTTCTTTTAAACTTTTATTTCTTTCGGTATGCTGTTTGGGTAACAGCATACCTGTGCCGTGGGGGTGGGCGATCACCGGCCTCTTTAGGTGCAGAGCCGCTTTCCCGCTGTTGGTTCAGCGGGGCAGCCGAATCATGCCACACACCCCTAACGCGGCCTGAAGGTGATCCCCGGTTCACTGTGAGGCGTATGGGTCCCTCCTGGGGGGGACGACCCGCTGTAGCCCCTGCTAAATATTCTTGTATCAAGCATTTATGTGAGGCTACAAACATATAGGGAGACATGGCCAGTATAAATATTACACAGTAGCTCCGGCGCCACTACGGGGGGGGCGGAGCTACATCAGAGCGGGCTCAGCGGCATTTTGGCACCTTCCTCTGCATAAGCAGCAGCCTCATACATCTCCACCATGATGGTCACACGCTGGATCACTGGTACCCGTCGTAGAGGGGGAGAGTTGTTATATTGTGCACAAATAATATTCCTCTGAGGAAATTTTCATAAGACAGTCTTACTGTTGGTTATGTACTTGTAAAACACTGGCAGCCTCACTGGGGTTGTGCAGCGTTGGGTGTGCTGGTGTCCTCTCTCTCTCTCCTCTCGCATGCAATAGGGCAGGCTTGTATTGTATTTCAAGCTGTGTTGTATGTGTATTGTACCTGGTTTTCTACTTCACAATGGTAAAACAGAAGTTATGCAGTGTATGTAATGCTAGGTTCTCCCCTATCTCATCTGGCTCGATATCATGGGAGCAGTGTAGTCAGTCATCACAAAATACTGATAATGATGTTGGGGAGAGCCCCCCTGGCTGGGGGCTATAAAAACTATGATTTCTGATATGTCATCTCAACTCACTGGAAATGGCAATAAAACTCAGGAACTGCAACAAGGAGTGGAAAATCTAGCTGCTAAACATCCCCCCGTCTACTGCAGGTGCACAAAAACGTGCTTTACCTGCACTACTGTCGGATACTGATGATGATATACAGGATGATGGAAATGATGTGGCTCCCATAAGTCGGGACGCCACACCTACACAGGGTATTGAACCCCTCATATTGGCTATTCGGGATGTGTTAAAGCTCCCCCTGGAGGAGGCTAAAAATCAGCAGTCCTTTTTTCTCCCACAAGACAAAATTACAGTCACATTTCCTGACTCCAAGGAATTGGATGATTTATTTAAAGTAGCCTGGAAAAATCCAGATAAAAAATATCAGGTGTCCAAGCGGTTTTTGTATACCTTCCCATTTGTCCCTGAAAGCAGGAAATTCTGGGAAGAATCTCCAACAGTAGACGTCTCAGTCTCTCGCCTTTCTAAAAAGGCGGTACTTTCTGCTTCGGGCTCCTTTACGGTACAGGACCCGGCAGATAGGAAAATTGAGACCACTCTGAAATCTAACTACACTGCTGCAGGTGTAGCTCAAAGACCGGTCATTGCAAGTTGCTGGATGACACATGCAATTCATTCCTGGGCTACTCAAATTCAGGAAGGTCTCTCGGGTGATATGACCTTAGTTACTACTGTAACTTTCCTAAAATACATTCAGGACACAGCAAGAGTCCTCTGTGACTCCCTTAAAGAGATTGGCAATATTAATGCTAGGACCACGGCTACGGCTGTGTCTGTGCGCAGAGCCATATGGTTGCGTCAGTGGATTGCTGATGCTGACTCCAAACGTAATGTGGAATCTCTTCCTTTCACAGGTGAATGGCTTTATGGAGGTGAACTGGACTCATGGATTTCCAAAGTTACTGCTGGGAAATCCATGTTTCTCCCTTCGGGGGCTCCGCCTGCTAGACGTACCTACCGGGTCCCGTCTACTCAGTTCTTTCGGTCCTCCAGATGTCGATCTAGAGCCAGGGGGCCTCCAATGCAGCTAGAGGCTCCAGAGGAAAACCTAAGAAACCAGCCGTTGCCGGATCTCAGGACCAGAGCACCAGTTCTTCTTCCGCAAAAACTTCAGTATGACGGTGCCCACCCACTCCGAGCGGATCTCATGGTGGGAGCTCGGTTATGTCACTACAGCCACATCTGGGATTATTCCTGCCAAGATGCTTGGGTATAGGACCTTATCTCTCAGGGTTACAAGCTGGAGTTCGACGGTGCTCCTCCCCTACGATTTTTCTAATCGGGCTTACCAGCTTTGGAAAATGTGTGGTACGCTACTACTGGCCATAAACAGGGTGTAGTACTGGTGACCGGCGGTCTCCTGACCGCCGGTCACCTTACCGACGCCGGGATCCCGGCAGCATACCGACGCCGGGATCCCGGCGGGGAGGGGCGAGTACAGCAAGCCCCTTGCGCGCTCGCTGCGCTCGCCACGCTGCGGGCTCGGTGGCGACCTGCGGTCGCCACGGGTTCTATTCCCACTCTATGGGTGTCGTGGACACCCACGAGTGGAAATAGTCCCTGTTGGTCGGCATGCCGACCATCGGGATAGTGAGCCGTCGGGCTCACGGAGGAGGTCATGTGACTGTCGGTCAGCTGACCGGCGGTCACATGAATACCACCCCATAAACAAGTTTGTCCAGTCCTAGGTCAGTGTTCCAGTACCCCTACAACGAGGACAGGGTTACTACTCCAGTCTGTACGTATTACCAAAACCAGACTGGTCTGTGAGACGCATTCTGATTCTGAAGTCCTTGAATCCTTACCTGAAGGTTTTCAATTCAAGATGGAATCTTTGAGAGCAGTGATCGCAGGCCTGGACCAGCAGGAATTTCTAGTGTCCTCAGATATCAAGGCGCTAACCCCATATCCCAATTTGGCCTCCCCATCAGGGCTATCTGCGGTTCGCCCTACTGAATGATCACTACCAGTTTCAGGCGTTACCCTTCGGCCTGTCTACAGCTCATAGGGTGTTCACGAAGGTGATGGCGGAAATGAAGTTTCAGCTCAGGGTCCAGGAGGTCAAAATAATTCCATACCTGGACGATCTCCTGATAAAAGCGAGTTCAAGGGAGCTTCTATTGCTCCATATAGATCGCACTATCCATCTTCTGTCTCACCACGGGTGGATCCTCAATCTGCAAAAGTCCCACCTTAAACAGTGTTAACGGCTCCTGTTTCTGTGGATGCTTCTGGATACGGTAGCACAGGAAATATTCCTCCCAGAGGAAAAAGTGTGAACACTTCAAGAAATGGTTTGCATGGTGCTCCGACCTGCTTGAGTATCCATTCATCTTTGCATAAAATTGTTGTAAAAGATGGTGGCCTCGTACGAGGCGATACAGTTCGGAAGGTTCATGCCAGACCGTTCCAGTTGGATATCCTGAACAAGTGGTCCGGCTCCCATCTTCAGATGCACCGGATGATTCGGCTGTAACCCCAGGCCAGGATTTCACTTCTGTGGTGGCTACAGTCTTCCAACCTGCAGGAAGGTCAATGCTTTGGGATTCAGGGTTGGATCCTCCTCACGACTGATGCGAGTCTGAGAGGATGGGGAGCTATCACCCAGGGGGCGCAGTTCCGGGGCAGGTGGTCTTCCCAAGAGGCCCTCCTTCCGATCAACATCGAGGAACTTCGGGCCATCTACAATGCTCTGCTTCAGGCCTCCCCTCTACTCAGGGATCGGGTGATCCAGGTCCAGTCGGACAACGCCACGGCTGTGGCGTACATCAATCGACAAGGAGGGGCAAAAAGCAGAGCCTGTATGCGAGAAGTGTTAAGAATACTTTTCTGGGCAGAAAGAAATGCCAGAGCACTGTCTGCAATCTTCATTCTGGGGGTGGACAACTGGGAAGCGGACTTCCTCCGACGCCACGATCTCCACCCAGGGGCGTGAACCAGAGACCCTCAGGCAAGCGTAGTGGATGCGCTGACAACGCCTTGGCCTTACCAGCTAGTCTACCTATTTCCTCAGATCCCGTTGTTCCCCAGGGTACTCAAGTGTATCAGGCATCAAGGAGTGCAGGCAATCTTGATTGCCCTGGACTGGCTCCGAAAACTGTGGTACGTGGCTCTTCTGGACATGTCTGTAGAGGAACCGTGGCCTCTGCTGCTAAGAAGAGATCTTCAGCAAGGACCGTTCGTCTACCCGGACTTGCGGCGGCTTCGTTTGATGGCATGTTAGTTTAGCGGAACATCCCAGCTCACAAAGGGCTTTCCAAAAATGTCATTGCCACTATGGTGCAAGCCATAAAACCTGTGACGTCAAAACACTATCATATCTGGCGGAGATATGTCTCTTGATGCGAGGAACGCACATATCCATCTGCGGAATTCCACTTGGGGCGATTCCTTCGTTTCCTGCAGATGGGAGTGGATAAAGGTTTACGTCTTGGATCCATTAAGGTCCAGATTTCAGCTCTTTCCTTCTTCCAGAAGAAATTGGCTCTCCTGCCAGAAGTTCAGACCTTCTTGCAAGGGTTGCTTCACATACAACCTCCGTTTATGCTGCCTACAGCACCTTGGGATTTGGACATTGTGTTACGCTTTCTACAGTCCTCCCGGTTTGAACCGCTGACTATGGTGGAAGACGGTGATGTTACTGGCCCTGGCTTCTGCTAGACGCGTCTCAGAATTAGGGGCCTTATTGTGTAAAAGTCCCTACTTGGTCTTTTACGAGAACAGATCGAAGCCCAGGACTAGACAGCAGTTCCTGCCGAAGGTAGACTCCGCGTTTCACTTGAATGACCCTATTGTGATTCCATCCAGTTCTGGCACTTCTGCTTCTTCGGAGTCATTGGATGCAGTGCGAGCCTTGAACATCTATGTCAAGAAGAAGGCTCGGATCAGAAGGACTAATTCCTTGTTCATGCTGTATGATGCGCAGAAGAAGGGTTGCCCTGCTTCAAAGCAGTCTATTGCTCATCGGGTCGGTCATGAGCTTTCCTGGCTAGGTGCCTTTAAAACTGTGATGATTGATATGTCATCTCAACTCATTGCAAATGCACATAAAACTCAGCTACTGCACCAAGCAGTTGCAGACCTCGCTGTTAAGGCTGAAGCTCCACAGCCGCCCTCCTCCTCCCATTCGGGACCACAATAACGTGGGTTGCCCACATTACTCTTAGATTCAGATGAAGAGATACAGGAGGATGGGGAGTATTTGGTTCCCACTAGTGGGGGTTCCGCTTCTGCCCAGGGTATTTAACACCTAGTTTTAGCTATACGGGATGTTAAAACTCCCTCTAGAGCACAGGTTCTCAAACTCTGTCCTCAGGACCCCACACAGTGCATGTTTTTCAGGTCTCCTCACAGAATCACAAGTGAAATAATTAGCTCCACCTGTGGCCCTTTTAAAATGTACCAGTGAGTAATTAATACACCTGTTCACCTGCTGGGTTACATGCAAAACATGCACTGTGTGGGGTCCTGAGGACCGAGTTTGAGAACCTATGCTCTAGAGCAGAGGTTCTCAAACTCGGTCCTCGGGGGCCCACATAGTTCATGTTTTGCAGGTCTCACAGAATCACAAGTGAAATAATTAGCTCCACCTGTGGACCTTTTAAAATGTGTCAGTGAGTAATTAATACACCTGTGCACCTGCTGGGTTACCTGCAAAACATGCACTCTGTGGGCCCACGAGGACCAAGTTTGAGAACCTCTGCTCTAAAGGATGCTGCGTCACAGCAGTCAGTGGTGTTTTTTTTTTTTTTTTTGCTGCACAAAATAAGCTGTCACTTTCCCTGATTCTGCCGAGTTAGATGACCTATTTTAAGTTAGCCTGAAAAAATCCAGACAAAAAATACCAAGTGTCAAAAAGGTTTTTGCACACTTTTCCATTTGCTCCTGAAGGTAGGAAATTCTGGGAAGAACTCCCGGCTGCTGACGTGTCAGTCTCTCGCCTATCAAAAAATGGCGGTTCTGCCTGCCCTGGGCTCCTTTACCATAAAGGACATGGGGACAGCAACATAGAGACCACACTGAAGCCTATCTACACGGCAGCGGGTGTATCTTAAAGGCTGGTCATAGCAGGTTGCTTGATGACTCGTGCTATTCACACGTGGGCTACTCAAATTCAGGAGGGCCTTTCCGGGGATATGCCCCTGGTTACTACGGTGACTCTCCTTAGGCACATTCAGGATGCTGCTTGCGTCCTGTGTGACTCACTCAAGGAGATGGGCAATATTAATGCTAGGGCTTCTGCCATGGCAGTGTCGGCGCGCAGGGCCTTATGGTTGCGTTAGTGGATAGCGGATGCAGAATCCAAATGCAATGTGGAATCCCTCCCCTTTTCTGGGTAATGGCTCTTTGGAGTTGAGTTGGATACGTGGATTTCCAAAATCACTGCTGGAAAATCCACGTTTCTCCCCTCTGGGGTCCCGCCGGCTAGGCTTTCCTACCTGGGGCCATCTGTTCAGTCCTTTTGGTCTAACAGATTTTGATCTAGGGCCAGAGGTGCTTCCAATGCGAATAGAGGCAAACAGAGGTAAGTCAAAAAGACCTGCAACCACCGGTTCTCAGGAACAGAGCACCAGTTCTGCTTCCACTAAGTTCTCAGCATGACTGTGCCCACCTACCCCGAAGAGATCTCGAGGTGGGAGCTCGACTGCGTCACTTTAGCTGCATCTGGGAAAGCTCCTGCCAGGATACCTGGGTAAGGAACCTCATTTCTCAGGGACACAAGCTGGAGTTCAAATCAAGCTTGCCAGCTTTGGAGGATACGCAAGTTACGTTGCAACAGGCCACCCGAAAGTTGGTCCTGTCCCATGTCATTGTTCCAGTACCAATACTACAACGAGGCAGGGGTTATTACTCCGACCTGTTTGTGGTACTGAAGCCGGACCATTTTGAATCTAAAGTCCTTGAACCCTTACCTAAAGGTTTTCAAGTTTAAAATGGAATCCTTGAGGGCAGTTATTGCGGGCCTGGAAGAACAGGAATTCCTGGTATCCTTGAATATCAAGGACGCCTACCTTCATATTCCAATTTGGCCACCACCATCAGGCTTATCTGAGGTTTGTCCTACTGGACGATCACTACTAGTTCCAGGCACTACCCTTTGGCCTGTCCACGGCTCCGAGGGTATTAACAAAGGTGATGGCGGAGATGATGTTCCAACTCCGGGTCCAGGGGGTCAATGTTGTCCCTTACCTGGACGATCTTCTGATAAAAGGAAGATCAAGGGAGCATTTATTGCTCCACATCGACCACACTATCCAACTAATGTCAATCCATGGGAGGATTCTCAATCTACAGAAGTCCCACCGGTAGCCAACTCAGCAGCTACTGTTCCTGGGGATGTTACTGGATATGGTAGCCCAGAAGGAGTTCCTCCCGGAGGACAAAGCGAGAACACTTCAGGAGATCGTACGCATGGTGCTCCAACCTGCTCGAGTATCCATCCATCTTTCCATCAGATTGTTGGGGAAGATGGTCGCCTCATACGAGGCGATCCAATATGGGAGGATCCATGCCAGAACATTTCAAATGGATCTCCTGAGCAAGTGGTCCGGATCACATCTACAGACGCACCGGATGATTCGGCTGTCACCTCAGAGCAGGATTTCCCTTCTGTGGTGACTGCAGTCCTCCAACATACTGGTAGGCCGGAGTTTCGGGATTCAGGATTAGACCCTCCTCACGACGGATGCAAGTCTGTGAGGATGGGGAGCTGTCACCCAAGGGGCGCAGTTCCAGGACAGGTGGTCAGCTCACGAAGCCCTCCTTCCAATCAACATTCTGGAACTACAGGCGATCTACAGTGCTCTGCTTCAGGCCTCTCCTCTGCTCACGCATCACGCGATCCAAGTTCACTTGGACAACGCCACAGCGGTGGCATACATCAATCGACAAAAAGCAGTGTCTGCATGTAAGAGGTGTCATAGAGACTCCTCTGGGTGGAAAGAAATGCAAGAGCAATTTCGGCAATCTTCATTCTGGGTGTAGACAACTGGGAAGCGGACTTCCTGAGTTGTCACGATCTCCACCCGGGGGAATGGGGACTCAACCATCAGGTGTTCCAGCAGATCATCCACCGTTGGGGCTGTCCACAGATAGACATGATTGCTTCTCGACTCAACAAGAAGCATCACTGGTATTGCTCACGAACCAGGGACCCTAAGGCAAGGGCAGTGGATGCATCAACGTCGCCTTGGCCTTACCGGCTGGTCTACCTTTTTCCTCTGATTCCATTGATCCCAAGGGTACTCAAGCGAAACAGAAATCAAGGAGTCCAGGCAATTCTGATTGCTCCGGGTTGACCTCGGAGGTCGTGGTACGCGGATCTTCTGGACATGTACGTCGAAGACCCTTGGCCTCTACCACTAAGAAGCATTCTTCAACAAGGGCCATTCGTCTAAACAGACTTACGGCGACTTTGTTTGACGGCATGGAGGTTGAGCGGAACAGCCTAGCTCACAAGGGCCTTTCCAAAACGGTTTTCTCTATCGTCCTAGTGGATGCTGGGGTTCCTGAAAGGACCATGGGGAATAGCGGCTCCGCAGGAGACAGGGCACAAAAGTAAAGCTTTCCGATCAGGTGGTGTGCACTGGCTCCTCCCCCTATGACCCTCCTCCAAGCCAGTTAGATTTTTGTGCCCGGCCGAGAAGGGTGCAATCTAGGTGGCTCTCCTAAAGAGCTGCTTAGAAAAGTTTAGCTTAGGTTTTTTATTTTACAGTGAGTCCTGCTGGCAACAGGATCACTGCAACGAGGGACTTAGGGGAGAAGAAGTGAACTCACCTGCGTGCAGGATGGATTGGCTTCTTGGCTACTGGACATCAGCTCCAGAGGGACGATCACAGGTACAGCCTGGATGGTCACCGGAGCCTTGCCGCCGGCCCCCTTGCAGATGCTGAAATAAGAAGAGGTCCAGAATCGGCGGCAGAAGACTCCTCAGTCTTCTAAAGGTAGCGCACAGCACTGCAGCTGTGCGCCATTTTCCTCTCAGCACACTTCACACGGCAGTCACTGAGGGTGCAGGGCGCTGGGAGGGGGGCGCCCTGGGAGGCAAATGAAAACCTATTTTGGCTAAAAATACCTCACATATAGCCTCCGGAGGCTATATGGAGATATTTAACCCCTGCCAGAATCCGTTAAGAGCGGGAGACGAGGCCGCCGAAAAAGGGGCGGGGCCTATCTCCTCAGCACACAGCGCCATTTTCCCTCACAGAAAGGCTGGAGGGAAGGCTCCCAGGCTCTCCCCTGCACTGCACTACAGAAACAGGGTTAAAACAGAGAGGGGGGGCACTAATTTGGCGTTAGAAATATATAAAAAAGATGCTATAAGGGAAAACACTTATATAAGGTTGTCCCTATATAATTATAGCGTTTTTGGTGTGTGCTGGCAAACTCTCCCTCTGTCTCTCCAAAGGGCTAGTGGGTCCTGTCCTCTATCAGAGCATTCCCTGTGTGTGTGCTGTGTGTCGGTACGTGTGTGTCGACATGTAGGAGGACGATGTTGGTGAGGAGGCGGAGCAATTGCCTGTAATGGTGATGTCACTCTCTAGGGAGTCGACACCGGAATGGATGGCTTATTTAGGGAATTACGTGATAATGTCAACACGCTGCAAGGTCGGTTGACGACATGAGACGGCCGACAAACAATTAGTACCGGTCCAGACGTCTCAAAAACACCGTCAGGGGTTTTAAAACGCCCGTTTACTTTAGTCGGTCGACACAGACACAGACAGGGACACTGAATCCAGTGTCGACGGTGAATAAACAAACGTATTCCTTATTAGGGCCACACGTTAAAGGCAATGAAGGAGGTGTTACATATTTCTGATACTACAAGTACCACAAAAGAGGGTATTATGTGGGATGTGAAAAAACTACCATAGTTTTTCCTGAATCAGATAAATTAAATAAAGTGTGTGATGATGCGTGGGTTCCCCCCGATAGAAAATTATGGGCGGTATACCCTTTCCCGCCAGAAGTTAGGGCGCGTTGGGAAACACCCCTTAGGGTGGATAAGGCGCTCACACGCTTATCAAAACAAGTGGCGGTACCGTCTATAGATAGGGCCGTCCTCAAGGACCAGCTGACAGGAGGCTGGAAAATATCATAAAAAGTATATACACACATACTGGTGTTATACTGCGACCAGCGATCGCCTCAGCCTGGATGTGCAGAGCTGGGGTGGCTTGGTCGGATTCCCTGACTAAAAATATTGATACCCTTGACAGGGACAGTATTTTATTGACTATAGAGCATTTAAAGGATGCATTTCTATATATGCGAGATGCACAGAGGGATATTTGCACTCTGGCATCAAGAGTAAATGCGATGTCCATAACTGCCAGAAGATGTTATGGACACGACAGGGGTCAGGTGATGCAGATTCCAAACGGCACAAAGGTGTATTGCCGTATAAAGGAAGAGGAGTTATTTGGGGTCGGTCCATCGGACCTGGTGGCCACGGCAACTGCTGGAAAATCCACCGTTTTTACCCTAAGTCACATCTCTGCAGAAAAAGACACCGTCTTTTCAGCCTCAGTCCTTTCGTCCCTATAAGATCATATCTGCCCAGGGATAGAGGAAAGGGAAGAAGACTGCAGCAGGCAGCCCATTCCCAGGAACAGAAGCGTTCCACCGCTTCTGACAAGTTCTCAGCATGGCGCTGAGACCGTACAGGACCCCTGGATCCTACAAGTAGTATCCCAGGGGTACAGATTGGAATGTCGAGACGTTTCCCCTTCGCAGGCTCCTGAAGTCTGCTTTACCAAGGTCTCCCTCCGACAAGGAGGCAGTATGGGAAAAAAAAAAATTCACAAGCTGTATTCCCAGCAGGTGATAATTAAATTACCCCTCCTACTACAAGAAAAGGGGTATTATTCCACACTATATTGTGGTACTGAAGCCAGAAGGCTAGGTGAGACTTATTCTAAATCTAAAAATTTTTTGAACACTTACAAAGGTTCAAATCAAGATGGAGTCACTCAGAGCAGTGATAACGAACAGGAAGAAGGGGACTATATAGTGTCCCGGGACATCAGGGATGCTTACCTCTATGTCCCAAATTTGCCCTTCTCACTAAGGGTACCTCAGGTTCGTGGTGCAGAACTGTCACTATCAGTTTCAGACGCTGCCGTTTGGATTGTCCACGGCACCCCGGGTCTTTACTAAGGTAATGGCCGAAATGATGATTCTTCTTCGAAGAAAGGGCGTCTTAATTATCCCTTACTTGGACGATCTCCTGATAAGGGCATAGTCCAGGGAACAGTTGGAGGTAGGAGTAGCACTATCTCGGATACTGCTACAACAGCACGGGTGGATTCTAAATATTCCAAAATCGCAGCTGATCCCGACGACACGTCTGCTGTGCCTAGGGATGATTCTGGACACAGTCCAGAAAAAGGTGTTTCTCCCGAAAGAGAAAGCCAGGGAGTTATCCGAGCTAGTCAGGAACCTCCTAAAAACAGTGCATCATTGCACAAGGGTCCTGGTAGAAAATGGTGGCTTCCTACGAAGCAATTCCATTCGGCAGATTTCACGCAAGAACTTTTCAGTGGGATCTGCTGGACAAATGGTCCGGATCGCATCTTCAGATGCATCAGCGGATAACCCTATATCCAAGGACAAGGGTGTCTCTCCTGTGGTGGTTATAGAGTGCTCATCTTCTAGAGGGCCGCAGATTCGGCATTCAGGATTGGATGCTGGTGACCACGGAGCCCAGCCCGAGAGGCTGGGGAGCAGTCACACAAGGAAAAAATTTCCAGGGAGTGTGATCAAGTCTGGAGACTTTTCTCCACATAAATATACTGGAGCTAAGGGTAAATTTATAATGCTCTAAGCTTAGCAAGACCTCTGCTTCAAGGTCAGCCGGTATTGATCCAGTGGGAAAAACATCACGGCAGTCGCCCACGTAAACAGACAGGGCGACACAAGAAGCAGGAGGGCAATGGTAAAAACTGCAAGGACTTTTCGCTGGGCGGAAAATCATGTGATAGCACTGTCAGCAGTGTTTCATCCCGGGAATGGAAACTGGGAAGCAGACTTCCTCAGCAGGCACGACCTCCACCCGGGAGAGTGGAAACTTCATCGGGAAGTTTTTTCCACATGATTGTAAACCGTTGGGAAATACCAAAGGTGGACATGATGGCGTCCCGTCTGAACAAAAAACGGGACAGGTATTGCGCCAGGTCAAGAGACCCTCAGGCAATAGTTGTGGACGTTCTGGTAACACCGTGGGTGTACCAGTCGGTGTATGTGTTCCCTCCTCTGCTTCTCATACCTAAGGTGCTGAGAATTATAAGACGTAGAGGAGTAAGAACTATACTCATGGCTCCGGATTGGCCAAGAAGGACTTGGTACCCGGAACTTCAAGAGATGTTTACAGAGGTCTTATGGCCTCTGCCGCTAAGAAGGGACTTGCTTCAGCAAGTACCATGTCTGTTCCAAGACTTACCGCAGCTGCGTTTGTTGGCATGGCGGTGGAACGCCGGATCCTAAGGGAAAAAGGCATTCCGGAAGAGGTCATTCCTACCCTGGTCAAAGCCAGAAAGGAGGTGACCGCACAACATTATCACCACATGTGGCGAAAATATGTTGCGTGGTGTGAGGCCAGGAAGGCCCCACAAAGAAATTTCAACTCGGTCGATTCCTGCATTTCCTGCAAACAGGAGTGTCTATGGGCCTCAAATTGGGGTCCATTAAGGTTCAAATTTCGGCCCTGTCAATTTTCTTCCAGAAAGAATTGGCTTCAGTTCCTGAAGTCCAGAACTTTGTCAAGGGAGTATTGCATATACAACCCTCTTTTGTGCCTCCAGTGGCACTGTGGGATCTCAACGTAGTTCTGGGATTCTTCAAATCACATTGGTTTAAAACCAGTCAAATCTGTGGATTTGAAGCATCTCACATGGAAAGTGACCATGTTCTTGGCCCTGGCCTGGACCAGGCGAGTGTCAAATTGGTGGTTTTTTTCTCAAAAAAGCCCATATTTGTTTGTCCATTCGGACAGGGCAGAGCTGCGGACTCGTCCCCAGTTCTCTCCCTAAGGTGGTGTCAGTGTTTCACCTGAACCAGCTTATTGTGGTGCCTTGCACCTACTAGGGACTTGGAGGACTCCAAGTTGCTAGATGTTGTCAGGGCCCTGAAAATATAGGTTCCAGGACGGCTGGAGTCAGGAAAACTGACTTGCTGTTATCCTGTATGCACCCAACAAACTGGGTGCTCTTGCTTTTAAGCAAACTATTGCTAGTTGGATGTGTAATACAATTCAGCTTGCACATTCTGTGGCAGGCCTGCCACAGCCAAAATATGTAAATGCCCATTCCACAAGGAAGGTGGGCTCATCTTGGGCGGCTGCCCGAGGGGTCTCGGCTTTACAACTTTGCCGAGCGGTTATTTAGTCAGGGGCAAACACGTTTGTAAAATCCTACAAATTTGATACCCTGGCTAAGGAGGACCTGGAGTTCTCTCATTCGGTGCTGCAGAGTCATCCGCACTCTCCCGCCCGTTTGGGAGCTTTGGTATAATCCCCATGGTCCTTTCAGGAACCCCAGCATCCACTAGGACGATAGAGAAAATAAGAATTTACTTACCGATAATTCTATTTCTCGGAGTCCGTAGTGGATGCTGGGCGCCCATCCCAAGTGCGGATTATCTGCAATACTTGTACATAGTTACAAAAATCGGGTTATTATTGTTGTGAGCCATCTTTTCAGAGGCTCCGCTGTTATCATACTGTTAACTGGGTTTAGATCACAAGTTGTACGGTGTGATTGGTGTGGCTGGTATGAGTCTTACCCGGGATTCAAAATTCCTCCCTTATTGTGTACGCTCGTCCGGGCACAGTACCTAACTGGCTTGGAGGAGGGTCATAGGGGGAGGAGCCAGTGCACACCACCTGATCGGAAAGCTTTACTTTTGTGCCCTGTCTCCTGCGGAGCCGCTATTCCCCATGGTCCTTTCAGGAACCCCAGCATCCACTACGGACTCCGAGAAATAGAATTATCGGTAAGTAAATTCTTACTATTGCTACCATGGTTCAGGACAGGAAACCTGGGGCGTCAAAACACTATAATCCTATCTGGAGAAAATATGTCTCTTGTTGCGAGGAACGCACATATCCACCTGAAGAGTTCCACTTGGGACGTTTCTTACATTTCCTGCAGGCTGGTGTGGATCAGGGCTTACGTCTGCGTTCTATTAAGGTCCAGATTTCGGCTCTCTCAATTTTCTTTCAGAAGAAATTGGCAGTGTTGCCAGAAGTTCAGACCTTCTTGCATGGGGTACTCCACATACAACCTCCTTTTGTGCTGCCTACGGCACCCTGGGATTTGAATGTAGTGTTGGAATTTCTACAGTCCTCCCGATTTGAACCTCTGACGACGGTAGAATACAAGTACCTCACATGGAAGACTGTGATGTTACTGGCCCTGGCTTCTGATAGACTTGTCTCATAATTGGGGGCCTTATCGTATGAAAGTCCCTGCTTGGTCTTTTACGAGGACAGAGAGGATCTCAGGACTAGGCAGAAGTTCCTGCCGAAGGTGGTCTCTGCTTTCCACTTGAATCAACCTATTGTGGTTCCGTAAAGTTCTGGCACTTCTGCTCCTCCGGAGACATTGGATGCGGTGCAAGCCTTGAAGATCTATGTCAGGCGAACGGCTCGGATCAGAAAGACGGATTCCTTGTTCGTGCTCTATGATGCACAGACAAAGGGTTGCCATGCTTCAAAGCAATCCATTGCATGTTGGCTTAAACTTACTATCCAACAGGCCTATTGATCTGCAGCCTTGCCTGTTCCTGAGTCTCTGAAGGCCCACTCTACAAGATAGGTGGGCTCTTCCTGGGCGGCTGCCCGTGAAGTCTCAGCCTTGCAACTATGCCAAGCTGCTACCTGGTCAGGGAATAACACTTTCGTAAAGTTCTACAAGTTTGATTCCCTGGCCAAAGAGGATTCCCAGTTTGGGCAGGCGGTGCTGCAGCAGTTTCCGCACTTTCCCGCCTGTTCTGGAAGCTTTGGGATGTCCCCATCACACTAGTCTCCCCAATATCCCTTATGGATGCTAGAGAAAATAGGATTTTAATTACCTAACAGTAAATGCTTTTCTCGTAGTCCATAAGGAATATTGGGCGCCCTCCTCAGTGCGTTGACTTTTTTTGTCGGTTCTCGTTTTTGTGGTTACTTGTTCAGCTGTTGCTGTTTGTTACCAGCTGTTGCTGGCCGTTTATGTTGGTGGTGTACTGGCGTATAAATCTCACCACTCATTGTTATGTTCCTTTCTCACAAGTATGTTCTTTCTCCTTCGGACACTGTTTTACCTGTAACTGTCTGTGGGAGGGGACATAGAGGTGAGGAGCCAGCACACCCAGTAAAGAAATTTAAAGTGCACCGGCTCCTTTGTACCCCGTCTATACCCCATCGTACTAAGTCACCCCAATATCCCTTATGGATTACGAGAAAAGGATTTACCGGTAGGTAATTCAAATCCTATTTTTTCAGATGACTAAATGAAAAGTACTTTACTGTCCACATAATTAAGGAAACAAAATAATCACCTAGCCCCCATTTAAGGGCACCTACTCACTTCTTCACCCTGTGACTGTCATTGGGCAGCTATTCTGCATACAAAGTTTCACACAACTCTTATGGTCCAATCACACTGGGGCTCACCAGTGCCATCTGTGGCGAAACTGCCACACTATGGGGTATATGCAATTAGCGGCAAATTATCGCCGTTTTTTAATTCGACACAATTCGACAGGTGAATTCCGGCAGGTGGCTGCCGGAATTCACCATATTCAATGAAAAACGGATTTGACAGTCCCGCGGGCGAAAAACGGCCGATTTGCCGGATTTTGCCGCGATTTAAAAAAACGGGGAAAAACCCGGAAAAAAATGGCGTGGGGTCCCCCCTCCAAAGCATAACCAGCCTCGGGCTCTTCGAGCTGGTCCTGGTTCTAAAAATGCGGGGTAAAAATTGACAGGGGATCCCCCGTATTTTTAAAACCAGCACCGGGCTCTGCGCCTGGTGCAAAAAATACGGGGGACAAAAAGAGTAGGGATCCCCCGTATTTTTAAAACCAGCACCGGGCTCTGCGCCTGGTGCAAAAAATACGGGGGACAAAAAGAGTAGGGGTCCCCCGTATTTTTTACACCAGCATCGGGCTCCACTAGCTGGACAGATAATGCCACAGCCGGGGGTCACTTTTATACAGTGCCTTGCGGCCGTGGCATTAAATATCCAACTAGTCACCCCTGGCCGGGGTACCCTGGAGGAGTGGGGACCCCTTCAATCAAGGCCCCCCCCCCCCCCCCAGCCACCCAAGGGCCAGGGGTGAAGCCCGAGGCTGTCCCCCCCCCCCCCCCCCCCCCCCCATCCAAGGGCTGCTGATGGGAGGCTGATAGCCTTGAGTAAAATGACAGCATATTGTTTTTTCCAATAGTACTACAAGTCCCAGCAAGCCTCCCCCGCAAGCTGTTACTTGGAGAACCACAAGTACCAGCATGCGGGAGAAAAACGGGGCCGCTGGTACCTGTAGTACTACTGGAAAAAAAATACCCAAATAAAAACAGGAGACGCACACCGTGACAAGTACAACTTAATTACACACTGCCGACACACATACATACTTACCTATGTTGACACGCCGACTGCCACAGTCTCCGACGATCCGAGGTACCTGTGAAAAAAATTAGACTCACCTCAATCCAGTGTCCGGGAGATAATCCACGTACTTGTTAAAAAAAAAAAAGCACGATCACCCGTACCATGCCGGACTGAAAGGGGTCCCATGTTTACACATCAGACCCCTTTCCCCGAATGCCGGGACACCACGTGACTCCTGTCACTGAAGTCTTTTCAGCCAATCAGGAAGCGCTACTTCCGTGGCGCTCACCTGATTGGCTGTGCGCGTGTGACCTCAGACAGCGCATCGCAAAGCCTCTCCATTACTTTCAGTGGAGGGAACTTTGCGGGTAGCGGTGGGGTTAACCCGCGGTCAGCCGCTGACCGCGGGTGACCTCACCGATGACGCAAAGTTCCCACCATTGAATATAATGGAGAGGCTTTGCGATGCGCTGTCTGAGGTCAGACTCACACAGAGCCAATCAGCAGAGTGCAAGGACATTGCACTCGCTGATTGGCTGAAGAGACACTTCTGTGACAGCTGTCACGGGGGTGTCTGCATTTGTGGAAAGGGGTCTCATGTGTCAACATGGGACCCCTTTCAGTCCGGCATGGTACGGGTGTTCGTTTATTTGTTTTGGTACGTGGATTTATCTCTGGACCATGGATCAGGTGAGTATAATTATCTTTTATTTTCAGGTACCCGTGGATTCTACTTGGAGAAGAGGACCGACTGCTTCGTGTCAACATAGGTAAGTATGTGTGTCGGCAGTGTGTAATAAAGTTGTACTTGTCACGGTGTGTGTCTCCTGTTTTTATTTGGGTATTTTTTTCCCAGTAGTACTACAGGTACCAGCGGGCCCGTTTTTCTCCCGCATGCTGGTACTTGTGGTTCTCCAAGTACCAGCTTGCGGGGGAGGCTTGCTGGGACTTGTAGTACTACTGGAAAAAACAATATTCTTTCAATTTTGACAAGGCTATCAGCCCCCCATCCGCAGCCCTTGGATGGGGGGACAGCCTCGGCCTTCACCCCTGGCCCTTGGGTGGCTGGGGGGGGGGGACCCCTTGATTGAAGGGGTCCCCACTCCCCCAGGGTACCCCTGCCAGGGGTGACTAGTTGGATATTTAATGCCACGGCCGCAAGGCACTGTATAAAAGTGACCCCCGGCTGTGGCATTATCTGTCCAGCTAGTGGAGCCCGATGCTGGTGTAAAAAATACGGGGGACCTCTACTCTTTTTGTCCCCCGTATTTTTTGCACCAGCACCAGGCGCAGAGCCCGGTGCTGGTTTTAAAAATACGGGGGATCCCCTGTCAATTCCCCCCCCCCCCGCATTTTTAGAACCAGGACCAGCTCGAAGAGCCCGAGGCTGGTTATGCTTTGGAGGGGGGACCCCACGCCATTTTTTTTCTGAATTTTACCATTCCATAAAAAAAAAAAAAAAAATATTTTAAAATTTATATATAAATAATACTTGTGCCTCCAAAAAAGACAAACCAAGTACCTAATCCCTTCTAATATAAATAGATATGCTATTATCAATAAAAAAACCACAAAAAAAAAACATGTTTTACATTTTTTTTATTAGTTTCACCCACCAAAGTGTGGCGGATTGTTGAAAATGACGAATTTACTGTCTAAAAGCACTGTTGTCGAATTTCCAAACTTCAATTGAATACACTTTGGTCGAATTGCAGCACTTGTATCATTGCAGAAAAGTCGAATTTCAAAAAGTCGAATTTTTGAAAGTCCGTTTTTTTGACGGAAAGCACTGAACTGCATTGACAAATTTTTTTGGGGGGCGAAAAATTCCCGAAATTCGACAATTTCGGGAATTCGACCGCAATTGCATATACCCCTATGTATTAATTTATCCAGAAACATTTTTGTGCAAGTAACTAGAAAGCATATGCTTTGACATGCTGATTTATTGCATAGTGACTTTTATATTTGGCAACAATAACTACTAAATATTTTATAGAAGGTATTTGAAAGGAGAGATATAAGATCACAGAAAATGGAACACATACTGCAGAAGGCACTAGGTTTTAAAGAATTAAGCACTTGGACTTGAGGTCATAGTGATGGGTGCTCTTCAATTAACATAACTATTTTAGTTAATTTCATTTTCAAGTTGCTCTGTTAATTGCACAGACAATAAATGTTTGGTTTTTCTGCAAACAAAGTATGCTTGGGATGATTGGCAGACTATGATGTAGAGAATCTGCTGAATTAGTCAAATGTAATACTACTCAATTTCATGATAGTTTATTTCCAAATCATACTGAGGACATTAAGGGGTATATGCAATTGCGGTCGAATACCAGCCGGAATTCGACCGTTTTTGGATTCGACACAATTCGACAGTCGAATCCCGGCCGCCGGGACCCGAATTCGACATATTCAATAAAAAACGGATTCGACAGTCCCGCTGTCGAAAAACGGAGCAATTGACGATAGTGTGCGTCCTGGATTCCACTTCATGGACGGCACAAAAGTGTTAAAAGAAACCCTGAAAAAAATTGCGTGGGGTCCCTCCTCCTAAGCATAACCATCCTCGTGCTCTTTGAGCCGGTCCTGGTTGTAAAAATATGGGGGGAAAAATGACAGGGGATCCCCCTATTTTAACAACCAGCACCGGGCTCTGCGTCCAGTCCTGGTGCCTGCGGCCGTGGCATTAAATCCCCAACTAGTCACCCCTGGCTGGGGTACCCTGGAGGAGTGGGGACCCCTTAAATCAAGGGGTCCCCCCCTCCAGCCACCCAAGGGCCACGGGTGAAGCCCGAGGCTGCCCCCCCCCCCCCCCCCCCCCCAATCGGATGGGCGGTGGATGGGAGGCTGATAGCCAAGTGTCAAAAAAATAAATAGTTTTTTGTAGCAGAACTACAAGTCCCAGCAAGCCTCTCCCGCAAGCTGGTACTTGGAGAACCACAAGTACCAGCATGCGGGGGGGGGGGGGGGGCGCTGGTACCTGTAGTTCTACTACAAAAAAAATACCCAAATAAAAACAGTACTCACACACCATGACAGTACAACTTTATTACATACATGCACACCGACATACACACATACTTACCTATGTTGACACGAGGCTCGGTCCCCTTCTCCACGTAGAATCCATGGGGTACCTGTAAATAAAATTATACTCACAACAATCCAGTGTAGATCGGTCCTCTTCAGAGTTTGTAATCTACGTACTTGGCAAAATAAAAAACGGAAACCACGGACCACGCACTGAAAGGGGTCCCATGTTTACACATGGGACCCCCCGTGACTGCTGTCAAAGAGGGTCCCTCAGCCAATCACGGAGCTGTCAGGCGGCGCACTCGAGATACACTGTAGCGCATAGGCGCTCCATTGTATCCAATGGTGGAAACTTTGCGGTCAGCGGTTGAGGTTACTCGCGGTCAACCTCTGACCGCAAAGTTCCCACCATTGGATATAATGGAGCGCCTATGCGCTACAGTGTATCTCGAGTGCGCCGCCTGACAGCTCCGTTATTGGCTGAGGGACCCTCTTTGACAGCAGTCACGGGGGGTCCCGGCAGTTTGGGAAAGGGGTCCCATGTGTAAACATGGGACCCCTTTCAGTGCGTGGATCGTGTTTTGCGTTTTTTTTGTTTCTCTTACGTCCTAGAGGATGCTGGGGACTCCAAAAGGACCATGGGGTATAGACGGGATCCGCAGGAGCTTGGGCACACTGAATAGACTTAGTGGGTGTGAACTGGCTCCTCCCTCTATGCTCCTCCTCCAGACCTCAGTTAGACTTTGTGCCCATGCCTGACAGGACACTCACTAGGGGAGCTCTCCTGAGTTTCTTTGGAAAAGACTGTTAGGTTTTTTATTTTCAGGGAGACCTGCTGGCTACAGGCTCCCTGCATCGTGGGACTGAGGGGAGAGAAGCAGACCTACTTCTTCTTAGTTTTAGGGCTCTGCTTCTACGCTACTGGACACCATTAGCTCCAGAGGGTTCGATCACTTGGTGCGCCTAGCTGCTCGTTCCCGGAGCCACGCCGTCGCCCCCCTTACAGAAGCCAGAGGACAGAAGTCGGGTGAGTATGAGAAGAACAGAAGACTTCAGTAAAGGTACAGCACAGTGGCAACGCTGTGCTCCATGCTCCCACACACACATTTCCTCCAGCACTCACAGGGTGCAGGGCGCTGGGGGGCGCCCTGGGCAGCATGTTACTGGGTCTTCTTGGGCCGGCAGATGCAGTAGCTGGTGCATAGTTGGTATATTGGGCAGCGCTGGTACATATATTTTCGTTGGTGGGATATATGGGCGCTGGGGTGTGAGCTGGCATACTTCCTCTTTGTTTCTCTGTCCAGGCTTCCTTGTGGGCCTGTCCCCTGGCTGAGGCATTGTATGTCTGTGTCGGTGGGTCGATACTTGGTGTCGACATGTCTGAGGCTGAATGTTATTCACCGGAGGAGGTTATGGGGGGGGCAGGTGCGGGTCTGGAGTTGGCCCTGTCGACGCAGCCGACACCTGACTTACTTGCACTGTTGAATACAATTAATTCTAATGTGACTTCTTTATCAAAGAAATTAGATAAATCTGAATCACAGACACAGGTGTGGAAAAAATCCATGGAGGATGCTTTGTCGCAGGTACATACCCCGTCAGGGTCGATTAAAGAGGCCGTTTACTCAAGTGGTAGATACTAATACTGACACGGATTCTGAGTCCGATGTCGACTTCACTGAGGCTCCTTTACATCCTAGATTAGTTAAGAGTATTCAGTACATGATTGTTGCTATAAAAGATGTGTTACGCATTTCTGAGGAACCTGCCGTACAGGAAACAAGGATTTGCTTGTTTAAAGAGAAAAAACCTGAGGTGCAGTTTCCCCCCTCTCATGAGATGAATACTCTTTGTGAAAAGGCTTGGGAGTCGCCGGACAAGAGGTGGCAGATTCCCAAGAGGATTTACATGGCGTATCCTTTTCCATCTGTTGATAGGGGAAAATGGGAAGCGTCTCCTAATGTTGATAAAGCTTTATCTCGTTTGTCTAAGAAGGTGGCGCTTCCGTCTCCTGACACGGCAGCTCTCAAGGATCCGGCGGATCGCAAGCTGAAGACGTCTCTGAAGTCCATTTTCACTAATACGGGTGCATTGCTCAGACCTGCTGTGGCGCCGGTATGGGTGAGTAGTGCTATTGCTAAATGGGCTGAGAATTTAGCTGCTGATATGGATACCCTTGATAAAGATACTGTTCTTTTAACTTTTGGTTATATCAAGGGCGCTGCAGATTACCTGAAGGATGCGGCGAGGGATGTTGGTCTCTTGGGGTCAAGAGCCAATGCCATGTCGATTTCGTCCAGGAGGGCGCTGTGGATCCATCAATGGAATGCTGATGCCGATTCCAAAAGAGCTATGGAAGCGTTACCCTTCAAAGGTAATTTCCTGTTTGGCGAAGGCTTGGCGGACCTGGTTTCTACCGCGACGGCGGGTAAGTCCTCGTTTCTTCCCTATGTTCCCACACAACACAAAAAGCCACAACATCAGCAGAGGCAGTCCTTTCGTCCAAATAAATACAGGCGAGGAAAAGGTTTGTCCTTTCTCGCTTCAAAAGGTAGAGGAAGAGGAAAGAAGATGCCTGCTGTGTCAGGCGCCCAGGACCAGAAGTCCGCCCCTGCCGCTACCAAGTCCACTGCATGACGCTGGAGCTTCCCTGGGGGAATCCGTGCCGGTGGGGGGCCATCTGCAGTTCTTCAGTCGGGTCTGGGTCCAATCGGACTTGGATCCGTGGGTTCTAGAGATTGTATCTCAGGGCTACAGGCTGGAGTTTCAGGAGACGCCCCCTCTCCGGTTTTTCATGTCGACCCTGCCAGTTTCTCTTCCGGACAGGGAGGTCGTGCTGGCAGCAATACAAAAGTTGTGTCTACAGAGGGTCATTGTTCCTGTTCCCCCGTCTCAACGGGGGGAGGGGTTCTACTCGAGCCTCTTTGTGGTGCCGAAACCGGACGGTTCGGTCAAACCGATTCTGAACCTAAAATCCCTCAATCCATACTTGAAAGTTTTCAAGTTCAAGATGGAATCTCTTCGAGCGGTGATTGCCAGCCTAGAAGGGGGGGATTTTATGGCGTCAGTGGACATAAAGGATGCCTACTTACACGTCCCGATTTATCCTCTGCATCAGGCTTTCCTAAGGTTTGCGGTACAGGATTCTCGTTACCAATTTCAGACGTTGCCGTTTGGGCTTTCCACGGCCCGAGGATTTTCACCAAGGTCATGGCAGAAATGATGGTTCTCCTTCGCAGGCAAGGGGTTACAATTATCCCGTACTTGGACGATCTCCTGATAAAGGCGAGGTCCAAGGAACGCTTGCTGAGGAGTGAGTTTGGTACTGTTGGTGCTCCGGCAGCACGGTTGGGTGCTAAATTTGCCGAAATCTCAGTTGATTCCGGCCACTCGGCTCTAGTTTCTGGGCATGAATCTGGACACGGAGTTACGAAGAGTGTTTCTTCCAGAAGAAAAAGCTCTAGAACTGCAGTCGATGGTCAGGGAACTTCTGCGGCCGAATAGTGTGTCCATCCATCAATGTACTCTGGTTCTGGGGAAAATGGTTGCGGCGTACGAAGCTATCCCGTTTGGCAGGTTTCATGCCCGGGTGTTTCAGTGGGATTTGCTGAGCAAATGGTCCGGGTCTCACCTGCACATGCACCGGAAGATAAGTCTATCTCCCAGAGCCAGAATTTCTCTCCTGTGGTGGATGCAAAGTTCTCACCTCCTGGAAATTCGCCGGTTCGGTATGCTGGACTGTGTACTACTGACAACAGATGCAAGTCTCCGGGGCTGGGGTGCAGTCACCCAAGGAAGAAACTTCCAGGGGAGATGGTCGCTCCAGGAAGCGTGTCTCCACATAAATGTTCTCGAGTTAAGAGCCATTTACAACGGCCTGCTACAAGCAAGAAGCCTTCTTCAGGGTCGATCTGTCCTGGTACAGTCGGACAACATCACAGCGGTGGCACATTTAAACCGTCAAGGCGGAACAAGGAGCAGAGCGGCAATGGCGGAGGCCACAAGAATCCTTCGCTGGGCGGAACATCACGTGAGCGCACTGTCAGCAGTCTTCCTACCAGGAGTGGACAACTGGGAAGCAGATTTCCTCAGCAGACACGATCTCCATCCGGGAGAGTGGGCTCTTCACCAAGAGGTGACAAAGCGTTGGGGAATTCCGTTAATCGACATGATGGCGTCTCGTCTCAACAAGAAGCTTCCGAGGTATTGTTCCAGGTCAAGAGACCCCCAAGCCAGTGCAATGGACGCCCTGGTGTCTCCGTGGATGTTCCGGTCGGTGTATGTGTTCCCTCCACTTCCTCTCATTCCAAAGGTACTGGGGATCATTCGACGAGCAAGGTATCAGGCGATTCTCGTCGTTCCAGATTGGCCAAGAAGGGCCTGGTACCCGGAACTTCAGGAGTTACTGGTGGAAGATCCTTGGCCGCTTCCTCTAGGAGAGGACCTGTTGTTGCAGGGTCCATGCGTGTTTCTAGACTTACCGCAGCTGCGTTTGACGGCATGGAAGTTGAGCACCGGATCTTAGCTCGTAAGGGTATTCCCGGGGAGGTCATTCATTAAGGATAGGAAGGAGGTTACGGCGAAACATTATCACCGTATTTGGAGAGAGTATGTTTCCTGGTGTGAGACTAAAATGGCTCCTGCGGAAGATTTTCACTTGGGTCGTTTTCTCTGTTTTTTGCAGGCAGGTGTAGATGCATGCCTGAAATTAGGCTCCATCAAAGTGCAGATTTCGGCTTTGTCTATTTTCTTTCAAAAGGAATTAGCTGTCCTCCCAGAGGTTCAGACTTTTGTGAAAGGAGTAATGCATATCAATCCTCCGTTTGTGCCTCCTGTGGCTCCATGGGATCTTGACGTGGTTTTACATTTTCTCATGTCTTCCTGGTTTGAACCTTTGCGTAAGGTTGAGTTGAAGTTTCTCACTTGGAAGGTTGTCATGCTGTTGGCGCTGGCGTCTGCCAGGCGGGTGTCTGAGTTGGCGGCTTTATCTCATAAGAGCCCGTACTTGATTTTTCATTCAGATAGGGCAGAATTGCGGACTCGTCAACAATTTTTGCCGAAGGTGGTGTCTTCGTTTCACATTAACCAACCTGTTGTGGTGCCGGTGGCTACGGATGCTGTGGCGGTTCCAAAGTTTCTGGATATGGTGAGAGCTTTGAAGATCTACGTCGCCCGTACGGCTGTTGCCAGGAAAACTGAGGCGCTGTTTGTCCTGTATACTGCTAACAAGATTGGTCATCCTGCTTCAAAACAGACTATTGCACACTGGATTTGTAGTACGATTCAGCAGGCTGATTCTTCGGCACGGGTAGCCCGGCTGAAGTCCGTAAAAGCCCATTCTACCAGAAAAGTGGGCTCGTCTTGGGCGGCTGCCCGAGGCGTATCGGCTTTACTGCTTTGCCGTGCGGCCATCTGGTCAGGGGCAAACACTTTTGCTAAGTTCTATAAGTTTGATACCCTGGCTGATGAGGACCTTGCGTTTGCTCAGTCGGTGCTGCAGAGTCGTCCGCACTCTCCCGCCCGGTCTGGAGCTTTGGTATAAACCCCATGGTCCTTTTGGAGTCCCCAGCATCTTCTAGGACTTAAGAGAAAATAGTATTTTGGTACTTACCGATAAATCCTTTTCTCCTAGTCCATAGAGGATGCTGGGCGCCCATCCCAGTGCGGACTGTTACTGGCAGTGTATTCTTGTTGGTTAACTTGGTTTATACACGGGTAGTGTATTTCTGGTTTTCAGCTTGTTGCTGTTATTTCATACTGTTATCTGGTTTACTATTACTCCGGTAATACGGTATGTGTGTGGTGTGGGCTGGTATGTTTGTAGCCCTTAGTTTACATAAAAATCCTTTCCTCGAAATGTCCGTCTCTCCTGGGCACAGTTCCTATAGCTGGGGTCTGCGGGAGGGGCATAGAGGGAGGAGCCAGTTCACACCCACTTTAAGTCTTTTCAGTGTGCCCAAGCTCCTGCGAATCCCGTCAATACCCCATGGTCCTTTTGGAGTCCCCAGCATCCTCTACGGACTAGGAGAAAAGGATTTATCGGTAAGTACCAAAATCCTATTTTTGCCAAGTACGTGGATTACAAACTAAGAGGAGGACCGATCTACACTGGATTGTTGTGAGTATAATTTTATTTACAGGTACCCTGTGGATTCTACGTGGAGAAGGGGACCGAGCCTCGTGTCAACATAGGTAAGTATGTGTGTATGTCAGTGTGCATGTATGTAATAAAGTTATACTGTCACGGCGTGTGTGTACTGTGTTTATTTGGGTATTTTTTTTGTAGTAGAACTACAGGTACCAGTGGACCCATTTCCCCCCCCCCGCATGCTGGTACTTGTGGTTCTCCAAGCTTGCGGGAGAGGCTTGCTGGGATTTGTAGTTCTGCTACAAAAAACAATATTCAATTTTTTTTGACACTTGGCTATCGGCCTCCCATCTGCCGCCCTTGGATGGGGGCTGGGGCAGCCTCGGGCTTCACCCGTGGCCCTTGGGTGGCTGGAGGGGGGGACCCCTTGATATAAGGGGTCTCCACTGCTCCAGGGTACCCCGGCCAGGGGTGACTAGTTGGGAATTTAATGCCACAGCCGCAGGGACCGGTATAAATGTGTCCTCTCCGGCTGTGGCATTATCTCTCTAGCTAGTGGAGCCCGGTGCTGGTGTTAAAAATACGGGGGACCCCTACGTGTTTTGTCCCCCGTATTTTTGGCACCAGGACTGGACGCAGAGTCCGGTGCTGGTTATAATACGGGGGATCCCGTGTCATTTCCCCCCCCCCCCCCCCCGTATGTTTGCAACATGGACCGGCTCGGCCGAGGCTGGTTATGCTTAGGAGGAGGGACCCCACGCAATTTTTTCAGGAATTTTAACCCATTTCCACCCCTTTCCACTGAAAAACATGCTCTGATCTCTCCATATAATTTTAGTCGGTAAAAAAATAAATAAATATTCTTTTAAAAAATATATTAAATAATACTTGTGGCTCCTAAATAGACAAACCAAGTAGATAATCCCTTCTAATATAAATAGATATGCTATTAGCAATCAAAAAAACACAAAAAACCCCCATGTTTTTAAAAAATTTCACGACCGCAAAATGATGCGGAATGAAATTGACGAAATGACTGTTGAAAAGCACTGTTGTCGAATCGACATTCTTCAATTGAATATACTTTTGTCGAAAATCCGCATTTTTACCATTGCAGACATGTTGAATTTGAGAAATGTCGAATTGCAGAAAGTCGAATCTGAAACGGCAGGTTCTTTGTCAAAAAGTACTGTGTTGAATCCAATTCGACAGGTTTTTTTTTTTTTGTCGAAAATGCTCGTTTTTCGACATTTGCGGCAATTCGACCGCAATTGCATATACCCATAAGTCTATTCCATGACTAAGAATTCTGTTTTATTGATGTTATTAACTCAGGGTTGGACAAATACTGTTTCTTTTGTACATTTTAATAAATTGTTGTTTCTGACTATTTTCATTTGTTTTTCCTGTTGCTTGGAAATTTCAAGATAACCCTATTAACTGTTGCAGATTGAAGGACAAGGGCATGGAGCAGTTTTTGACTGCAAGTGTTCTCCTGATGGGCAGCACTTTGCTTGCACGGACTCGCATGGTCATCTGCTGATTTTTGGCTTTGGTTCAAGTAGCAAGTATGACAAGGTAAGTTTAATGATGTGTGCCTGATTCTAAATTGGAAGTTAAGCAAAAAAGAGCATGTACAGATGCGTCCTCTTACATCTTTGCTCCGTGCGCTACAAGCCACGTTACACAACTCGTGAGTGCTGTTTAACTCTGTAGCGCCACACGTCTTTTTTGTATTTTATTGGCGAAAATGCATTTTAGACGCTAAGTAATGTAATGTGTCACACAAGCAGCTTCTGATGATTTATAATGATATGAAGAATGCCTATATTCTGTTTGTGACTGCGACTATATTTGCATATAAAATGCTACATTACAGTGTTTTCATAGAAGACACAAACGTGGCTTTTTGGATGCAGATAGAGCAGCAATTACACACAGAATATAGACATGCCGCATATCAGTTTACTATGCGTTTAAGATGCATTTAGCTGGAAAAAGGCACAAAAGACACTCAGGCTGTCTAGCGTGACTGCAGCAAGGGTGTTAAGGCCTGTGCTGACAGGAGAGATGTGTGCTGAGCGATCTTAACACAGACCGCTCACCACACATTTCTCCCCCCGATCAGCACAGCGCAATGTGTGCTGAGCGAGGATGGGGGGCTGCTCACTTCACACAGCGCTGAAGTGAGCGACCCGCTTGATTGAGCCTGCATGCAGGCTCAATCTAGCATCGGCGATAGCGATGTGCGGGCCAGCACATCGCTATCGCTGGGGGACATACACACGTTAGTTCCGTGCTTAAAATCTAAGCAATCTGACTAGGCTGCTTAGATTTTAAACACTGTTCTCTCCGTGAGTACCCCCCTTAAGAGGAAACATATGTAACTACCTTTGTAAAACCATGTTGCACTGCAGGGGGCGGGGGTGGAAATTAAAATGAGCAGAGATTTAGATTAGAGAGGGGTGTGAAAGTCGAATCTAAATTGCAATCTAATTATAAAGCTGCTCAGTATTTGTATTCTGCATGTAAAAGCAGCCAGTACAGTATTTACTCTGAATGCAAAAAATATACTGTAACTGTATATTTGCACACCTCACGTTGAAACTTTGTTAGTATAGTTTTACAGTTACCTGCCAGTTCTCTGTGGATTAAGATCTTGCAAATGATTTATTTAAAAGTCATTGAAAAACTAAAATCCTTTTAATTTCAATCACTTTCCAAAATAATTTCCCAGCCTCTCTCCCAGCAAGGATACATTTTAAGACCTGCAAAGCCATGGGAAACATAGGGAGCAATTCAGTTTTCTCCTACGTCCTAGAGGATGCTGGGGACACTTCAAGAACCATGGGGTATAGACGGGATATACAGGAGACATGGGCACTTTAAGACTTTAAAAGAGGTGTGAACTGGCTTCTCCCTCTATGCCCCTCCTCCAGACTCCAGTTAGATTCTGTGACCAGTGAGACTGGATGCACTCTGAGGAGCTCTCCTGAGTTTCTCTGAAAAATACTTTTGTTAGGTTTATTATTTTCAGGGAGAACTGCTGGCAACAGTCTCCCTGCTTCGTGGGACTTAGACTCTTATTGATCTTATTCTGCGGAATAATCCTGTAATGTGCGGTTCTGAGTATTATGCACAAATTATTGGAACGGCGATGGGATCTAACCTTGCGCCGGTATATACGCCAATCTGTATATGGCTATCTATGAGAAGGAGCAGATATTTAAGGATTTTAGGTCTCGGCTTTGCTTATATTTCAGATTTATCAATATCTTCTTGGTATGATCTGGCGACTGTTTTCTAGATATGATAAACTATCTTAATGGTTTGTGTGATCCCATACGTTTTACCTATAAGATTGAGCCGCAGCTGATTGATTTTTTGGATGTTACGGTTTCTAAACAAGGTGACAGATTTGGTTATAACTTAAAGCGAAAACTCACTGATTGCAATACCATACTACATGTGAATAGCCAACATCCAGTGACACAGAGCCTGCCGATATCTCAGTTTCTACGAGTACTATGGACCAATTCCTTCAGTGATGCAGCTAATGTCCAACTCGATTAATTGAAACAGCGGTTTATTGAGTACTCTCTGAATGTAGTTGACAGGTGTTTTACGTAAAGCATATTTTTGGTATCTCAATGCCTGACACATTATAAGAAGACAGGAATAACAAATTGACTTGTACGGGTCAGTACGTTTAATTATTCCTCACATGTGGCTAATGCATTATTTGAAAAATACTAGCCACTATTAACTTCTAACGCAGCCCTCCATCTTCGTGGGAATCCAATGAGTGCCTACAGGAGAGGTCCGAATTTGCGCCAACTATTGATGCGACCCACGATAAAACCTGCTGAGCAATCCAAGTATTGGCTGAGATCCAATAAACTTGAATGTTTTAGGTGTGCGGGCTGTGTGACCTGTCAATCAATGGCAAGTGGGATCACGTTCAATCATCTTCACAATGGTACTAAGATTGCCGTTAGGCATATACTTACATGTACTAGTCAATATGTGGTCTATATTTTGATTTGCCCATGTGGACTCTACTATACTGGTAATACCACCTGCATTTTTCAAGAATAAATGGCTAATCACCGTTACCTCATTAGAACTGCGTTACACAACAATGTGTCTGACTAACCAGTAGCTAAACATTTTTTGGCATATGGACGTCAAGTATCTTTTCTAGGTTGTATGTATGTATGTATGTATGTATGTATGTGCCTAAATTGTACCGAGGAGGTGATCGTGAATAAAAATGAAAGACGCTTGAATCACGGTTACATCGTTTAGACACGATCTCACCCACAAGGACTTAATGAAAATAATTCTCTTGCCATTTTTATTACTGTAATCCCCTACATTGCTGCTATAGGTCAGTATGTGGGTTTTTTACGCTTATGTGATTTTTTTTTTCACACTTGTATGATTTTTGCTTTCTAGAGAAGTACAGCATTTAATATTTGTTGTCTGTTTCTGTATTTAATGGTTCAGTATTTAGTATATCCAGACTTTATATTTTATTTTTGTTACAGGCATGAGTGTACTGTGTTGCCTTCGGGGCTCCCTATATACTTTTTAATTATCATCAATTGGTCTGATTCATCTATTACATATGTGTGCTCATTTACTCACACTACTATTTTATATTGGTTGGTTCTGTAATACAATCAACTAGTTATGTTCCTGTTTGCGTTCCACCAAATTAGGAGGAACGTATCTATTACCATAGTGTCCGCTATTGGGTGTATTGTGCCCATCGCTGACTTCCGCTGCTGACCGCTTCCTGATTGCACTTAGTGGGTGTAGGTGGAACGCATTTGAATCGTGCGGCCTCCATAGATGATGTAATCCTTGTATACTTCCGGTTACTGAGAGTGCCGTGGTTTTCGGGAGCTGTATAGTAATCTTGCGTTATACACCATAGTGGGTCAGTTTAGTACTTCACTATTACACTTCAGTAACCTGTTCATTATAGTACTTATATAGCGTTTGTCGCTTTTTATAATGACATATATTGTGTACTATTTATTTATTTATTTGGAATATGTGGTTACTACTTTGTTTACCTGGGAACATGCATAGATGGTGCATTTGCTTTCTATTATCTTATTAATTAAGCAATTAGTCTCTATTGATATGGGTATTTTTGGGAGCCATTGTCAGTACATCTCCTGTCTTCATGCTGTGAGGTTGTCTCCAGGAATTGTCTTGACAAAGGCCCCTGGTGTTGGCTGAAATGTTGACTGAATGAATATTATGCTGTATTTTGATGACTGAATGAACGTTATCTACTTTTTAAGACTGGTGAGTACCCTCTTCTGTCCTTTATGGTCTGAATCTCTATATTAGTGGTACAAATGCTGTCACCCATGTGTGTGTGTATATATATATATATATATATATATATATATATATATATATATATATA
Source organism: Pseudophryne corroboree (assembly GCF_028390025.1). Lineage (NCBI taxonomy): Eukaryota > Metazoa > Chordata > Amphibia > Anura > Myobatrachidae > Pseudophryne > Pseudophryne corroboree. The sequence continues at coordinate 428,282,917 of NC_086447.1, read as the reverse complement.
AGTGTGTATATTTCTCTAACGTCCTTGAGGATGCTGGGACTCCGTAAGGACCAAGGGGATAGACGGGTTCCGCAGGAGATAGGGCACTTTAAGAAAGCTTTGGACTCTGGGTGTGCACTGGCTCCTCCCTCTATGCCCCTCCTCCAGACCTCAGTTTTACACTGTGCCCAGAGCAAGATGGGTGCACTGCAGAGAGCTCTCCTGAGTTCTCTGCCTAGAAGCATTTTTGTTTGGATTATTTTTCTACTTTTTTACAGGGAGCACTGTTGGCAACAGGCTCCCTGCATCGAGGGACTGAGGAGAGAGGAGCAGACCTTCTTGTCTAAGATAGGCTCTGCTTCCTCGGCTACTGGACACCATTAGCTCCAGAGGGGGTGAACACAGGTTCTTGCTCCACCCCTAGAGCCGCGCCGCCGTTCTCCTCACAGAGCCAGAAGTCAGAAGACGTCAGGCGGCAGAAGCCTTCAGCTTCACTGAGGTAACGCACAGCACTGCAGCTGTGCGTCATTGCTCCCATACACCTCACATACTCCGGTCACTGTAAGGGTGCAGGGCGCAGGGGGGGGGGCGCCCTCCGCAGCAATATAACACCTCTATTATGGCAAAAGACAATATACATGTACAGGTGGGCACTGTACATGTATATAAAAGAGCCCCCGCCATATTTTAGTAAGTTTGAGCGGGACAGAAGCCTGCCGCTGAGGGGGCGGGGCTTCTCCCTCAGCACTCACCAGCGCCATTTTCTCTCCACAGCACCGCTGAGAGGAAGCTCCCCGGACTCTCCCCTGCTTACACACGGTGAAGGGGTGTTTAAAATAGAGGTGGGGGGGGGGCACATAATTGGCGGATAACATATTATACAGCGCGGCTGGGGGAAAAACATTTGGTGTTGGTCTCCAGGGTCATTGCGCTGGGGTGTGTGCTGGCATACTCTCGCTCTGTCTCTCCAAAGGGCCTTGAAGGGGATACTGTCTTCAGAAAAGAGGTTCCTTGTGTGTGTGAAGTGTGTCGGTACGCGTGTGTCGACATGTTTGACGAGGAAGGCTCGCTTATTGTGGAGGGGGAGTGCTTGAATGTCATGTCGGCAACACCGACACCGGAATGGGTGGATATGCTGAATGTGGATATGCTGAATGTCTTGAATGCAAATGTCAATCTATTGCATAAAAGGTTAGACAAGGCTGAAGCTAGGGATCAGTCAGGTAGCCAGTCCATGCCTGTCCCTGTGGCGCCAGGCCCTTCGGGGTCTCAGAAGCGCACCATATCCCAGATCGATGACACAGATACCGACACGGATACTGACTAGTGTCGACTATGAAGATGCAAAATTACAGTCGATGGTGGCAAAAGGTATTCGGTACATGATTATTGCCATTAAAGAGGTTTTGCATGTTACTGAGGAACCCCCTGTCCCTGACACGAGGGTACACATGTATAAAGGGAAAAAGCCTGAAGTCACCTTTCCGTCCTCATTTGAACTGAGTGAATTGTGCGAAAAGGCTTGGGAATCTCCAGATAGGAGACCACAAGTTCCCAAAAGGATTCTTATGGCGTATCCTTTTCCACAAACGGATAGGATACGATGGGAATCTTCGCCTAAAGTAGACAAGGCGCTGACACGCTTGTCCAAAAAGGTGGCACCGCCTTCTCATGATACGGCTTCCCTCAAGGATCCTGCTGATCGCAGGCAGGAAATTACCAGGAAGCACATTTACACTCATTCAGGTACTATTGTTAGACCGGCTATGGCGTCGGCCTGGGTTTGTAGTGCGATTGTGGCATGGGCAGATTCCTTATCTACGGAGATTGACACCTTAGATAGGGATGCCATTCAAATGACCATAGAGCATATCAGAGATGCTGCCTTGTATATGAGAGATGCTCAGAGAGACATTTGTTTATTAAGCTCCAGAATAAATGCTATGTCTATTTCTGCTAGGCGGCTCTTGTGGACCCGACAGTGGACGGGAGACGCCGATTCAAAGCGGCATATGGAGTCCTTGCCTTACAAAGGGGAGGAGTTGTTTGGAGACTGCCTCTCGGACCTTGTCTCTACTGCTACGGCTGGTAAGTCGAATTTCTTACCTTATGTCCCCCCGCAGCATACAAAAAGGCACCTCATTATCAAATGCAGTCCTTTCGTTCCAATAAAAACAAAAAGGTACGGGGATTGTCCTTTGTTGCCAGAGGGAAAGGCAGGGGAAAGAAGCTGCACACAGCTAGTTCCCAAGAGCAGAAGTCCTCCCCTGCATCTGAAAAGTCCACCGCATGACGCTGGGGCTTCCCGGGGGGTGGCAGATCTAGTGGGGGCTCGTCTTCGGTTTTTCAGCCACGTCTGGGTTCATTCGCAGGTGGATCCCTGGGTATTAGAGATTGTTTCTCAAGGATACAGGCTGGAATTCGAAGACTTGCCTCCTCGCCGGTTTTTCAAATCGGCTCTGCCGTCTTCCCTGTCAGAGAGGGAGCTAGTGTTGGCAGCAATCCAAAAATTGTATATTCAACTGGTGATTGTCACAGTTCCTCATCTCCAGCAAGGAGAGGGATATTTCTCAACCCTGTTTGTGGTCCCGAAACCGGACGGGTCGGTCAGACCCATTTTCTCTGACGTCCTAGTGGATGCTGGGAACTCCGTAAGGACCATGGGGAATAGCGGGCTCCGAAGGAGGCTGGGCACTCTAGAAAGATTTATGACTACCTGGTGTGCACTGGCTCCTCCCACTATGACCCTCCTCCAAGCCTCAGTTGGATTTTGTGCCCGGCCGAGGTTGGATGCACACTAGGGGCTCTCCTGAGCCCTTAGAAAGAAAGTATAGATTTAGGTTTTTTATTTTCAGCGAGACCTGCTGGCAACAGGCTCACTGCAGCGAGGGACTAAGGGGAGAAGAAGCGAACTCGCCTGCTTGCAGCCGGATTGGGCTTCTTAGGCTACTGGACACCATTAGCTCCAGAGGGATCGACCGCAGGCCCAGTCCTTGGTGTTCGGTCCCGGAGCCGCGCCGCCGTCCCCCTTACAGAGCCAGAAGCAAGAAGAGGTCCGGAAAATCGGCGGCAGAAGACATCAGTCTTCACCAAGGTAGCGCACAGCACTGCAGCTGTGCGCCATTGCTCCTCACACACACTTCACACTCCGGTCACTGAGGGTGCAGGGCGCTGGGGGGGGGCGCCCTGAGAAGCAATTATAACACCTTGGCTGGCAAAAATACCACAATATATAGCCCCAGAGGCTATATATGTGGAAAATACCCCTGCCAGAATCCAGAAAAAAGCGGGAGAATAGTCCGCGGAAAAGGGGCGGAGCTATCTCCTGCAGCACACTGGCGCCATTTCTCCTTCACAGATCCGCTGGAAGGAAGCTCCCTGGCTCTCCCCTGCAGTCTACACTACAGAAAAGGGTAAAAAAAGAAGAGAGGGGGGCGCACTAAATTTAGGCGCTGTATAAATTATATAGAAAAAGCAGCTATAGGGGACATAACTCAGTTAGTCCCTGCATTATATAGCGCTCTGGTGTGTGCTGGCATACTCTCACTCTGTCCCCCCAAAGGGCTTTTGTGGGTCCTGTCCTCTGTTGGAGCATTCCTTGTGTGTGTGCGGTGTGTCTGTACGGCTGTGTCGACATGTTTGATGAGGATAATGATGTGGAGACGGAGCAGATGCCTTTAGAAGGGATGTCACCCCCTGCGGGGCAGACACCTGAGTGGTTGAGCTTATGGAAAGAAATGAGTGCACGTATAGACTCCTTACATAAGAAATTTGACGACATGCCAAATGTGGGACAGCCGACTTCTCAGCTCGTGCCTGTCCAGGCGTCGCACAGGTCATCAGGGGCTCTAAAACGTCCGCTACCTCAGACCGCAGACCCAGATGTCGACACTGATACTGACACCAGTGTCGACGACGATGAGTCTAACCTGATGCCCACTAAGGCCATTCACTGCATGATTGAGGCAATGAAAGAGGTGTTACACATTTCTGATATAAATACAGGTACCACTAAAAAGGGTATTATGTTTGGGGAGAAAAAACTACCCGTAGTTTTTCCCCCATCAGATGAATTAAATGAAGTGTGTGAAGAAGCGTGGGCTTTCCCTGATAAAAAATTGGTAATTCCTAAGAAGGTACTAATGGCGTTCCCTTTCCCGCCAGAGGATAGGTCACGTTGGGAAACACCTCCTAGGGTGGATAAAGCGCTCACACGTTTGTCTAAAAAGGTGGCACTACCGTCTCCGGATACGGCCGCCCTCAAGGAACCTGCTGATAGAAAGCAGGAGGCGATCCTGAAGTCTGTATATACACACTCAGGCATTATACTTAGGCCAGCTATTGCGTCAGCTTGGATGTGCAGTGCTGCCGCTGCGTGGTCAGATAAACTGTCAGAAAATATTGACACATTAGACAGAGACACGATCCTGTTAACCATAGACCATATAAAAGACTCAGTCTTATATATGAGAGATGCACAGAGGGAAATCTGCCGACTGGCATCTAAAGTTAGTGCATTGTCCATTTCTGCTAGGAGAGGCTTATGGACTCGCCAGTGGACAGGAGATGCAGATTCTAAAAGGCACATGGAAGTGTTGCCATATAAGGGTGAGGAATTATTTGGGGATGGTCTCTCGGACCTAGTTTCCACAGCAACGTCTGGGAAGTCAGCATTTTTACCCCATGTCCCCTCACAGCCTAAGAAGGCGCCGTTTTATCAGGTTCAGTCCTTTCGGACCCAGAAAAACAGGCGTGGAAAAGGCGGGTCTTTTCTATCCAGAGGCAGAGGTAGGGGAAAAAGGCTGCAACAAACAGCAGGTTCCCAGGAGCAAAAGTCCTCCCCCGCTTCTTCTGCCAAGTCCGCCGCATGACGGTGGGGCTCCACAGGCGGAGCCTGGTACGGTGGGGGGCCGCCTCAAGAATTTCAGCGATCAGTGGGCTCGCTCACAGGTGGATCCCTGGATCCTTCAAATAGTATCTCAGGGGTACAAACTGGAATTCGAGGCGTCTCCACCTCCCCGGTTCCTAAAATCTGCCTTGCCGATTGCTCCCTCAGACAGGGAGGCGGTGCTAGCGGCAATTCACAAGCTGTATTCCCAGCAGGTGATAATCAAGGTACCCCTACTTCAACAAGGCCGGGGTTACTATTCCACACTATTTGTGGTACCGAAACCGGACGGTTCGGTGAGACCCATTTTAAATTTGAAATCCTTGAACACATACATAAAAAAATTCAAGTTCAAGATGGAATCGCTCAGGGCGGTTATTGCGAGCCTGGAAAAGGGGGATTACATGGTATCCCTGGACATCAAGGATGCTTACTTGCATGTCCCCATTTACCATCCTCACCAGGAGTACCTCAGATTTGTGGTACAGGATTGCCATTACCAATTCCAGACGCTGCCGTTTGGACTGTCCACGGCACCGAGGGTATTTACCAAGGTTATGGCGGAAATGATGATACTCCTTCGAAAAAAGGGAGTTTTAATTATCCCGTACTTGGACGATCTCCTAATAAAAGCGAGGTCCAAGGAACAGTTGGTGGGAGTAGCACTATCTCAGGAGGTGCTGCACCAGCACGGCTGGATTCTGAATATCCCAAAGTCACAGCTGGTTCCGACGACACGGCTACTGTTCCTGGGTATGATTCTGGATACAGTCCAGAAAAAAGTGTTTCTCCCGGAGGAGAAAGCCAGGGAGTTGTCATCTCTAGCCAGAGACCTCCTGAAGCAAAAACAGGTATTAGTGCATCGCTGCACGCGGGTCCTGGGAAAGATGGTGGCTTCTTACTAAGCAATTCCCTTCGGCAGGTTCCATGCCAGAATCTTTCAGTGGGACCTGTTGGACCAGTCGTCCGGATCGCATCTTCAGATGCATCGCTTAATAACCCTGTCTCCAAGAACCAGGGTGTCTCTACTGTGGTGGCTGCAGAGTGCCCATCTTCTAGAGGGCCGAGGGTTCGGCATACAGGACTGGGTCCTGGTGACCACGGATGCCAGCCTTCGAGGCTGGGGGGCAGTCACACAGGGAAGAAACTTCCAAGGACTATGGTCGAGTCAGGAGACTTCCCTTCACATAAATATTCTGGAACTAAGGGCCATCTACAATGCCCTAAGTCAAGCAAAATCCCTGCTTCTACACCAGCCGGTGCTGATCCAGTCAGACAACATCACGGCAGTCGCCCATGTAAATCGACACGGCGGCACAAGAAGCAGGATGGCGATGGCAGAAGCCACAAGAATCCTCCGATGGGCGGAGAATCATGTACTAGCACTGTCAGCAGTGTTCATTCCGGGAGTGGACAACTGGGAAGCAGACTTCCTCAGCAGACACGACCTCCACCCGGGAGAGTGGGGACTTCATCCAGAAGTCTTCCAGATGCTGGTAAACCGTTGGGAAAAACCACAGGTGGACATGATGGCGTCCCGCCTCAACAAAAAGTTAAAAAGATATTGCGCCAGGTCAAGGGACCCTCAGGCGGTAGCTGTGGACGCTCTAGTGACACCGTGGGTGTACCAGTCGGTTTATGTGTTCCCTCCTCTGCCTCTCATACCAAAGGTATTGAGAATAATAAGAAAGCGAGGAGTAAACACAATTCTCGTGGTTCCGGATTGGCCAAGACGAGCGTGGTACCCGGAACTTCAAGAGATGCTCTCAGAGGACCCGTGGCCTCTACCGCTCAGACAGGACCTGCTACAGCAGGGGCCCTGTCTGTTCCAAGACTTACCGTGGCTGCGTTTGACGGCGTGGTGGTTGAACACCGGATCCTAAAGGAAAAGGGTATTCCAGAAGAAGTCATTCCTACGCTTATTAAGACCAGGAAAGATGTTACGGCAAAGCATTATCACCGCATATGGCGGAAATATGTTGCATGGTGCGAGGCCAAAAAGGCCCCAACAGAGTAATTTCAACTAGGTCGATTTCTGCATTTCCTGCAAGCAGGAGTGAATATGGGCCTAAAACTAGGCTCCATTAAAGTACAGATCTCTGCTCTGTCGATTTTCTTTCAAAAAGAACTAGCTTCAGTACCTGAAGTTCAGACATTTGTGAAAGGAGTGCTGCATATTCAGCCCCCGTTTGTGCCTCCTGTGGCACCTTGGGATCTCAACGTGGTGTTGAGTTTCTTAAAATCACATTGGTTTGAGCCACTAAAAACCGTGGATCTGAAATATCTCACGTGGAAAGTGGTCATGTTATTGGCCTTGGCTTCAGCCAGGCGAGTGTCAGAATTGGCGGCTTTATCATGTAAAAGCCCTTATCTGATTTTCCATATGGATAGGGCAGAATTGAGGACTCGTCTCCAATTTCTCCCTAAGGTGGTGTCAGCGTTTCACCTGAACCAGCCTATTGTGGTGCCTGCGGTTACTAGGGATTTGGAGGACTCCAAGTTGCTAGACGTTGTCAGGGCCCTGAAAATATGTTTCCAGGACGGCTGGAGTCAGAAAATCTGACTCGCTGTTTATCCTGTATGCACCCAACAAGCTGGGTGCTCCTGCTTCTAAGCAGTCTATTGCTCGCTGGATTTGTAGTACAATTCAGCTTGCACATTCTGTGGCAGGCCTGCCACAGCCAAAATCTGTAAATGCCCATTCCACAAGGAAGGTGGGCTCATCTTGGGCGGCTGCCCGAGGCGTCTCGGCTTTACAACTTTGCCGAGCAGCTACTTGGTCAGGGGCAAACACGTTTGCAAAATTCTACAAATTTGATACCCTGGCTGAGGAGGACCTGGAGTTCTCTCATTCGGTGCTGCAGAGTCATCCGCACTCTCCCGCCCGTTTGGGAGCTTTGGTATAATCCCCATGGTCCTTACGGAGTTCCCAGCATCCACTAGGACGTCAGACAAAATAAGAATTTACTCACCGGTAATTCTATTTCTCGTAGTCCGTAGTGGATGCTGGGCGCCCATCCCAAGTGCGGATTGTCTGCAATACTTGTAAATAGTTATTGTTAACTAAAGGGTTATTGTTGAGCCATCTGTTGAGAGGCTCAGTTGTTTTCATACTGTCAAACTGGATATAGTATCACGAGTTGTACGGTGGGATTGGTGTGGCTGGTAAGAGTCTTACCCGGGATTCTAAATCCTTCCTTATTATTTCAGCTCGTCCGGGCACAGTGTCCTAACTGAGGCTTGGAGGAGGGTCATAGTGGGAGGAGCCAGTGCACACCAGGTAGTCATAAATCTTTCTAGAGTGCCCAGCCTCCTTCGGAGCCCGCTATTCCCCATGGTCCTTACGGAGTTCCCAGCATCCACTACGGACTACGAGAAATAGAATTACCGGTGAGTAAATTCTTATTTTAAACCTAAAATCCCTGAACCTGTACTTGAATAGGTTCAAGTTCAAAATGGAATCACTCAGGGCAGTCATCGCCAGCCTGGAGGGGGGCGATTGGATGGTGTCCCTGGACATAAAGGATGCTTGCTTTCATGTTCCGATTTTCCCCCCCTCATCAGGCGTTCCTGAGATTTGCAGTGCAGGACTGTCACTACCAATTTCAGACGTTGCCGTTTGGGCTGTCCATGGCCCTGAGAATTTTCACCAAGCTAGTGGCGGAAATGATGGTGCTCCTGCGCAGGCAGGGGGTCACAATTATCCCATACTTGGACGATCTCCTCATAAAGGCGAGATCTCGGGAGAAGTTGCTGGACAGCGTGTGTCTGTCCATGAAGACGTGGCAGTTACACGGCTGGATTCTCAATATACCGAAGTCCCAGCTAGTCCCTACAACGCGTCTAACTTTTTTGGGCATGATTCTAGACACAGACCAGAAAAAGGTTTGTCTTCCGGTCGAAAAGGTTCAGGAGCTCATAGCCCTGGTCAGGAACCTATTAAAACCAAAACAGGTTTCAGTGCATCATTGCACGCGGGTCCTGGGGAAGATGGGGGCTTCATACGAGGCCATCCCTTTCGGCAGGTTCCATGCGAGGACTTTTCAATGGGACCTCTTGGACAAGTGGTCCGGGTCCCATTTACAAATGCATCGAAGGATCACCCTGTCTCCCAGGACCAGGGTATCTCTCATGTGGTGGCTGCACAGTGCTCACCTACTAGAGGTTCGCAGGTTCGGCATTCAGGACTGGGTCCTGGTGACCACGGACGCAAGCCTCCGAGGCTGGGGAGCAGTCACACTGGGAAGAAATTTCCAAGGTCTCTGGTCAAATCTAGAGACTTGTCTCCACATCAACGTCCTGGAGTTGAGGGCCATTTACAACGCCCTGCGTCAAGCGGAGGAATTGCTTCTGGAAAAAACGGTTCTGATTCAGTCAGACAATGTCACGGCAGTGTCTCATATAAACCGCCAAGGCGGAACAAGGAGCAGAATGGCCATGGCAGAAGCGACCAGGATTCTACGCTGGGCGGAAGGCCATGTAAGCGCGCTATCAGCAGTGTTCATCCCGGGGGTGGACAACTGGGAGGCGGACTTCCTCAGCAGGCACGACCTGCATTCGGGAGAGTGGGGACTTCATCAAGAAGTCTTCGCACAGATCACGGGTCGGTGGGGACTGCCTCAAATAGACATGATGGCATCCCGTCTCAACAAAAAGCAAAAGCGGTATTGTGCCAGGTCAAGGGACCCTCAGGCGGTAGCGGTAGACGCTCTGGTGACACCTTGGGTGTTCAGATCGGTCTATGTGTTTCCTCCTCTTCCTCTCATACCCAAAGTGTTGAGAATAATAAGAATAAGCAGGGTCAGAACAATCCTCATTGTTCCAGATTGGCCACGGAGGACTTGGTATCTGGAGCTGCAAGAGTTGCTCACAGAAGATCCGTGGCCTCTTCCTCTAAGGCAGGACCTGCTGCGGCAGGGGCCCTGTCTGTTCCAAGACTTACTGCGGCTGCGTTTGACAGCATGGCGGTTGAACGCCGGATCCTAGCGGAAAATGGGATTCCGGAGGAGGTCATTCCTACCCTGATCAAGGCTAGGAAAGACGTGACGTTAAAACATTATCACCGTATATGGCGAAAATGTTTCTTGGTGTGAGGCCAGAGCTGCTCCTACGGAGGAGTTCCATTTGGGCCGTCTACTTCACTTCCTTCAAACAGGAGTGACTTTGGGCCTGAAATTAGGGTCCATAAAGGTCCAAATTTCGGCCTTATCCATTTTCTTTCAAAGAGAATTAGCCTCTCTTCCTGAAGTACAGACTTTTGTGAAGGGTGTGCTGCATATTCAGCCTCCCTTTGTGCCTCCGGTGGCGCCTTGGGATCTTAACGTGGTGTTACGTTTCCTCAAGTCACCTTGGTTTGAACCACTCAAAACTGTGGAGTTGAAATACCTCACGTGGAAAGTGGTCATGTTGTTGGCATTGGCTTCGGCAAGACGTGTTTCAGAATTGGTGGCTTTATCACATAAAAGCCCATACTTGGTTTTTCATGTGGATATGGCAGAGTTGAGGACTCGTCCTCACTTTCTGCCAAAAGTGGTCTCATCTTTTCATGTGAACCAACCTATTGTCGTGCCTGTGGCTACACGGGACTTGGAGGATTCCGAGTCCCTGGATGTGGTCAGGGCTTTGAAGATTTATGTGACCAGAACGGCTAGAATCCGGGAGACTGAAGTTCTGTTTGTTCTGTATGCGGCCAGCAAGGTTGGCGCTCCTGCTTCAAAGCAGACTATTGCTCGCTGGATCTTTAATACGATTCAGCAGGCGCATCGTTTGCCATTGCCTAAATCGGTTATGGCCCATTCCACTAGGAAAGTGGGCTCTTCTTGGGCGGCTGCCCGAGGGGACTCGGCATTGCAATTGTGCCCAGCTGCTACTTGGTCGGGTTCAAACACCTTTGCAATGTTCTACAAGTTTGATACCCTGGCTGAGGAGGACCTCATGTTTGCTCAGTCGGTACTGCAGAGTCATCCGCACTCTCCTGCCCGTTTGGGAGCTTTGATATAATCCCCATGGTCTTACGGAGTCTCAGCATCCTCAAGGACGTTAGAGAAAATAAGATTTTACTTACCGGTAAATCTATTTCTCAGAGTCCGTAGAGGATGCTGGGTGCCCGTCCCAAGTGCGGATTTCTTCTGCAAGACTTGTATATAGTTGTTGCTTAGATAAGGGTTATGTTCTAGTTTATCGGTTTAACCGAGGCTATGTTCATACTGTTGACTGGGTAGTGTATCTCAAGTTATACGGTGTGATTGGTATGGCTGGTATGGATCTCGCCCTTAGATTTACAAAAATCCTTCCTCGTACTGTCCATCTCCTCTGGGCACAATTTCCCTAACTGAGGTCTGGAGGAGGGGCATAGAGGGAGGAGCCAGTGCACACCCAGAGTCCAAAGCTTTCTTAAAGTGCCCTGTCTACTGCGGAGCCCGTCTATCCCCTTGGTCCTTACGGAGTCCCAGCATCCTCTACGGACTACGAGAAATAGATTTACCGGTAAGTAAAATCTTATATATGTGTGTGTGTGTGTGTATGTATGTATGTATGTATGTATGTATGTATATGTGTATATATATATATATATATATATATATATATATATATATATATATATATATATGTATATATATGTATGTATGTATGATATATTTGGCAGCTAGTGAACACTCAGTAAATGAAGTTTGTTCGATGCACGACAAATGGCTAAGTGTAAGGAACTGAGTGACTTTGACCAGAGCCAAATATTGATAGCTAGATGACTGGGTCAAATCATCTCCAAATCAGCAGGCCTTGTGAGGGGTGTTCCTGTATGCAATGATTAGTATTTACCAAGGAAGAACAACTGCTGTACTGGTGACAGTCTTGGATGCCCAAGGTTTATTGATGTGCATGGGGAGCAAATCCTGTCATCCTGGTCTGATCCCACAGAAAAGCTAATGTTCAACGAATTGCCGAACAAATGAATGTAGGCTATGATGAAATGTGCTAGAACACAGTGCATGGCTGAATAGCTGTAGACTGGTCAGAGTGCTCATGCTGACTCCCTGTCCTCCACCAATAGCACCTACAATGGGCACATGATTCTCAGAACTTGACCCCATGGAGCAATGGTGGCTTGGTCTAATGAATCACATTTTCTTTTACATCATAAGGATGGTTGTGTTTTCCTGGGGAGCAGATGGCCCAAGGATGCAGTATGGGAAGAAGGCAAGTTGGCAGACGCAGTGATGCTTGGAGCAATGTTCTGCTGGTAATACTTGGGACATGGCATTCATGTTTCCATGACACGTGCCACCTACCTAAACATTGTTCCAGACACAGATTATTATTATTATCCTTTATTTATATGGCGCCACAAGGGTTCCGCAGCGCCCAATTACAGAATACATATGCACATAATCAAAACAGGAAAACAGTGACTTACAGTTGAAGACAATATAGGACAAGTACAGGGTAACTAAGCATAACTACACCAGTAAATGACAGAGATAAGTTCCAGGTGGCCAAAAAACTGGGTGATTTGGGCAGTTGAGGATTATTAAAGTAAGAAAAGTATAAGCACATGAGGGAAGAGGGCCCTACTCGTGAGAGCTTACATTCTAAGGGGAGGGGTAGACAGACAGGGGTGACACAGATGGGGTACATAGAGAGCGTGGAACAGAGGGTTAGGATGAGATTTGGCTGGGTTTGGTAAAGAAATGGGTCTTAAGTGCCCGTTTGAAGTTTTGTAGAGAGGTGGAGAGTCTGAGGGGGAGAGATAAAGAATTCCAGAGAAAGGGAGCAGCACGTGAAAAATCTTGGAGATAGAAGTGGGAGGAAGTAATCAGAAGACAGGAGAGTTGGCGTGCATTAGCAGAGCGAAGAGGACGGGTGGGAGAGTAAAGGGAGATAAGGTCAGAGATGTAAATGGGAGAGGAGTGGGTAAGTGCTTTGTAAGTGAGTGTGAGAGTTTGAATTGGATTCTGGAAGGGAAGCCAGTAAAGGGCTTGTTGGAGAGGGGAGGTGGACGTAGTGCGTTTGGTGAGGAAGAGGAGCCGGGCAGCAGCATTGAGGATAGATTGGAGTGGAGAGAGGTAATTGTCAGGGAGACCAGTTAGGAGGAGATTACAGTAGTCCAGTCTGGAAATAATCAGTGAGTGAATAATTATTTTAGTGGCATCCTGGGTGAGAAAAGGTCTGATCCTGGAAATGTTTTTGAGATGAAAATGACAGGTTTGTGAGAGGTGCTGAATGTGTGGTGTGAAGGAGAGGGAGGAGTCAAGGATTACACCAAGACAGCGTACTTGGGGGCTAGAGGAGATAGTCGTGCAATCAATGGATAATGAGATTGTGGGAGGTGAGGTTGTGCTTGAGGGTGGGAAGATGATCAGCTCAGTCTTAGACATGTTGAGTTTAAGAAAGCGCTGGGACATCCAGGAAGAGATAGCAGAAAGACAGTTAGAGGTACGAGTGAGGAGAGCCGTGGAGAGATCAGGGGAGGAGAGGTAGATTTGAGTGCCATCAGCATAGAGGTGATACTGGAAGTTAAAATAACTAATAATTTCACCTAAAGAGGATGTATAGAGAGAGAAAAAGATCGGACCAAGAACAGAACCTTAGGGGACACCAACAGTTAGTGGAAGTGGGGGCGAGGTAGCATCATGAGAGGAGACAGAGAAGGAACGATCAGAGAGGTAGGAGGACAGCCAGGAGAGGGCAGTATCACGTAGACCAAGAGAGTGAAGGATTTGCTGAAGGAGAGCGTGGTCCACAGTGTTAAAAGCAGCAGAGAGGTCAAGAAGAATAAGCAGAGAGTAGTGGCCCTTAGATTTGGCTGCATGAAGGTCATTGCAGACTTTTGTGAGGGCAGTTTCAGTGGAGTGGAGAGAACGGAAACCAGACGGGAATGGGTCAAGCAGTGAGGCGATTATAGACAATACACTCAAGAAGTTTGGAGGCAAAGGGGAGGATAGAGATGGGTCGATAGTTGGGAGAGAGTGTTAGGATCAAGGGTAGGTTTTTTAAGAATAGGGGACACAAGAGCATGCTTGAAGACAGAGGGGACAGTGCCTGATGAGAGGGATAGATTGAGAAGGTGGGCAAGATGGGAACAGACAGAAGGAGAGAGGTAGCGTAGGAGGTGGGAGGGGGGAGGGAGGAATGTATCAGGGCCGTGACTTCCTCGCCAGATACATGGGAGAAAGATGTCAGAGTTTGTAAGAGGGGATGGGTGGTAGCTGGTTGCTGGTCTGGTGGGATGTGATGTCCTGACGTATGGAGTCAATCTTGGATGTGAAATAAGTGGCAAAGTCAAGAGCAGACAACGAGGATGGGAGAGGAGGTGGTGGTGGGCAGAGGAGGGAGTTTAACAGTGGCAAAGAGGCGCTGGAGTTTGGAAGACTGTGTAGAGATGAGGATTTTGAAGTATGATTGTTTAGCGAGGGAAAGGGCAGCACTGAATGATGAGAGCATGAATTTGAAATGGAGGAAGTCTGCTTTAGGAGTGCGATTTCCTCCACTGTCGCTCGGCAGTAAGTGAGCATTTTTGTAGATATCTGGTGCATTTGGTGTGCCAGGGTTGAGGTGTTGATCTGCGAGGGTGAATAGTGGTTGCCGGAGAAACAGAGTCAAGGGCAGAAGTAAGAGATGCATTGTATAGGGATGTGGCTTGTTCAGGGCATGTGAGAGAGAGCAGTGAGTCAAACAGGGAGGATGAGGTGTCAATAGCCTCAATGTTACGCTTACTGATGGTAGCCTTCGGAGGGAGAGATGGGGAAGCAGAGATAGATAAGTTGAAAGAGAGCAAGTGGTGGTCAGAGAGGGGAAAAGGGGAATTGGAGAAATCAGAAATATCACAACGGTGAGTGAAGACCAGATCCAGTGAGCTCCCGTTCACATGGGAGGGTGAGGTGGTCAACTGGGAGAGACCAAGTTAATAGGTGAGGTTAAGGAGTTTAGAGGCAGGTGATTTTGTGGGGTTATCGATAGGGATGTTGAAATCACCTAGGATAATGGAGGGAATATCAGGAGAGGAAGTGAGGTAGCCAGGAAGCAAAGTTGTCGAGGAATTTGGAGGAAATGCCAGGTGGACGGTAAATGTTTGTGTGTGTGTGTTATATTTCTCTGTTTCAAAAATAAACTTTGGGTCAGCCGTACCTTAAGGTCTTTATTCAGGTGATGCGCCAGTAATTGGACACCCCAGAAAATGAGTTAAGGATATTCAAAATTCTTCTTGGTTTAAGTTTATATTAAAGCTTCAAATGTTGCCTCCTCCTTCTTTCTGAATCTGCAGAATCTTGATAGCCATGCATGTACAGTAAGCGGTGTGTTTATAATAGATCTGCATAAAATAGTCAGTAGGTCGACCCATATGGGCGACTTGCAAAAGGTCAACAGGGTTAAAAGGTTGACACAAGGTTTTTTCTTTTGTCCATTTCACAATGCGTGACCATGATTAGTGAAAAAGTAGACTCACGGGCTCACTTCGCTCATCATTCTTCAGACAAGGTGCCTTGCTCCACTACTGCTGCACTCAGCCAAGGTTGCTAATCACAATCCTAGTCCACGTGGATGGTAAATAAAGCAAAAGTTGAAAAAAAATGGAGAAAATAAATAAATAGTATGTCGACCTTTTCAACCTGTCGACCTTAGACACAGTCTGTCCAGTGGCTGTCTAACTAGACATTGTCTATTCATTGACTGGAACTATACCAGTTCCTTGGTCTGTTTTAGTCCATTTATCATCTTTGTTGAGGATTTGGTTCAGAGGGAACCTCTATTTTTATGTAAAAGTTCACTACCATTTCTATTGCTGGAGCTGTGGTTCTTAAAGATGTTGCAGAACGTATGGTGATGGGCCTCCTTTTAAGTAAGCCAACTGTGGTGGGGTTTCAAGAGTTATATTTTTCTGGTTTATGCCCTCTAGGAATTTTTTCCTTTTGTCTCTTCATACCACATGTGGCGTTTTGCGGTCAGTCAAATTGTTTCTCCAGGGGTCAGAAGCATGGTTGGAAATCCTATCGGCCTGACAAGCAGTGTGCATTACTGAGAACAGTCCCACTCAGTATCTCGTGGTGGGAAGCAGTCTGCTTCTATTCTTCAATCTATGGTCCAATTCCATTAGATAACTGGATAGGGAGGTATCATGCCTGCTATATATCCTACATATTCCTAGTCTCCTCTCCTAGATCTTTTAATTTTTTTGTTAATAACCACACGGCTTCTCAAAGACTAGGCAAAGCATCTTGATCTGCATGAAGTGATTAAGTCTTTATTCTTCCCAATAGTCATAATCCAGTGCTAGGCAGACAAGAGAGGATGGAGATTTTTTTCTCTCTCTCCCTGGTATAGAAACCAGAAGAAGCTCTTCGTGCCATTCTGAACTTAAGGTCTTTGAACACCCATCTCAGGGTATTCATATTTAAGTTGAAGTCAATGAAGTTTGTATATATTATTTTATGTTGTCTATAGAGATTAAGGATGCCTAATTTCATGTTCTTGTAGGGGAGGAGCATCTAAGCATCCTCTAGTTTGTGGCTCAGTGCCAGCATTACCAGGTTAAGGCATCTCTATTCTGCTGAAGCTCCACAAGGGCTCATAAATTTAATGACTGTGATGGCTGATCTTCTGTGGACCAGAGGTGTGATTTTCATTTCCTACTTGAACAGTATTTTGATGTTGGTCAGTTCACAATCTTTGCTTTTATGCCCATGTTCTGGACACAGTTCAGATGCTGAAATCCTATTGGTGAATTGTCAATTGCCAGAAGTCAAACTACCAAGGTCTAGTTTTCATGTTTTTAACCCATGATCTTTTTGTTGCAGTATTAGGAGAAGTCTTCACTGCACTTCATACTTTTCTGTTAATTTTTGCATCAGGGTTCTATTGAACATGTTCTTCACTTTGCCAGTGATCGAATATGCACTGGAGGGAGTTTTAAATCAGAAGTATTTTGAAGTTGAACAATACTCCAATAGTCTGTCCGGCCAAGTCATCTGTCCCCTCTAGTGTTTCAGTCTACTGTTTAATTGCGTAGTCTTTAGGTTTTAGGGAGGGGTCACGCTCTAGGCTTGTTTTCAGGTTCTTTGAACTTTGGAGGAGTCCAGACTTCAATATTGTGATGCTATGGTTGCTACATCTTAGTTTCAGACACAAATGTACCATAAAGTGTGGAAAGAGATGTATTGCCTTGCATGATGAGAGTTTCTATTTCGTCCTTTAGCTTATTCAGGTTCCTGCTGTTCTTTTAGAAGAGTCTAGGCATCAGGATAAGGCTTAGTTTAAGTTTCAGTACTCCGTCCAGATGTTTTTACAGGGCACACTGCATGTTTAGCCTTCATTTGTACCTCCTATAAGTGCTTTTCAGTATCCATTCCTCACTGTGACCAATTTTAGCCAGTGACGTTCAAGTTCCTCATCTGGAAGATGTTTTCTGTCTGGCCATTTCATCAGCTAGAGTTTCAGAGCTGATCTCCTATTATTTTTTTGTGAGTATCCGGACTGTCCATTGGACCAGATGAAGGATTTTTTCTATAATTGAACGTGTTGATGGCTTTGCAGACTTGCATTTGGAGGACAAATGAAGGATGGTTTCTTGGACCTTTTGTAAGATGATCAGAAACGGGTTGGACAATCATCAAGCAGTCCAGTGTTTGGTGGATTTATTTCACCATTTGTCAGGCTTACAATGGGACCAAATCGTAAAGTATCTCCTGGACAGTGCAGCATGGATCTTTGGATAAGCTGCTGTGCAGGGCTGCTACTTGGTCATGGGTGTTTACATTCACCTAATGCTACAGATTGCGTGTATTTTTGTTCTGATCTGGTTGCCAGTTTGGAGTGAAGTAGTTTTTACTGCTTCCACTGAGTGTACCCATCCTTAGACGGCAACTTTTTGGTGTTAACAAGTTTTTCCGGTGATCCTAATTTGAGAGATATTAGAAAGAAGAGGATACTGTTTCTAGAGGATATTTTTTTTGTCCTCCTACTTTGTTAATCTCTATCCTATCCTGTGGGGCTTGATTAAAAAAACCTAATTCCGACACCGGAATCCCGACATCTGGTGAAATACTGGTGGTCGGAATCTCCACTTGGGTGTTGGGAATATAACCCTGTGTCGCCACCGGGCCCAAAGCCTGGCAAGCGGACACGCTGCGTTCACCGCTGGTATCCCGACGTGTGTCTCCTGACCGCCGGTATATCATACTATCCCTTCTCCTGGTGACATGAGGTATATTGGGGAGGAGCCATGAATGAGAGTTAGGCACTCTAACAGTCCTGGTTTTAAGGATATTTATGCAGATGGTATAATCAAACTGAGGTACTAAGTGACCCATGCTTAAGCATGGATATCCTTGGAACCTGTACTGTTAGAGTGCATTGAGGATAGAGTTTGGGAACCACTGCTCCAACATGTTCCCCATTGGATTCAAAGGAAATAATTTAACGCAAATGCAAAAGTCCTTTCAAACACAATTAATTTTGAACCTTTTCCAATACACATTCATGATCCTAAAATCTTAGTCCCAAACAATGTCTTGAGGGGATAATTTGTCTTTTGTTTTAGTGAGTGTGTATTTTCTCCTTTTACTTGTTTTCCAGATAGCAGATCAAATGTTCTTTCACAGTGATTATAGGCCGCTTATTCGTGATGGTAACAACTATGTCCTGGATGAACAAACACAACAAGCGCCACACCTTATGCCACCACCATTTTTAGTAGATGTTGATGGTAATCCTCATCCAGCCCGATATCAACGCCTTGTTCCTGGCCGTGAGAACTGCAGGGATGAGCAACTAATCCCTCAGATGGGTGTAACTTCCTCAGGTATATAAAGAGAGTACCAGGATCTTTCATGATCATGTTAAATGCACAGAATATTTGAATGACTACTCTGTGGTAGGATGAGTAATGTTCTTTTCTTAAACAGGAACGTGTAGAACTCTTTTATCCATATTAAATGCAGGAGGCTAAAGGTTATAAACCTAACAGGTTCCAAAGTGGAACCATTGTTTAAAACCCAGGTTCTTAAACTTTGTCCTTAGGGCCCCACACAGTGCAAGTTTTGCAGGTAATCTCACAGAATCACAAATTAAATAATTAGCTCCACCTGTGGATGTTTTAAAATGTGTCCATGAGTAATGAATACACCTGCGCACCTGTTGGGTTACCTGCAAAACGTGAACTGTTAGGTCCTGAGGACCGAGTTTGAGAACCTGTGGTTTAAATTATTAATCTAGACCCTCCACCTTTGGAGTTTAGGAGCTCCATTGTATCCATAACAGTAATGACCTAAAAAAAAAAAAAAAAAAAAATGTTTACAAATACATCAGTGTGATCATGTGCTTACTCCTCACAATTTCGGTAATAAAGGTCAATGTATACTGTGTGTCTTCCTTCCTGCCAAGACTAATGTACAGTAAGTGTGTGTGTGGTTTTTTTAAAAAAAAATTTCAACATTTTCTTTATTTTACTATGTGGTTGGAATTGTACTCCACTACGCTTTCTGGCAGCTACATGGTTAACCTCGCAGCATGTTTTGCACTTGTTGGCTACTATCTTTCATAATGCTTCATTTGTATTTTACTACATTTTCGTTTATTTTTTGTTTCATATTGGTGTTTTGTAATTCTCTGTGCTCTCATTGTTATTATTGTACATACAGTATTTCTGCATAGGCAGCATTTACTGTTTGGGCTCTTTTGTGATGTTTATTGTGGGTATGATGCAACACCCTCACAAGCCAATCATTTTAAAGCTCTTTGCACGTTTTACCAACTGATATTGGCACTTGTTTCTCCAATATTAATCCTTTGTACAAATTTGTGTATATGCCCCTGAGGAAAATCTGTAAGATTGAAACATTTATTGAGCTTGCTGCATCTATGCACTTGTTCTAAATAAATTAGTTTATTTTCACCCTTAATGCATGCTGAACCATCTTGCTACAAGAGACGGGTACAGACAATAACCTATTTATAGATCTTGCACCATATATATGAATAGTTGTTCAGTGTGCTGTCTCTTATACCACTTTCACACCACTGTTTCGACCCATGTTATTGCTGGGTTTACCCAGCAATCTCCAAGCGCTGGTAGAAGAGTTAGCACCCATGTGCAGTGTAAACTGTGCCGACCCAGGAATAGCCCATGTCGGAGCTGCAGTGCGAAAAGGGTCTGTCCCGGTTTGGAACAGCGTTCCAAATCCTGGGTCAGACCTGGGATTTTGGTGTGAAAGAGGTGGGTGTGTGTACATTTTCTTTTTTTCTTTTTTTTTCTTTTTTGTTAAGTATGGGACATTTTTAACAATTTCCTTGGAATGACTATTCTCTGTGCACACAAACACTTTAGCAACACTCCTATAACACAAGCATAATACTGACCATCTCTGTGACAACTCTCAGTAACTGCCTAGGAAAGCCCAATGAATTTTCAACGTACTTCTCTGTGTGTGTCTGAAATTACAACTGTGACCATGAACTTAATCTGAGCACATGCATGGTGCAATTTGCGAGCAAACATTTGTACATAAAGCAAAAACAAATAAAAAATGTTTATCTCTGGGGTGTTTATGCACAGACTATTATTCTTAGGGAATAGTCTATTAAGTATTCCTTCAGATTTTGGAATAGCTATATATACTGGAGGTCAACATGATAGTTTCTCGGCTTCAACTCCGTGTGTGGACCGACTCCTCTCCAGACGCAGAGCTATGCAGGTGTCCTTGGACGCCATGACAGTGTCATAGAATTGTTGGCTTCCACTTATAACAATGCGATCATGTGCTTCCACCTATAATAATGCGATCATGTGTACTGGATAACCCCTGCAATACTGACCATTCCAGATTTGGTCGAAAAGATTGTGGTAGACAGACTCTTAAGGACAGTGGATGGCGTAAGTCCAGCTTGAAGTCTTCCCCTAAGGTGCCAGGTACACCTAGGCTTGCCTTGTTTGGATATAATGACTTGGTTGTAATACCGACCAAAGAATATTTCAGGAGAGGTCATGCAGACCATACGCCGCATAACAAGTGTGGAAATTGCGTATTCCCTTGCACAAATGTAACGGTTTCCATAATTAGTCCTCTAAGACAAAATGCAGGTTAAACTGAAGTGTTGCCTCAAGTCTCCAGTTTCTTAAAGATATTTTTCCGTTTACAACCACTATATGTCCCTCCTTTGGTACATTGTGATCTGAATGAAGCGCCTTATCATTGGAACCTGTAGACACTGTCAAACTTGTTTTTTTTTTTATATGTGGAAGACAGTGGACATTTTGAGTATTTGCTCTGAGAGCACAGTTTCTTAGTTAAGTGCTTTATCCTGTAAGCCCCCTTTTTGTAGTATTTCACAATGACAGCATGTTTGTCACAAAACGGCCCGGTCTCTCGTCGCTGGATTACATACCACTTACCCGCTCCAGATTCCGGCTGCAAAGCAGGCCCCCACTGCATCTGATATCTCTGCTATACTTCCGGTACCCAGGTTTCATCCCTGTTCTTGCCAATGGGGCTCTGGTGTTGCTAGGCCGCAATCAACGTCTGCACTGGGTCCTCGGCGCCGCCATGACTGCCCAGATCAGCTTACTGAGAAGCAGCCAGTCAGAGACCTGATCTACCTGCCGCTGACAGCCAATCTCAGCGCAGCCAGGTGTATAAAGCCACAGTACTGACACTCTGATTGCCAGTACAATGTCTAACACAGTTCACACTGTGTCAAGCTATACTGCTCACCTGACCTGTTTCTTAAACAGTGTGTTTCCAGTAAGGTGCAGTTTTGCTATATAACTGCACTTCCTATTCTTCAGTGTCTACATGCCCTCCATCAGTCTGCACAGTCAGTTCCCATGTCCAGTTTCTATCCGGCCCAATTTCCGGTTACAGTATGGTCCAGCATTCCACAGAGCAGCTCCAGTTACAGACTTGCATGACTAATCCGGCTTGAGCCCGGTCAGAGTCTACTGTTCGCACTCTGCATATATTATATTCAGTCTCTATATTATGTCATCAGTATCAAGAGCCTCCATGTTTCTTGACTACCTACAGTACTAACCTGATTCAAGCTCGGTCACTGTTTACTGTCAAGCTCATCATCCTATTTGTGTACATCAGACTCCTTATTCTGGTTGTATCTCTAGCGCCATCTGTCTGCCAGCAACCAGTCTGCACTAAGCACCAATCTGTACTGCATACATCATTCCTGTTTCTATTAGTTCCTATACATACACAGATAATAATGTAGGCCATCCAGCTTTCATACATCTCACATAGACCCCAGTCCAGGCCAGAACCTGAATTCGGATTCATAGACAAATCAGATTGTGACATTGTTCTAGCATACAAAAAGTTCATTCTAGTGCAAGGGTTGTTCACTGTTTCACATTAACCATTGTTATACTTTCTTTAAAGCATGCTGGATATGTGGGAGATCACAACTCTCCATTTACCGGATATGGTTAGATCCCCAAAGATTTATTTGAATAGAAGTACTGTTTTGTGGAAGACTGAATCTCTTATTCTCAATTGACCCATGAAGTATGGTTATCAACAAAACTAATAACTGCCGCCTGGATTAAAGTAAATTTTTCATCAAGCCTACATCAAGACTAACCTAGTGGATGACAAAATAAAACTAATAAAGCATAACTAAGAATATCAATCGACAATCACCCGTAAGAAATCACAGTTCCTGTCAAATGAGATCACGGTAGCAAACAATAGGCCAGCTCAACTTTTCCGCATAGTGGAGATGCTTTGCAAGCCAGCATGCCTGCAGACTGATTAAAGCCTCTCCCAGGCAAGATGCAACGAGTTTGCAAACTTCTTTGCAGATAAAATATCCACCATTCAGGCTATCATCTTCACAGTGCCATCAAAGGAGTGTCAAACTACAAAACCTGCCAATATAAGCCACCTGCCTTCATGGACCAGCTTTAACACAGTGGATGTAAAGGACATTGCTGAAATTGCTCGGATTTTGCGTCCGACCTCCAGTGATCTGGACCCTGCTTCAACCAAGCTTTTAATAGGTTGTATGGATATAATTGGTCCTGTCTTTGCAAAAATTGTTCAGTGCTCCTTGCAGACAGGCATATTTCCTGGACCCCTAAAGGAAGCAATTGTTAGACCTCTTCTTAAAAAGCCTAATTTAGGTCCTGACTGCATGACCAACTTATAGACCGGTATCAAACCTTCCTTTCTAGGAAAGGCTATTGAGAAAGTGGTTGCAAATCAACTGGAAACCCGCATGACAACTCATGATATCTATGATCCATTCCAATCAGGATTCAGGAGAAGACATAGCACTGAAACAGCCCTGGTGTGTGTGTCTGTGTGTTTTTAAATGATCTTCTGATAGCAAGAGACAAAGGTGACTGCTCAATATTAAGCCTTCTGGATCTCTGCAGCATTTGACACCGTGAACCATGGGCTTCTGATTGAGCGACTGATACATTTATACTCATCACCACCAGTGCCATTGCCTTGTGGTGTCCCACAAGGTTCTATACTATCCCCCATGCTTTTTGCAGTATACATGCTCCCGCTGGGTGAAATAATCAGGCGCCATGGGCTAGTCTACCACTGCTATGCAGATGATACACAACTGTACTTGTCCTTTGCTTCGGGCACTGATAACCCAATAGCAACCCTAAATGGCTGTCTAGCTGAACTCCGGGAATGGATGAGTGCCAGTTTGCTGCGACTGAACCCGGATAAAACAGAGGTCCTTATGATAGGACCGCAACATCAAAGGACAAGACTGCAGCATAGCCAACCAACTGGACTTACACTCGGGGATTAAGAATTACAAACCACTGATCGTGTGCGGAATCTTGGCGTTGTCCTGGATGGTGGCTTGACACTTAAACATCGGATATCAGCCACAATCAAATCCTCATTCTTTCACCTGATGAACATAGCCAGAATCAAGCACTTAATTCCCTCAGATGATCTGCCAAAAGTCATCCATGCATTTGTATCATCTCGATTAGACTACTGTAATGCCCTCTACCTTGGTCTCCCAGCAAAAGAATTGCACCGCTTACAGCTGGTGCAAAACACAGCTGACAGGCTGTTAACAGACCAGCCCCGTTCAAGCCACATAACAACCATACTCTACTCCCCTCACTGGCTGCCTGTAAGATGGCGAATCATCTTCAAGATTGGCTTACTGAGTTTCAAAGCACTACATGACCAGGACCCAAGGTACCTGAAGCAGCTACTGACCCCATACTGCCCTACTCGATCACTGCGATCTGTAGATGAAGGACTTTTAGCAGTACCTAGAATCTCCCGTAATTCATCTGGGGTTGAGCTTTTAGTCATGCGGCTCTGACTCTATGGAACTCACTTCCCCGCACAGTGCGAGAGGCCCTAACTATAGAATCCTTCAAAAGTAGACTCAAGACTTTTGTGTTTACTCAAGCATTTCCATAATTGTCCCTTTTAGTATCTCCATGCTTCTGTATTGTATAAAAAGCTGTTCTGTACTTCATTATTTTCTGTATTATATTATGCTATGTATCTGTTAAGCACCTTGAGTCCTATTGTAGAAAGAGCGCTATATAAATAAAATTATTATTATTATTATTATTATTATAATTTCATGAAAAAATACCTCCTTACTCTACCAGAACATTGAGTGCTTCTGGACAGCAGTCACGGATCCTCAAACAAGTAGCCGTGTCAGCCAGTCATCTGTTCTTCAGTCTATTCTTTTACAACATTTTACAATTTCTTTTTTTGTTTGTGTGTAATGTTGCTAGTTTTGAAAGAAAAGTGTTGTGCACAGCTAATTGATTGTACCCTCCACTTGGGGCAGTTAAGAACGTCCCAATAGGAAGGTTTTTTTTTTTGTGTGCATATACTGTACTAAATCCAAGTCATCAAAGTTCATTTTGGGGTATTCTACGGTCCCACTCTGTTTCTGTTTAAAGGGTGTTAGTTTTCTTCAGTTTACACTATCTTTTGGTGCTTTTTAATTGATAAACTTGTGGACAATTGATGAAGCGTTAGAAATGGGGAGAGCTTCAAAATGTTGTGTAGTTATTTACTGCTAAGTGCTCAGCGCATGCACCAACCTCTCTGCCTTATGGTAGTAGTGTCCCCCAATAGTAAGCTGAGAATTGAATCCAGTGGAAATACAGAAAATCGTCGTCTTCCTAAAAATTATAAAAGGTCACACAGTGCCATTATATCTAGTATTTACGGGACATACCTTAGACCTGCAAGCACTATGAAATTGCATTGAGACCCATTTATTCATTAATGTTTCCCCAATTGCTTTGTTTGTAAATTGCAATATGCAAATTTCAGTACAGGTTGAGAATCCCATATCCAAATATTCCGAAATTCGGAATATTCCAAAATATGGAATTTTTTGAGTGAAAGTGAGATAGTGAAACCTTTGTTTTCTGATGACTCAATGTACACAAACTTTGTTTAATACAAAATTATTAAAAATATTGTATTAAATGACCTTCAGGCTGTGTGCAGAAGGTGTATATGAAACATAATTAAATTGTGTGAATGTACACACACTTTGTTTAATGCACAAAGTTATTAAAAATATTGGCTAAAATGACCTTCAGGCTGTGTGTATAAGGTGTATATGAAACATAAATGTATTCTGTGCTTAGACTTGGGTCCCATCGCCATGATATCTCTTTATGGTATGCAATTATTCCAAAATACGGAAAAATCCGATATCCAAAATACTTGTGGTCCCAAGCATTATGGGTAATAGATACTCAACCTGTACTGCATTATGTAACTCCGTATTAACAATTCTTTAGTCATGGTATCAACAGCCAGTTCCACAAATGACATTGACAAAAGATCTTTGATAAGTGGTACATGCTTTTAATATGCTGACATTTTTTTTTTATTTTTTTTATAGGGTTGAATCAAGTTCTCAGTCTACAATCAAATAATGAAGTGAGTCCTTTGGACAGTCTGATACAACAACTGCAGCTGCAGCAGGACCAGCGAATAAACGCAGAGACTGGGAATAGCAGCAGCCGCATGGCTAGAGGTAATTGACCATCTCTAAAGACAGGATTGACCATTTTGTATTTTCTCTATCGTCCTAGTGGATGCTGGGGTTCCTGAAAGGACCATGGGGAATAGCGGCTCCGCAGGAGACAGGGCACAAAAAGTAAAGCTTTAGGATCAGGTGGTGTGCACTGGCTCCTCCCCCTATGACCCTCCTCCAAGCCTCAGTTAGATTTTTGTGCCCGGCCGAGAAGGGTGCAATCTAGGTGGCTCTCCTAAAGAGCTGCTTAGAAAAGTTTAGCTTAGGTTTTTTATTTTACAGTGAGTCCTGCTGGCAACAGGATCACTGCAACGAGGGACTTAGGGGAGAAGAAGTGAACTCACCTGCGTGCAGGATGGATTGGCTTCTTTGGCTACTGGACATTAGCTCCAGAGGGACGATCACAGGTACAGCCTGGATGGTCACCGGAGCCTCGCCGCCGGCCCCCTTGCAGATGCTGAAACGAGAAGAGGTCCAGAATCGGCGGCAGAAGACTCCTCAGTCTTCTTAAGGTAGCGCACAGCACTGCAGCTGTGCGCCATTTCCTCTCAGCACACTTCACACGGCAGTCACTGAGGGTGCAGGGCGCTGGGAGGGGGGCGCCCTGGGAGGCAAATGAAAACCTTTTTTGGCTAAAAATACCTCACATATAGCCTCCGGGGGCTATATGGAGATATTTAACCCCTGCCAGAATCCATTAAAGAGCGGGAGACGAGCCCGCCGAAAAAGGGGCGGGGCCTATCTCCTCAGCACACAGCGCCATTTTCCCTCACAGAAAGGCTGGAGGGAAGGCTCCCAGGCTCTCCCCTGCACTGCACTACAGAAACAGGGTTAAAACAGAGAGGGGGGGCACTAATTTGGCGTTAGAAATATATAAAAGATGCTATAAGGGAAAACACTTATATAAGGTTGTCCCTATATAATTATAGCGTTTTTGGTGTGTGCTGGCAAACTCTCCCTCTGTCTCTCCAAAGGGCTAGTGGGTCCTGTCCTCTATCAGAGCATTCCCTGTGTGTGTGCTGTGTGTCGGTACGTGTGTGTCGACATGTATGAGGACGATGTTGGTGAGGAGGCGGAGCAATTGCCTGTAATGGTGATGTCACTCTCTAGGGAGTCGACACCGGAATGGATGGCTTATTTAGGGAATTACGTGATAATGTCAACACGCTGCAAGGTCGGTTGACGACATGAGACGGCCGACAAACAATTAGTACCGGTCCAGACGTCTCAGAAACACCGTCAGGGGTTTTAAAACGCCCGTTTACTTTAGTCGGTCGACACAGACACAGACACGGACACTGAATCCAGTGTCGACGGTGAATAAACAAACGTATTACTTATTAGGGCCACACGTTAAGGGCAATGAAGGAGGTGTTACATATTTCTGATACTACAAGTACCACAAAAGAGGGTATTATGTGGGATGTGAAAAAACTACCGTAGTTTTTCCTGAATCAGATAAATTAAATGAAGTGTGTGATGATGCGTGGGTTCCCCCCGATAGAAAATTATGGGCGGTATACCCTTTCCCGCCAGAAGTTAGGGCGCGTTGGGAAACACCCCTTAGGGTGGATAAGGCGCTCACACGCTTATCAAAACAAGTGGCGGTACCGTCTATAGATAGGGCCGTCCTAAAGGAGCCAGCTGACAGGAGGCTGGAAAATATCATAAAAAGTATATACACACATACTGGTGTTATACTGCGACCAGCGATCGCCTCAGCCTGGATGTGCAGAGCTGGGGTGGCTTGGTCGGATTCCCTGACTAAAAATATTGATACCCTTGACAGGGACAGTATTTTATTGACTATAGAGCATTTAAAGGATGCATTTTCTATATATGCGAGATGCACAGAGGGATATTTGCACTCTGGCATCAAGAGTAAGTGCGATGTCCATATCTGCCAGAAGATGTTTATGGACACGACAGTGGTCAGGTGATGCAGATTCCAAACGGCACAAAGGTGTATTGCCGTATAAAGGAAGAGGAGTTATTTGGGGTCGGTCCATCGGACCTGGTGGCCACGGCAACTGCTGGAAAATCCACCGTTTTTACCCTAAGTCACATCTCTGCAGAAAAAGACACCGTCTGTTCAGCCTCAGTCCTTTCGTCCCTATAAGAGTCATATCTGCCCAGGGATAGAGGAAAGGGAAGAAGACTGCAGCAGGCAGCCCATTCCCAGGAACAGAAGCGTTCCACCGCTTCTGCCAAGCTCTCAGCATGACGCTGGGACCGTACAGGACCCCTGGATCCTACATGTAGTATCCCAGGGGTACAGATTGGAATGTCGAGACGTTTCCCCTTCGCAGGCTCCTGAAGTCTGGTTTACCAAGGTCTCCCTCCGACAAGGAGGCAGTATGGGAAACAATTCACAAGCTGTATTCCCAGCAGGTGATAATCAAATTACCCCTCCTACAACAAGAAAAGGGGTATTATTCCACATTATATTGTGGTACTGAAGCCAGAAGGCTAGGTGAGACCTATTCTAAATCTAAAAAAATTTGAACACTTACAAAGGTTCAAATCAAGATGGAGTCACTCAGAGCAGTGATAACGAACCAGGAAGAAGGGGACTATATAGTGTCCCGAGACATCAGGGATGCTTACCTCCATGTCCAAAATTTGCCCTTCTCACTAAGGGTACCTCAGGTTCGTGGTACAGAACTGTCACTATCAGTTTCAGACGCTGCCGTTTGGATTGTCCACGGCACCCCGGGTCTTTACCAAGGTAATGGCCGAAATGATGATTCTTCTTCGAAGAAAAGGCGTCTTAATTATCCCTTACTTGGACGATCTCCTGATAAGGGCAAAGTCCAGGGAACAGTTGGAGGTCGGAGTAGCACTATCTCGGATACTGCTACAACAGCACGGGTGGATTCTAAATATTCCAAAATCGCAGCTGATCCCGACGACAAGTCTGCTGTGCCTAGGGATGATTCTGGACACAGGCCAGAAAAAGGTGTTTCTCCCGGAAGAGAAAGCCAGGGAGTTATCCGAGCTAGTCAGGAACCTCCTAAAATCAGTGCATCATTGCACAAGGGTCCTAGTAAAGATGGTGACTTCCTACGAAGCAATTCCATTCGGCAGATTTCACGCAAGAATTTTTCAGTGGGATCTGCTGGACAAATGGTCCGGATCTCATCTTCAGATGCATCAGCGGATAACCCTATATCCAAGGACAAGGGTGTCTCTCCTGTGGTGGTTACAGAGTGCTCATCTTCTAGAGGGCCGCAGATTCGGCATTCAGGATTGGATGCTGGTGACCACGGAGGCCAGCCCGAGAGGCTGGGGAGCAGTCACACAAGGAAAAAATTTCCAGGGAGTGTGATCAAGTCTGGAGACTTTTCTCCACATAAATATACTGGAGCTAAGGGTAAATTTATAATACTCTAAGCTTAGCAAGACCTCTGCTTCAAGGTCAGCCGGTATTGATCCAGTGGGAAAAACATCACGGCAGTCGCCCACGTAAATAGACAGGGCGGCACAAGAAGCAGGAGGGCAATGGCAAAAACTGCAAGGACTTTTCGCTGGGCGGAAAATCATGTGATAGCACTGTCAGCAGTGTTTCATTCCGGGAATGGAAACTGGGAAGCAGACTTCCTCAGCAGGCACGACCTCCACCCGGCAGAATGGAAACTTCATCGGGAAGTTTTCCACATGATTGTAAACCGTTGGGAAATACCAAAGGTGGACATGATGGCGTCCCGTCTGAACAAAAAACGGGACAGGTATTGCGCCAGGTTAAGAGACCCTCAGGCAATAGCTGTGGACGTTCTGGTAACACCATGGATGTACCAGTCGGTGTATGTGTTCCATCCTCTGCTTCTCATACCTAAGGTACTGAGACTTATAAGACGTAGAGGAGTAAGAACTATACTCATGGCTCCGGATTGGCCAAGAAGGATTTGGTACCCGGAACTTCAAGAGATGCTCACAGAGGACTTGTGGCCTCTGCCGCTAAGAAGGGACTTGTTTCAGCAAGTACCATGTCTGTTCCAAGACTTACCGCAGCTGCGTTTGACGGCATGGCGGTGGAACGCCGGATCCTAAGGGAAAAAGGCATTCCGGAAGAGGTCATTCCTACCCTGGTCAAAGCCAGAAAGGAGGTGACCGCACAACATTATCACCACATGTGGCAAAAATATGTTGCGTGGTGTGAGGCCAGAAAGGCCCCACGAAGAAATTTCAACTCGGTCGATTCCTGCATTTCCTGCAAACGGGAGTGTCTATGGGCCTCAAATTGGGGTCGATTTAAGGTTCAAATTTCGGCCCTGTCGATTTTCTTCCAGAATGAAGTGGCTTCAGTTCCTGAAGTCCAGAAGTTTGTCAAGGGAGTATTGCATATACAACCCCCTTTTGTGCCTCCAGTGGCACTGTGGGATCTCAACGTAGTTCTGGGATTCCTCAAATCACATTGGTTTAAAACCAGTCAAATCTGTGGATTTGAAGCATCTCACATGAAAAGTGACCATGCTCTTGGCCCTGGCCTGGACCAGGCGAGTGTCAAATTGGTGTTTTTTTTCTCAAAAAAAGCCCATATCTGGTTGTCCATTTGGACAGGGCAGAGCTGCGGACTCGTCCCCAGTTCTCTCCCTAAGGTGGTGTCAGTGTTTCACCTGAACCAGCTTATTTTGGTGCCTTGCGCCTACTAGGGACTTGGAGGACTCCAGGTTGCTAGATGTTGTCAGGGCCCTGTAAATATAGGTTCCAGGACGGCTGGAGTCAGGAAAACTGACTTGCTGTTATCCTGTATGCACCCAACAAACTGGGTGCTCTTGCTTCTAAGCAGACTATTGCTAGTTGGATGTGTAATACAATTCAGCTTGCACATTCTGTGGCAGGCCTGCCACAGCCAAAATATGTAAATGCCCATTCCACAAGGAAGGTGGGCTTATCTTGGGCGGCTGCCCGAGGGGTCTCGGCTTTACAACTTTGCCGAGCGGCTATTTAGTCAGGGGCAAACACGTTGGTAAAATCCTACAAATTTGATACCCTGGCTAAGGAGGACCTGGAGTTCTCTCATTCGGTGCTGCAGAGTCATCCGCACTCTCCCGCCCGTTTGGGAGCTTTGGTATTATCCCCATGGTCCTTTCAGGAACCCCAGCATCCACTAGGACGATAGAGAAAATAAGAATTTACTTACCGATAATTCTATTTCTCGGAGTCCGTAGTGGATGCTGGGCGCCCATCCCAAGTGCGGATTATCTGCAATACTTGTACATAGTTATAAAAATCGGGTTATTATTGTTGTGAGCCATCTTTTCAGAGGCTCCGCTGTTATCATACTGTTAACTGGGTTCAGATCACAGGTTGTACAGTGTGATTGGTGTGGCTGGTATGAGTCTTACCCGGGATTCAAAATCCTTCCTTATTGTGTACGCTCGTCCGGGCACAGTATCCTAACTGAGGCTTGGAGGAGGGTCATAGGGGGAGGAGCCAGTGCACACCACCTGATCCTAAAGCTTTACTTTTTGTGCCCTGTCTCCTGCGGAGCCGCTATTCCCCATGGTCCTTTCAGGAACCCCAGCATCCACTACGGACTCCGAGAAATAGAATTATCGGTAAGTAAATTCTTATTTTTTATAAATCTCTACTAGGACAATACACATAATAATGACCCAAGACACCAAATGTGTTACTGCTTTTCAATATGTTAAAGTAGGCTATGAAGGAAATCTTGATACTTTTACTGTCAGTTGACGTTTTAAAACTAGTGATGAAATGTTTATGTTCATTTTTCTTTATCTAGCTTTTGATTAAAGTATGGCAGTATATTGCACCGATGTTGAAAAATGTAAATGTATATATCTTATGCTTAACATGAATACAATAAGTTTTCCACTCATTAATCACGACACATGTTAAGTAGGTGGTTCTAAAAATGTAGCACCCATATTAAGTATCTGTTTTAAGGGCAGTGTAGCCTCTTAAATTTAATTCAATTAGTAAAATAGATGCTGAGGGTTTTTTTTTTTTGTAAATTTGGCATTAGGGTGTTACTTGACAAATATTTATACACATTAGTGATTATTGTTAAAAATGAAAGTCTTGCAGAGTATGGGGTCTATTTACTAAGCGTTGAATGGAGATAAGTCCCAGCCAATCGGCTCCTAACTGGCACGTTACATGCTGTAATTGAAGAATGGCAGTTAGGAGCTGATTGGCTGATACTTTATCTCTGTCCATCTTACCTCCATTGAAGGCATAGTAAATAGACCCCTATATTTGGATGTCCGTTTTAAAGACCTTTTCTGCTGCGGGATACACTGGGCTCCACAGGGAATGACATTGAGGTGTAGAGTAGGATCTTGATCCGAGGCACCAACCAGCTCAAAGCTTTGACCTTCTTCCCAGAATGCATAGCGCCGCCTCCTCTATAACCCCGCCTCCGTGCACAGGAGCTAAGTTTTTTAGTTGGTGCCATACAGTAATCAGGCATACAACAGGGGGGCTGCTCCTGCAGCCCTGAGAAGAAGCTTTTAAAGAAAAATGAAGACTTTAAGGGCTGCAGCAGAGACACTGACTGTGTTAGATGTCAGTCAGACATCTCCTGCTGCAGCTCCATCACCTTCCCCAGCGGCACTGTACACTCCCGTGCCTTGGTTGCTGGGTACCTACAGCATCTGTTTTTTTCCAATTAGTCACACACACGACCGCTGTTCTCCTGGATCGCGTGGCCGCACTCAGGGAGGAGGCAAGTGGGTCCCCCCGGTGGGACCTGCTGTAAATCGCAATCCCGCACGGCCGGTGGGAGGCGGGCCACGCACGCTGGCGTGAACACTGTGGTAGTACAGGGACCTACTAGACCTCCAGGGCAAGGGCACAGGTCGGTTTTCTCTCATAAATCATTTATTTAAGCCCACAGCACCCGATAGTGAAGTCCAGCAGTGGGATAAGGCTTTGACCTGTAGCCCCTCCCCCAGCCCTAGGGCTCCATTTAGAGTAAATGTTCCCGCCCTGGAGCTGCATCTCTCTCTCTCTTTCCTTCACTCCCTGTCAGCGTTTGGGCGCCATTAGGACAAGCTGAGCTGATCCTTGGACTGTTTGGGCAAATCCTCCTCTCTAAAGCCGCCTGCATGTCAGCGCTGTGCATTTTACATGTCACCTAAGTATTCTAAATGTCTGCTGACAGTGTTATTTAAGAAAGAGTGCATTTAGTCCGTGTTATGTAGTACAAGTACCCTGTGATATACATCCAGTCTTTACTGTGTATTGTTATATCTATTGAGTGTATAGCTATACATAGTTCTACTCTGTATTGCTAGTCCAGTGCAGTTTTATTGCATGTCATAATTTCTGCATTGTACATTGTGACTATGTGTGTGTGCATATAGCTGCTTTGTGACCTCCATTTCGTGTATCCCTATATTCTATAACCTGAGGGGGCTAAGTGCGTCAGGTTTATCATTTAATATAAGTAGTTCACAGTATATACTCTGTGTATTTTTCTCTGATTTTTAGTCACCATGTACCTCTTGAATTCCCTGTTTGTGCTGATACTCTGCACAGGGGGTTCTTGGCAGGTATTGTGCTGCTCATATTGTACTGTGTTGCCTTGCATTGAGCTTTCGGATATGTCAGCTACAAAGGGCAATCTTGCTGGGGCTGGGGTTCAGGTTCTGGGGGTTTCTTACCTTCCAAGTGGGACTGTAGCAACGGGGGTTCAAAATGACCCACCTTGGGCTACCTTCTACACGCTTTTGAATATGCTTGTAACTAGACTAACGCCCACTATGGGACCTCCTGTGCCGGTACAACTGCTTATGGTGCCCGCAGTTAACCCGCCATGGGCAGATCAACTGTCTGGTTTAATTGCTGTAACTGAGCAATCACTGACTACTCAGAAGTCTAACCCTCGCCCGCCTAAGACCATGGGGTCCTCTAAGCAGGCCATTACTTCCTCACAATCCACCAACGTCCCAGACATCTCTTCTGATGAGGATGGCGTTTATACTGACCCCACAGATTCTGATCCTGACGCTTCTGATGGGGAAGCTATTTCACAGGTGGATGTCCCTGACTTGTTGGAGGCTATCGGGCTCATTCTTCAGATTACTGATGACCCGGAGCCTGATGCTGCCCCTAAGAAACCGGACAGGTTTAAACGTCAGAAAGTGGTTAAACAAGTTTTACCTCATTCTGACCATTTAGTTGACATACGTCAGGAGTCCTGGGAAAATCCAGATAAGAAATTCACGCCTCAGAAGATGATGCTTGCTCGCTACCACCTCGCAGCGAAGCTAAGTAAAAATTGGGTAACACCCCCGCCAGTGGATTTGCAGGTGGCGCGGCTGGTGGTATCCTCGGCTCTGCCTGTAACTATCGTCATGTCTCTGAAAGAACAGACGGATAAGCTTGTGGAGGGTTGTTTAAATGAAATTTACACCCTAACTGGTGCTGCTTATAGGCCCACCATTGCAGCGACATGGGCTGTAGAGGCTGTTGAAGCGTGGGCTCAGGAGCTGGAGGCGGAGTTGCCTTCCAACGCTTCTGATCATGCTAGACAATGTCTGTCATATATATTGTCACAGCTTCTCATTATATTAAGGGGGCGGCTTCTGATGCTGGTATTCTGGTGGCCAAGGCTTCTACTTTGTCCATTTTGGCTCGCCGGATTCTCTGGTTATGGTCCTGGTCTGTGGATCTGGACTCTAAGAAAATCCTGGAGATACTCCCTTTTAAGGGAGACATTCTTTTCAGAGAAGACCTCAACAAGATTGTAGCTGACTTAGCTTCAGCTAAAACAGCATGTCTACCTAGTACTGCTCCTTCGGTGCCGAAGGCTAAGAGTACTCACTTTCGTTCCTTTCGTCCTTCAGGGAAAGCAAAAGGTCAGGCGTACCCGAAACAGGTTCGCACTCCCAAACCCAATAAGCCCAAACGGGCCTGGGTTGCCAGTTAGCCTGCTTCCAAAACGGACAAGCCTGCCGCATGATGGGGCGGGCCTCCCTCTGGGGGATCCCAGGGTGGGGGCCCCACTTCTAGGGTATAACCAGGAATGGTTGAAGACCACTTCCGATGCCTGGGTACAGGAAGTCGTCACTCGAGGTTTCGCCGTATCCTTCAAGAATTGTCCCCTTCATTGATTTTGCCTGACAGACGTCCTTTCGGATCAGGTGAAGGCAACACTTCATTCGGTGGTACAGTCCCTCCTGGACACAGGAGTGGTAGTACAGGTGCCTCTGGCTCAGAGAGGGAAGGACTACTATTCATCGCTGTTCCTAGTCCCGAAACCGAATGGGTCCTCCCGACCCATTCTCAACCTCAAGTCCTTGGACAAATTTGTGAGTGTCTCCAAGTTTCGTATGGAAACTCTTCGCTCTATTGTTCTAGCCTTGGATCCTGGGTATTATATGGTCTCCCTGGACATACAGGATGCTTACCTGCATATTCCCATTGCAGTGTCGCATCAGCAGTACCTGAGTTTTGCGGTGGCAACCCCCGTTACCAGTTTCGGGCATTACCTTTTTGGTTTGAGCACGGCTCTGCGAGTCTTCACCAAGGTCATGGCGGTAATGACGGCTGTACTCCGCCGTCAAGGGGTCAGGATCCTACTGTACCTGGACGACTTGTTGATCCTGGCAAATTCCCCAGAAATTCTCTTACGCCATCTGGATCTGACTATCCAGTTTCTGCAAGCTCACGGGTGGCTCATCAACTGGAAAAAATCTTCCCTGGTCCCTGCTCAGAGCATGGTGCACCTGGAGGCGTTGTTGGACACTCACAACCAGCGGTTGTTCTTGTCTCAGGAGAAAGTCCTGAAGGTTCAGGGCAGGATTCGATGCTTTGTATCGCTTCTGCAAGTGTCGATTACATTTGGCATTGCAAGTGCTGGGTCTCATGGTGTCTTCTTTCGACATGATGAAGTACGCTCAATTCCATTCCCGCCCTCTGCAGAAGCTGATTCTTGCCAAGTGGGACGGCCTACCTCACCGGATCAGATCTCAAATGATCTCGTCGTCTCTGGAGGTCCATCTGTCACTTACTTAGCTGGTGCCTTCAGGACCAACGATTGAGCAGGGGTCGTCCCTTCTGGATCTCCAACTGGGTTCTTCTGACGACGGATACCAGTCTGAGAGGTTGGGGCACGGTGTTGGAGCAATACTCCCTTCAGGGTTGGTGGACCAAGGATGAGTCTCTCCTCCCAATAAACATTCTGGAATTGCGGGCGGTGTTCAATGCTTTGAACTTGGACCAGCATTTAATACAGAACAGAACAGACCTGTTCAAGTACAGTCGGGCAACACCACCACGGTGGCGTACATCAATCATCAAGGCGGCACTGGAAGCCGCATGGCAATGAGGGAAGTATCAAGGATTCTTCAGTGGGCGGAACGGCATCTGCCAGCCATATCGGCAGTGTTCATTCCGGGGGTCCTAAACTGGGAAGCTGACTTTCTCAGTCGTCAGGACGTACATGCCGGAGAGTGGAGCCTCCCTCCAGAGGTGTTTCAACTCCTCGTGGACAGGTGGGGCCTTCCAGATGTGGACCTGATGGCGTCTCGACACAATCACAAGGTTCCGGTCTTCGGAGCAAGGACAAGGGATCCTCAAGCAGCGTTTGTGGACGCACTGGCAATTCCATGGAACTTTCGGCTGCCATACGTGTTCCCTCCTGTGTCAATCCTGCCCAGAGAAATAAGGAAGTTCAAGCAAGAATGAGGAATCCTCCTTCTGATAGCTCTAGAGTGGCCCAGACGGCATTGGTTCTCAGACCCTCAGGGTCTCTCGATAGAGCGTCCTCTTCTACTTCCACAGCGCCCAGGTCTCCTCGATCAGGGCCCCGGTGTATATCAGGATTTAGCCCGGTTGGCTTTGATGGCGTGGCTCTTGAAGCTTCCGTCTTGAGGGCCTTCGTCTGGCCTCCATCAAGGTTTATGTTTCTGCATTGTCGGTTTGGTTCCAGTGAAAAATTGCGACTTTACCTGATGTACATACGTTCACTCAGGTTGTGTTTCGGATTCAGCCTCCATATATCCCGCCTTCGGCCCCTTGGGAGTTGTCGGTGGTTTTGGAGGCGTTGCAAGGGTCTCCGTTTGAGCCTCTTGAATCTGCAGACCCTAAGTGTCATTTTCTTAAGGTATTGTTTCTGCTGGCTATTGCCTCTGCTAGAAGGGTGTCTGATCTGGGTGCCTTGTCTTTTAGGTCACCATATCTGATTTTTCACCATAATCACGCAGTTCTTAGAACACGTCCTGGGTATTTACCTAAGGTGGTGTCTTTCCACCTTAATCAGGAGATTGTGGTTCCAGCCTTTGCATCGACTGAATTGTCTTCCAAATAGTGGTCTTTTGATGTGGTACGGCCTCTCCGCATCTACATGAAGAGAACTGCCTCCATCAGGAAGTAGGATTCGCTCTTTGTTCTGTTTGTTTTTCACAAACGTGGCTGGCCTGCGCACAAGCAGAACCTGGCCAGATGGATTAGAATGGTGATTGCACATGCTTATATACAGGCTGGCCTTCCAGCTCCTGCTACCATAAAGGCCTATTCTACTCTGTCAGTTGGACCTTCTTGGGCGGCCCGCCGTGGTGCGACCCTTGAACAATTGTGCAAGGTGGCTACGTGGTCCTCGGTGAACAGGTTCATAAGATTCTATGCCTTCGATACTTCCGCCTCCTAGGATGCTTCCTTTGGACGCCGGGTTCTTGTGCCCGCTACAGTGCGTCCCCTCCCATAAGGAACTGCTTTAGTACATCCCCAGTGTCATTCCTTGTGGAGCCCACTGTACCCCGCAGCAGAAAACGAGATTTATGGTAAGAACTTACGTTTGTTAAATCTCTTTCTGCGAGGTACACTGGGCTCCACAGGGCTCCCACCTTGACGCACTTAGCTTCTTTGGGTTGGTATGGCATTAGCCTCTGACACTTTCTCCTGCTGTGAGAATGTGGTATATGTGGCTACTAACAGTTGTCGTCTCTTTTGCCTGCTACTGCAAAAACTGAGCTCCTGTGCACGGAGGCGGGGTTATAGAGGAGGCAGCGCTATGCATTCTGGGAAGAAGGTCAAAGCTTTGAGCCTGTTGGTGCCTCGGATCAAGATCCTACTCTACACCCCGATGTAATTCCCTGTGGAGCCCAGTGTACCTTGCAGAAAGAGCTTTAACAACGGTAAATTCTTACCTTAAATCTCGTTTTTTCAAATTTTTATGCCTAATTTAACTAGCTTCAGTGAGCTCCACATCAGAAGTTCATTCTCCACCAAATATTGGCTTAAGACGCAGTGGTCAAATTGAAGGTGTTCGACAGATGCACAGCAATGCACCAAGAAGCGAAATGGCTACTGAGCGAGACCTTGTAGCTTGGAGTCGTAGAGTGGTAGTCCCAGAGCTCTCCCCTGGGGTAACGAGGTAAAACCTTTATAATAATAACCTGACATAATCTTTGCAAGTCTCTTATGATATACCACTGAGAGTTATAAATAGTGTTTTGGAGAATACTTCTGAAATTTGGTACACTGTATAACACATTTTCATCATTTACAGGCAGTCAGATTAATCACATATATTGCCAAGTGGTTATTGTAGAAATCAGTATGCCGGTTCGTATTGTTTTCAGGATAGAGCTTAAAAATATTGCTAAAAAGTCTTCTGCTATTCCTAGTAAACAGGAAGAATGGAGAGCAGCAAAAGGAGAAGAGGAAATACAGCTGTACAAATTAGAAGAGAGAAAGAAAGCACTCAATCACACGGTTAGAGAGAATAAAGTATCCTCTTCTTCAAAGGTGAGATGCTGGTTCCAACTTAACAATATTAATTTAATCCTTTAAAGCAGTGGATCCCAAATGGGGTGCCTCGGATGTGTCCTGGGTTGGTGGTTGAGGACAATTGAAAATTATAGTCAATGTAATAGGCAAATCTAGTGTTTGTAGCTTCCATTCATAAAATATGTGAAAACAACCACATATCTTCTGTATCAATTAACAAAATGCAAAGTGAATGAACAGAAGAGAACACAAAATAAAATCAGATTTGGTGTGAAAACCCTTTGCCTTTAAAACAGCATCAATTCTTCTAGGTACACTTGCACACAGTTTATGAAGGAACTGCAGGGCGTTTGTTCCAAACATATTTTAGAACTTACCGCACATCTTCTATGGATGTAGGCTTGCTCAAATCCTTCTTTCTCTTCATTTAATCATAGACAGACTCTGTTAGATCCAAATATTTACATTTTTGACTTGCCAGTCCAGAGCACATGCTGCCATTTTTCTTCACGCCTATGTTTTCGTGCATAGCGGAGTCCCTTGACCTTGTTTCCACATTGAAGATACGGCTTTTTGGCCGCAATTCTTCCATGAAGACTACTTCTGGCCATACTTCTCCGAGCAGAAGATGGGTGTACCTGGGTCCTACTGGTTCCTGCCAGCTCTGAGCTGATGGCACTGCTGGACATCTTCCGATTTCGAAGGGATGTAAGCACGATGTGTCTTTCATCTAATGCACAAGTTTCCTTGGCCAACCACTGGTTCTACGGTCCTCAACGTTACTTGTTTCTTTTTGCTTCTTCAAAAGAGGTTGAACAGTACATCTTGAAACCCCAGTCTGCTTTGAAATTTATGACTGGGAGAGTCCTATATTTATTGGATGTGCTGCTTTCCATACCGATACAGCATTAACCTAATCCGGTGTTTCCCAACCTCGGTCCTCAAGGCACACTAACAGGCCTGGTTTTAGTGATATCCAGGCTTGAACACAGGTGACTCAATTAGTACCTCACTTATTTTGATTTAACCATCTGTGCTGAAGCCTGGATAGCACTAAAACCTTCACTGTTTGTGTGCCTTGAGGACCACGGTTGGGAGTGGCTGCACTAATCATTTGATACCAGATACTCTAATTCAGAGATGGGGAACCTTCGGCCCTCCAGCTGTTGTTAAACTACACATACCAGCATGCATTGCTACAGTTTTGCTATTTTGCCATGCTAAAACTGTTGTAGGGCATGCTGGGATGTGTAGTTCAACAACAGCTGGAGGGCCGAAGGTTCCCCATTCCTGCTCTCATTAAACAAATGTATTTAACTACAAAAAGATTACTAACAGCAATGCTCAGCAGCAGCACGCTATGAATGAGTGCACAGATAACCCAGAGATCATGTGCTGCTTTCTCTTTCCTATCAGGGGTTATACAAGGGGGGGATAAGGAGTCATCAGCAGTGACTCCTGAGCATCTACAGCAAATCACTTGCAAAGAAACTCCTTATTGTCACCCCTGGCAGAATCTTAAGAATCTGGGAGATCTGACCTTCAAAGCATGGCAGCAGGAGATTTATGACTGATATGGGAGGGGAGGCAACTATGGTTAAGGATTGTTGATTTATTTTCTGGTGTCACTATCCTGAAGAAGACACTCTTTATCCCCATGGTCTTGGTTCCCAAATAAATTCACAGAAAAGGATTTAATGCAAGTGTAAAAATTCCATTTTCTCTAACGTCCTAGAGGATGCTGGGGACTCTGTAAGGACCATGGGATAGACTGGCTCCGCAGGAGACATGGGCACTTTAAGAAAGACTTTGACTCTGGGTGTGCACTGGCTCCTCCCTCTATGCCCCTCCTCCAGACCTCAGTTTGATACTGTGCCCAGTGGAGACTGGGTGCATTTCAGGAGCTCTCCTGAGTTTCCTGTAAAGAAAGCATTTTAGTTAGGTTTTTTATGTTCAGGGAGCCTGCTGGCAACAGACTCCCTGCATCGAGGGACTGAGGAGAGAGAAACAGACCCACTTCTCTGAGTTTCAGGGCTCTGTTTCTTAGGCTACTGGACACCATTAGCTCCAGAGGGATCGGTACGCAGGTCTCACCCTAGCCGTCCGTCCCAGAGCTGCGCCGCCGTCGTCCTCGCAGAGCCGGAAGATTGAAGCTGGGTGAATATTGAGGAAAAGAACATCAGAGGCGGCAGAAGACACCTTGATCTTCATAGAGGTAACGCACAGCACTGCAGCTGTGCGCCATTGCTCCAGTTCACCTCACACACCTCGGTCACTGTAAGGGTGCAGGGTGGGGCGCCCTGGGCAGCAATATAAACCTCTCCTGTGGCATATATAGATATATACATGTACAGCTGTGCACTATACATGTGTATATAAAGAGCCCCCGCCATGTTATTCAGAATTTTGAGCGGGACAGAAGCCTGCCGCCGAGGGGGCGGGGCTTCTCCCTCAGCACTCACCAGCGCCATTTTTCTCCACAGCACCGCTGAGAGGAAGCTCCCCGGACTCTCCCCTGCTTAACACATTGTGAAAGAAGGGTTTTAAAGTAGAGGGGGGGGGGGCACATAATTGGCGCAAATTAATAACAAAAGCGCTACTGGGTAAACATACTGTGTTTTTTCCTGGGTCATATAGCGCTGGGGTGTGTGCTGGCATACTCTCTCTCTGTCTCTCCAAAGGGTCTGGTGGGGAACCTGTCTTCAGAAAAGAGCTTCCCTGTGTGTGTGTGTGGTGTGTCGGTACGCGTGTGTCGACATGTCTGAGATTGAAGGCTCACCTAAGGAGGAGGGGGAGTGTATGAATGTTAGGTCTCCGTCGACAGTGCCGACACCTGACTGGATGGATATGTGGAATGTTTTAAGTGCTAATGTTAATTTATTGCACAAAAGATTAGACAAAGCTGAAGCTGGGGTACAGTCAGGGAGTCAACCCATGCCTGTCCCAATGTCGCCTGGACCTTCGGGGTCTCAGAAGCGCCCACTATCCCAAATAGTTGACACAGATACCGACACGGATTCAGACTCCAGTGTCGACTACGATGATGCAAAATTACAGCCAAAGGTGGCTAAATGTATTCGATATATGATTATCGCAATAAAAGATGTTTTGTATATCACTGAGGAACCCCCTGTCCCTGACACAAGGTGTCACAAACTGAGGGCTGGTGCTGACCAGGGGGAAGCCTCAGTTGTAGGGGCTGAGGTATATGTGTACCTGGGAGGCAGTACAGGGTTCTTAGACATGCAGGGAACCTTTAGAACAAATGCCCGAAGGCGTGACCAAGACAACGAAGGAAAGTTCAAAGGTTTATTAAACACAGTTCAGAGGAATACTGATGCCTTGGTACAGGTAACAGGAATCACAGTTCAGAGAAATACTTGGGATCGATGACGGAACACCGATGGTGACTTGGAATCTGACGGAACACCGATGGTTACTTTGGGATCGATGGCGGAACACCGATGGAGACTTGGGATCGATGGCGGAACACCGATGGAGACTTGGGATCGATGGCGGAACACCGATGGAGACTTGGGATCGATGGCGGAACACCGATGGTGACTTGGGATCGATGGCGGAACACCGATGGTTACTGGCAGGGCAGAGCACCGCTGGAAGCTAGAAGCTGGAAGCCGGTCTCAGGTAACTGCCAGTCACAGGGAGCAATGTAGACACTGCAGAGTCAGGCTGTACTGCAGAGAAAGTCCATGGAAGAACTGCACACTGGAATCACTGTAGACAATTGAAGCACTGACCTCTTTCCACCCCAGGAACAAGATATTTATACCAGCTGGGAAACAGGGATTGGCTGGCTGATTAACCAGAGACCAGAGTGCAGCTGCTGGGTAATCAGGCTAAGAGCAGAGTGCAGCTGATAGGCTGAAAGGTATCACGTGATTAGGAAAACATGGCTGCGCCCATGCTAGCTTTTGGAGGGAAAGATTGTTTGTAACTTGCATGTGAAACTTAACCCTGATGCTGCCAGAATCACAGTAAGGAGACTAGAGACAATGAGATGCAGCATCCTGCACACAGACAGTGCAGATGGAATCCAGGCTTGGAACACTGGGACAGTCTCAGGAGACATTTGGAAGGTAAATACTGATAAGGAATTACCTGGATCGTGACACAAGGGTACACATGTATAAGGGAAAGAAACCTGAGGTCACCTTTCCCTCATCACATGAGCTGAACGAATTATGCGAAAAAGCGTGGGAAACTCCAGACAAAAAACTGCAGATTCCCAAAAGGATTCTAATAGCGTATCCTTTCCCGTCGCAGGACAGAATCCGGTGGGAATCATCCCCTAGGGTAGACAAAGCTTTGACGCGCTTATCAAAAAAGATAGCGCTTCCATCCCAAGATACGGCTACCCTCAAGGATCCTGCTGACCGCAAGCAGGAGGTTACATTTACACACATTCTGGTACGTTACTCAGACCGGCTATTGAGTCGGCCTGGGTTTATAGTGCTGTAGCAGCATGGACAGATTCCTTATCAGCAGATATTGAGACCCTTGATAAGGATACCATTTTAATGACCCTAGGGCATATAAAAGATGCTGTCTTATATATGAGGGATGCTCAAAGAGACATTAGTTTACTGGGTTCCAGGAAAAACGCTATGTCTATTTCTGCTAGGCGTGTCTTATGGACCCGACAGTGGTCAGGTGATGCCGACTCCAAGAGACATATGGAGTTGTTGCGTTACAAGGGTGAGGAATTGTTTGGAGAGGGCCTCTCGGACCTAGTCGCTACGGCAGGTAAATCGAATTTTTTGCCATATATTCCCTCACAATCTAAGAAAGCGCCTCATTATCAAATGCAGTCCTTTCGTTCCAATAAAAGCAAGAGAGTACGTGGATCGTCCTTTCTTGGCAGAGGGAAGAAGCTGCATAACACAGCTAGTTCCCAGGAACAGAAGTCCTCCCCGGCCTCTGCAAATCCACCGCATGACGCTGGGGCTCCCCTGAGGGAGTCCGCCCCAGTGGGGGCACGTCTTCGACTGTTCAGCCACATCTGGGTTCACTCACAGGTGGATCCCTGGGCAATAGAAATTGTTTCCCAGGGTTACGAGCTGGAATTCGAAGAGGTGCCTCCTCGCCGGTTTTTCAAATCGGCCCTACCGACTTCCCCCCTGGAAAGGGAGATAGTGTTACATGCGATTCGCAAATTGTGTCTTCAACAAGTGGTGGTAGAGGTTCCCCTGCTTCAAAGAGGGAAGGGGTACTACTCAACTCTGTTTGTGGTCCCGAAACCGGACGGTTCGGTCAGACCCATTTTGAATTTAAAATCCCTGAACCTTTACTTAAAACGGTTCAAGTTCAAGATGGAATCGCTCAGAGCGGTCATCGCCAGCCTGGAAGGGGGAGATTTTATGGTATCTCTGGACATAAAGGATGCATACCTGCATATTCCCATATGTCCTTCTCATCAGGCGTACCTGAGATTTGCGGTACAGGATTGTCATTACCAATTTCAGACGTTGCCGTTTGGGCTTTCCACGGCCCCGAGCATTTTCACCAAGGTAATGGTGGAAATGATGGTGCTCCTGCGCAAGCAGGGTGTCACAATTATCCCGTACTTGGACAATCTCCTCATAAAAGCGAGATCACGGGAAAAGTTGCTGAACAGCGTATCACTTTCACTGACTGTGTTACAGCGACACGGCTAGATTATCAATATTCCAAAGTCGCAGCTGAATTCTACAACTCGTCTGCCCTTCTTGGGCATGATTCTGGACACAGACCAGAAGAGGATTTTTCTTCCGATAGAAAAAGCGCAGGAACTCATGACTCTAGTCATGAACCTGTTGAAGCCAAAACAAGTGTCAATACGTCATTGCACTCAAGTCCTGGGAAAAATGGTGGCGACGTACGAAGCCATTCCCTACGGCAGATTCCATGCAAGGACATGCCAATGGGACCTATTGGACAAATGGTCCGGATCACATCTGCAAATGCATCAGCGGATCACCCTGTCCCCCAGGGCCAGAGTATCTCTCCTGTGGTGGCTGAAAAGTGCTCACCTTCTAGAGGGCCGCAGGTACGGCATTCAGGACTGGATCCTGGTGACCACGAACGCGAGCCTCCGAGGTTGGGGAGCAGTCACACAGGGAAGAAATTTCCAAGGCCTTTGGTCAAGTCAAGAGACTTGTCTTCACATCAACATCCTGGAACTAAGGGCCATATACAACGCCCTACGTCAAGCGGAGATCTTACTTCGCGATCGACCAGTTCTGATCCAGTCAGACGACGTCACCGCAGTAGCTCATGTAAACCGCCAAGGCGGCACAAGGAGCAGGGTGGCAATGGCGGAAGCCACCAGAATTCTTCGCTGG
The DNA here is from genome assembly GCF_028390025.1 of Pseudophryne corroboree. Lineage (NCBI taxonomy): Eukaryota > Metazoa > Chordata > Amphibia > Anura > Myobatrachidae > Pseudophryne > Pseudophryne corroboree. The sequence goes on along the minus strand of NC_086447.1, from coordinate 428,238,001 downwards.
ATGGAGAATCATGTAAGCGCTCGGTCAGCAGTGTTCATTCCGGCAGTGGACAACTGGGAAGCAGACTTCCTCAGCAGACAGGACCTGCATCCGGGAGATTGGAGACTTCATCAAGAAGTCTTCGCGCAGATTTCAAGTGGGTGGGGACTGCCCGAAATGGACATGATGGCGTCCCGTCTCAACAAAAAGCTACAAAGGTATTGCGCCTTGTCAAGAGACTCTCAGGCTGTAGCTGTGGACGCCCTAGTGACACCGTAGGTGTTCCAGTCGGTCTATGCGTTTCCTCCTCTTCCTCTCATACCCAAGGTGTTGAGGATAATAAGAAAAAGAGGAGTGAGAACAATACTCATTGTTCCGGATTGGCCACGGAGGACCTGGTATCCGGATCTGCAGGAAATGCTCACAGAAGATCAGTGGCCTCTTCCTCTAAGGCAGGACCTGTTACAACAAGGTCCCTGTCTGTTCCAAGACTTATCGCGGCTGCGTTTGACGGTATGGCGGTTGAACGCCGGATCCTAGCGGATTAAGGTATTCCGGATGAGGTTATTCCTACGTTAATAAAGGCTAGGAAGGACGTGACATCTAAACATTATCACCGAATATGGCGTAAATCTGTTTCTTGGTGTGAGGCCAGGAATGCTCCTACGGAAGAATTCCATCTAGGCCGTTTTCTTCACTTCCTACAAACTGGAGTGGATTTGGGCCTAAAATTAGGCTCCATTAAAGTTCAGATTTCGGCCTTATCCATTTTCTTTCAAAAGGAATTGGCCTCTTTACCTGAAGTACAGACTTTTGTGAAGGGAGTACTGCATATTCAGCCTCCTTTTGTACCTCCGGTGGCGCCTTGGGACCTTAACGTGGTGTTAAGTTTCCTTAAGTCACATTGGTTTGAACCACTTAAAACAGTGGAGTTAAAATATCTCACTTGGAAGGTGGTCATGTTGTTAGCCTTGGCTTCGGCTAGGCGAGTTTCGGAATTGGTGGCTTTATCACATAAAAGCCCCTATCTGGTTTTCCATATGGATAGAGCGGAATTGCGGACCCGTCCTCAATTCCTACCTAAGGTGGTCTTATCCTTTCATATGAAACAACGTATTGTCGTGCCTGTGGCTACACGTGACTTGGAGGATTCCGAGTCCCTGGATGTGGTCAGGGCTTTGAAAATTTACGTGGCCAGAACGGCTAGGATCAGAAAAACAGAAGCACGGTTTGTCCTGTATGCAGCCAACAAGGTTGGCGGCCCTGCTTCAAAGCAGACTATTGCTCGCTGGATCTGTAACGATTCAGCAGGCGCATTCTACGGCAGGATTGCCGTTACCGAAATCGTTTAAGGCCCATTCCACTAGGAAGGTGGGCTCGTCTTGGGCGGCTGCCCGACGGGTCTCGGCACTACAGCTGTGCCGAGCTGCTACTTGGTCTGGGTCAAACACCTTTGCAAAGTTCTATAAGTTTGATACCCTGGCTGAGGAGGACCTCCTGTTTGCTCAATCGGTGCTGCAGAGTCATCCGCACTCTCCCGCCCGTTTGGGAGCTTTGGTATAATCCCCATGGTCCTTACGGAGTCCCCAGCATCCTCTAGGACGTTAGAGAAAATAAGATTTTAAACCTACGTGTAAATCTTTTTCTCGTAGTCCGTAGAGGATGCTGGGCGCCCGTCCCAAGTGCGGACTACTTCTGCAAGGCTTGTATATAGTTATTGCTTACATAAGGGTTATGTTATAGTTTCATCGGTTTTGGACCGATGATATGTTGATTTTTCATACTGTTAACTAGATAGTTTATCACAAGTTATACGGTGTGATTGGTGTGGCTGGTATGAATCTTGCCCTTGGATTAACTAAAATCCTTTCCTCGTACTGTCCGTCTCCTCTGGGCACAGTTTTTGTAACTGAGGTCTGGAGGAGGGGTATAGAGGGAGGAGCCAGTGCACACCCAGAGTCAGTCTTTCTTAAAGTGCCCATGTCTCTTGCGGAGCCCGTCTATCCCCATGGTCCTTACGGAGTCCCCAGCATCCTCTACGGACTACGAGAAAAAGATTTACCGGTAGGTTTAAAATCTTATTTTATTCTACATAAGTATGTAAAAAATATTTCTATCAGCTAATGGGCTGACAGTGGGTATAGCCAGGCGTTCAGTCAGGGCACCAAGGAGTTAAACTTGTGACGTGCAGCCTAGGAAGCCCCTTTTCCCCTATACCCAGCCTGCCTCCGGTCAGTCCGTTTTTTCCCTTTGTGCTCAGGAATGGGGCACGTTTTTTAAGGGGCAGTGCTTTCAGCCCCGATAACTTTATTTTAAATTCATACTTTTACTTTCACTTTAGGCAGCGGTTAGCACTATTAGCGCTACCGCTGCTCCGTTCTGTAGCCGGGTCCCGGACTCCACGGCCAGCCGCCCCAGAACCTCCCAGGCATTGGGAGTAGGCACAGTAGATTGATGCTACAGCTACCGGTCTCCCGCTCAGCGGGAGACCAACAGCGATGTGAATGCCGCTGGAGGGATGCAGCTCCGGCGGTCCTGGCAGTGGCTTTGAGTCTTCTCTTCAGCTACCACTAGGCCACCAGGGACATTACATAGTGGGAATGGTCCCTGTGAAGGCTCTTGGGGAAGCCCTGTTGCTTATAACTTCAGTTGGACAGCAGCTTTTTGACGCTCTCTCCTCCCTCCATCATACTTCACCCCTCCCATCTCTACACGCGCAGCGGCCATTTTAGAAGCAGCACAACGCTGAGCGATTTATGTGAAAGAGTCTGTGCAGGTTCATACACTGATACAAGCTCTCTGGGAAGGAGCCAAACCTGCCTCCTTTATACTAGCACTGCACCAGTTGTCAGGTTGTATAGTCCATACCTCTCCTCATGGTGTAGGTATTGGACAAATGATGCCAGTTTTCTCTCTATTCTGTGGGGAATTACGCTACCTATATATGTCGATGTGGCCCGCCTAGTTAAGTCTTCCACCCTTCCTATACCGGACGTAACGTCTCTAAAGGAACCTACAGACAGGAAACTGGAGCTGTTCCTGAAGTCCATATACTCCATTGCAGGAGCGTCTCTCAGGCCTGTTATTGCTTCAGCCTGGGTTTCTTTGGCTATTGGCAGTCGGTTGGATCTCTTGATTGAAGGCCTTCGGTCAGCTATGTGACTTTCTGACCATCAAATATGTTGACAATAGTAGGGAGGCCAACACTTTCTTAGGATAATCAGTTTTGGACGCAGGCACATTTTTCCTCCAAGATTCTGCTTCATCGGTAGCGGCTAGACATGCCCTTTGGTTACACTCTTGGTGCGCAGATGAAAATTCTAAAAAGGCATTAGAGTCCCTACCCTTTTCAGGGGAGATGCTCTTCGGCGAGGAGCTGAACAGAATTGTAGCAACAGTGGCAGCTTCCAAGGCTCCTTTTCTGCCCTCTGCTGCACCTAAAACTAAGTTTCCTACCTTTCGTTACGTTCACCCGCAAGGTAAAGCCTGTGGACAGCCATCTTCCCATTTCCAAGCTCCCTTTGCTAAACCTACAAAGGCAAAAGGACGCCAAGCCTGGTCTGCAAAACGCCAGGCTTCCAAGCAGGACGAAAAGATAACGGCATGACAGTCTGGTCTCCCCCCTGGAGGCCTCCAGGGTGGGCGGTTGTCTCCTTCACTTCGCCGAGGTCTGGGAGCAGACGACATCAGACACCTGGATTACTGGCATTGTATCCAAAGGTTCCGTCCTCGCGTTCAGGGACAACCCCCCAGACGATTCTTTTCCACAGGTCTGCCTTCAGACCTCGGCAAAGCTACGGCACTCCAGCACTCAGCCCAAGCCCTACTGTCATGGGAGGTCATTGTCCCGGTTCTAATGCATCAACGCAGTACAGGTTTTTATTCAAACCTCATCCTCGTTCCAAAACCGGATGGCTCTTTCCGTCCTATTCTCGATTTACAAACCCTCAACCGATTTCTCAGAATTCTGAAGTGTTTGCATGGAATCCCTCAGATCCATCATGCAGGCCTTGGAACAGTGAGACTTTATGGCCTCTTTACAATTCAGCGAGATCATTACCAGTTCCAGGCATTGTCATTCGGACTCTCCACGACACAGCGAGTGTTCACCAAGGTGATGGCAGTAATGACTGCTCTGCTGCGGTTACAGGGAATCCACATTATATCTTACCTGGATGATCTCCTTCTGATGGCTCAGTCTCAGGCCAGTCTTCTGGAACAGATTTGCACCACACATGTTTTGCAGTCACACTCCTGGCTGATCAATTGGCGGAAATCCAGCCTCACACAATCTTGGCGCATGTTTCATTTGGGAGCACTATTGGATTCTCAGGCACAGAGAATTTTCCTACTGGACGACAAGCGGAGAGCCATACAGGAGATGATTCAAACCTTCCTGGCTCAAAGGACTGTATCAATTCACTTTCTTTAGCATCCATAAGGGATATTGGGGGAAACTAGTACGATGGAGTATAGATGAGGTCCAAAGGAGCTAGTGCACTTTTAAATTTTTTCAACTGGATGTGCTGGCTCCTCCCCGCTATGCCCCCTCCCACATGCAGTTTAGAAAAAAGTGCCCTCAGGAGAGGATGCACATCTCTGCAGCTCCAGAGAGTTTTCTTAAACTTCTTTTAATCTTTTATTATTTTCGATATGCTGTCTGGGCAACAGCATACCTGCACTGTGGGAGTTAGGGGGGGGTCACTGGCCTTGCGAGGTGCAGAGCTGCTTCCCCGCTGCAGTACCACCGTCCTGAGGGGCTGTTGTTCAGTGTGGCACTGCCCCTTGGCTGTCACAGCCGCAGCACGCTGCACACCCCTAACGCTGCCTGAAGGAGATATCGGTGGTGAGTACAAACAGAGGTCCCCTGGTTCAAAGTTCGGCTAACCACGGGCATGGCATACGGGACCCTCCCGAGGGGTTCCCGCTAAGATCCCCTGTGTAGAACTGGCACAAAAGGGCTTGACTAGCACTTGTGTGATGATATAAACTTAAAAGGAGGCTTTTGCCAGTATAATAAATGTATGTAACTCCGGCGCCATAGGAGGGGGCGGAGCTACCTCAGAGCGGGACCTGAGGCGTTTTGGCGCCTTACTCTGCTTACTGCAGCACACACAGCGCTTCCTGATTCTCAGACACACTGAATATCTGGTACAGGGTGAAGAAAAGGGGTAGAGCCACTTGTGTACACTATCCTGATCCTATCCAATACAATAATTGTTAGTGTTTACGGTGTTATAGGGATCTGACAGCCTCACTGGGGCTGTGCAGCTCAGGGGGTGCTGGTGTCCCCCCCCCCCTCTCTCTCTCTCTCTCTCTCTCTCTCTCTCTCTCTCTCTCTCTCTCTCTCTCACACTCACACACACACACACAGTAGGGCAGGCTTGCATTATAACTGTCTGTGTGTATGTTGTTGTGCTTACTATGAATATGGGTATACACAAGCTGTGCAGTGTTTGATCACACTGATTCTCTCTCTTATTTAATGACTCTGTTTCCTGTGAACAATGCAGTCAATCTTCACAAATCAGTGAAGAGACTGGGAGAGAGGGTTCAGAGCCCCACTGGTTAGGGACTCTTAAGACTATGATGTCTGATATGTCATCCCAGCTCAATGCTAATGTGCAGAAAACTCAGCTACTACAGCAAGCTGTTGCAGATTTAGCTGTTAGGGCAAATGCACAGCCCCCCCTCTCTTATGTAGGTCCTGCTATTCTATGTGATACAGATGATGATATACAGGATGATGGGGATGACCTGGACCCCGATGCTGCTCAGGGTATTGAACCCCTCATTTTGGCTATAAGGGATGTGTGATAGCTCCCTCTAGAGGAAGCTGCGTCACAGCAGTCATTTTTCTTTGTACAAAACAAGCCTAATGTCCCTTTCCCTGATTCTAAAGAGTTAGATGACTTAGTCAAACAGGCCTGGAAAAATCCAGACAAAAAATTCCAAATTTCAAAGTTTTTGCGCTTTTTCCCATTTGCTTCTGAAGGTGGAAAATTTTTGGAGGAACCCCCTGGGGTGGTTGTCTCAGTCTCTAGCCTGTCTAAAAATGCAGTGCTGCCCGTCTCTGGCTCCTTTACCATGAAGGATCCTGGGGATAGGAAGATAGAGACTTCCCTAAAATCTATATACACAGCAGCCAGTATATCACGAAGACCAGTCATTGCGGGTTGCTGGATGACCCATGCTATTCATTTTTGGGCCACTCAGATTCAGGGGGGCCTCTCGGGGGGGATATGCCCTTAGTTACTATGGTAACCCTACAGAGACACATTCAGGACACTATCCGTGTCCTCTGTGATTCGCTCAAGGAGATGGGGAACATTAATGCTCAGACTACTGCCATGGCCTTGTCCGCGCAGGGCCTTGTGGTTGCGTCAGTGAATTGCGGACGCAGAATCCAAATGTAGTCTGGGATCCTTCCCCTTTTCTAGGGAATGGCTTTTTGGTTTTGAATTGGATACCTGGATTACCAAAATTATCGCTGGGAAATCCACGTTTCATCCCCTCTGGGGCCCCGCCAGCGAGACGCTCCTATCCGGTGCTGTCTGTCCAGTCCTTTCGGTCTCCAGATTTCGATCTAAGGCCAGAGGCGCCTCCAATGCGGCTAGAGACACCAGAGGTAAGTCCAGAAAACCTGCAAGCACCAGTTCTCCGGAACAGTCCACCGGTTCTGCTTCCACTAAAGCCTCAGCATGACTGTGCCCACCCACCCCAAGGGGATCTCGAGGTGGGAGCTCGACTGCATCACTTCAGCCTCGTCTGGGAAACTTCCTGCCAGGATTCCTGGGTCAGAGATCTAATTTCTCAGGGCTACAGGCTGGAGTTCTACAGTACTCTCCCCCCCCCTCAACGATTTTTCAAATCAAGCTTTCCAGTTTTTGAGGATATGCAAGCTGCGTTACAACAGGCAATCCAAAAGTTGGTCCAGTCCCACGTCATTGTTCCAGTACCACTACCGCAATGCGGCACAGGGTTTTACTGAAACCTGTTTGTGGTGTCGAAATCGGACAGTTCTGTCAGACCCATTTTGAATCTTAAATTCTTGAATCCTTACTTGAAGGTGTTCAAGATGGAATCCCTGTGAGCAGTGATTGCAGGCCTGGAAGGATGGGAATTTCTGGTCTCCTTGGATATCAAGGACACCTATCTCCATATTCTGATTTGGCCACCTCATCATGCGTACCTACGGTTAGCTCTACTGGACAATCACTTACAATTCCAGATGCTACCCTTCGGACTGTCCACAGCCCGAGGGTCTTCACGAAGGTGATGGCGGAGATGATGTTCCAACTCCGGGTCCAGGGGATCAGTGTGGTCCCTTATCTGGATGACCTTCTGATAAAGGCACGATCCAGGGAGTCTTCAGAGTGCTGTCTCAGGCGGGACCATCGTTATATCACAGTCCCCTACTCACCTGGAAGACGTCATTTCTGATTGCCGATGGGAGCTCTGTCTCATCGGTCTCCCTTTTTGATTTTCCATCCAGATAGGGCTGTTCTCCATACACACCTTGATTACCTTCCTAAGGTTAGTGGTACCTTCCTATTCTCCTTCAGATTCCTCAGATGACCATTCCGCCATGGCCACACTTGCGTATTTATGTGCAACGCACTATTTATTTATTAACAGTTTCTTATACAGCGCAGCATATTCCGTTGCACATTACAATTAGAACAACAGCAATAGAACAAAACTGGATAAAAACAGACAGACATAGAGGTAGGAAGGCCCTGCTCGCAAGCTTACAATCTATAGGGAAATAGGCATTGATACACAAGGATAGATGCTACCTGTTACATAATGGTCCACCAGATTGCTAGGTTCTTAATGGGTTGTATGATATGTTCACCCCGCAATTTTGGCCAAGTGTCGGTAGGGTGTGAGAGTAAAGAAAGACAAGATATGTGATGTTATGTGTACTGTACAGAGAGGATGTAATTAGATATGGAAGTATTGAAGGTTATGTGGGTGGGTCTGGAATTTGATAGGCTTGTCTGAAGAGGTGAGTTTTCCGGGAACATTTAAAGGTTTGGAGACGAGAGGCGAGTCTTATTGTGTGAGGGAGGGCATTCCACAGAGTGGGTGAAGCCCGGATAAAGTCATGTAATTTTGAGTGTGAACAAGTAATACGCGTAGATTAGAGACGCAGAGCGGAGAGTTCGGGTAGGGAGATATTTTGAGATGAGTGAAGAGATGTATGTTGGTGTAGTTGGTGCACTAGTTCTTTTTGAAAACAGATTCTCTATTTGTCCTTTATGATGAGCATAAAGGAGACTGGCCAGCCTCCAAGCAGAGCATTGCTAGATTGTTGAGAGGTGCGGTGCGGCAGGGTTACCTGTTGGCTTGGTAGCCAGTTCCGACATCGGTTACGGCCCACTCCACTACATCAGTTGGCACATCCTTTGCGGGCCGACGTGGGGTTTCGGCAGAGCAACTCTGCAGGGCAGCGACTTGGTCTTCGGCTCATACTTTTCTTCTGTTCTATGGGTTCGACGACGACTCCTTGGCTCCTTTGGGCGTCGTGTCCTCAGTGCAGCTCAGGAGCTTTCCCGCACCGTAACGGGACAGCTTTGTGACGTCCCACTGTCCCCAGTGTCAGACCATTGGCTGACAGAAAAAAGGAGATTTTTGTCTTACCTGTTAAATCCTTTTTCTGCTGGAGGGTACACTGGGCTCCATAGGGAATGACATTGGGGTGTAGAGTAGGATCTTGATCTGAGGCACCAACAGGCTCAAAGCTTTGACTGTTCCCAGAATGCCTAGCGCCGCCTCCTCTATAACCCCGCCTCCGTGCACAGGAGCTCAGTTTTGTAGTTGGTGCCATGCAGTAAGCAGGCATACAACAGGGGTGTTGCTCCAGCAGCCCTGAGAAGAAGCTTTTAAAGAAAATTGAAGACTTCAAGGGCTGCAGCAGAGACACTAACTGTGTTCGATGTCAGTCACCTCCCCTAGCGGCGCTGTACACTCCCGCGCCCTGGTTGCCGGGTACCTACAGCGGAGGCTCCGGTTTTCTTCCAAATTAGTCACACACACGACCGCTGTTCTCCTGGATCGCGTGGCCTCACTCAGGGAGGAGGTAAGTGCGTCCCCCCGGTGGGACCCCGCTGTAAATCGCGATCCTGTGCGGCAGGTGGACACTGTGGCAGTACAGGGACCCCACTAGACCACCAGGGCATGGGCACAGGTTAGTTTTCTCTCATAAAACCGTTTATTTCTCTGACGTCCTAGTGGATGCTGGGGACTCCGTAAGGACCATGGGGAATAGACGGGCTCCGCAGGAGACTGGGCACTCTAAAGAAAGATTTAGGACTATCTGGTGTGCACTGGCTCCTCCCCCTATGACCCTCCTCCAAGCCTCAGTTAGATTTCTGTGCCCGGCCGAGCTGCATGCACACTAGGGGCTCTCCTGAGCTCCTAGGAAGAAAGTATATGTTAGGTTTTTTATTTTCAGTGAGACCTGCTGGCAATAGGCTCACTGCATCGAGGGACTAAGGGGAGAAGAAGCGAACCTACCTAAGTGGTGGTAGCTTGGGCTTCTTAGGCTACTGGACACCATTAGCTCCAGAGGGATCGAACACAGGACCCGACCTCGTCGTCCGTTCCCGGAGCCGCGCCGTCGTCCCCCTTACAGAGCCAGAAGCAAGAAGGTCCGGAAAATCGGCGGCTGAAGACTTCTGTCTTCTCCAAGGTAGCGCACAGCACTGCAGCTGTGCACCATTGCTCCTCATGCACACCACACACTGCGGTCACTGATGGGTGAAGGGCGCTGTGGGGGGGCGCCCTGAGCAGCAATATTAACACCTTGGCTGGCGAACTGGCACCATATATAGCCCCAGGGGCTATATAGGTGTTTATTAACCCCTGCCAGAACTTTTACAATAGCGGGAGAAAGCCCGCCGAAAAAGGGGCGGAGCCATCTCCCTCAGCACACTGGCGCCATTTTCCCTCACAGCTCTGCTGGAGGGATCGCTCCCGGCTCTCCCCTGCAGTCCTGCACTACAGAAAAGGGTTAAAAAGAGAGGGGGGGCACAAATTAGGCGCAGTATAAATATATTATGCAGCTATAAGGGGAAAACACGTTTTATAGGTGATATCCCTGTGATATATAGCGCTCTGGTGTGTGCTGGCATACTCTCCCTCTGTCTCCCCAAAGGGCTGTGTGGGGTCCTGTCCTCTGTAAGAGCATTCCCTGTGTGTCTGCTGTGTGTCGGTACTGCTGTGTCGACATGTATGAGGAGGAAAATGATGTGGAGGCGGAGCAAATGCCTGTGAATGTGATGTCACCCCCTGCGGGGTCGACACCTGTGTGGTTGGACTTATGGAAGGAATTGCGTGAAAGTGTCAACTCCTTGCACAAAAGGTTTGACGACATAGGACAGCCGGCTACACAGCTTGTGCCTGTTCCAGCGTCTCAAATGTCATCAGGGGCTTTAAAACGCCGCTACCTCAGGTGACAGATACAGACGTCAACACGGATACCGACTCCAGTGTCGACGATGATGAGACTAGTGTACCCTCCAATAGGTCCACCCGTTACATGATTGAGGCAATGAAAAAATGTTTTACACATTTCTGATAATACCCCAGGTACCACAAAAAAGGGTATTATGTTTGGTGAGAAAAAACTACCTGTAGTTTTTCCTGCATCTAAGGAATTGATATGAGGTGTGTGAGGAAGCGTGGACTTCCCCCGATAAGAAATTGATAATTTCTAAGCAGCGTACCCTTTTCCGCCAGAGGATAGGTCACGTTGGGTAATACCACCTAGGGTAGATAAAGCAGTTACACGCTTATTATAAAAGGTGGCACTACCGTCTTCGGATACGGCCGCCCTGAAGGACCTGCTGATAGAAAGCAGAAAACTACCCTTAAAGCTATATACACACACACGGGCATTATATTGAGACCTGCTATTGCCTCGGCATGGATGTGCAGTGCGGCAGCTGCGTGGTCAGATTCCCTGTCGGCTAATATTTATACTATAGATAGGGACAATATTTTGCTGAAAATAGAGCATATAAAAGACGCTGTCTTATACATGCGTGATGCACAGAGTGATATTTGCCGACTGGCATCACAAATAAGCGCTATGTCCATTGCCGCCAGGCAGGGGGTTATGGACTGGCCAATGGTCGGGCGATGCCGATGCAAAACGGCACATGGAAGTTTGCCCTATAAGGGGGTGGAACTGTTTGGGGATGGTCTTTCAGACCTGTTTTCCACAGCTACGGCTGGGAAATCAAAACTTTTGCCACAAACCCCACAGCAAAACAAAGCACTGTATTATCAGGTACAGTCCCTCCGGCCCCAGAAAAGTAGAGGGCTAGAGGCTCATCTTTTCTGCCAAGAGGAAAAGGTAGAGGGAAACAGCTGCAGCACACAGCTAGTTCCCAGGAGCAGAAGTCCTCCCCTGCGTCCGGTAAGTCCACAGCATGACGCTGGGGCTGCTCAGGCGGACCCGGGTACGGTGGGGGCCCGTCTCAGAAATTTCAGCGCACAGTGGGCTCTCTCACAGGTGGATCCCTGGGTTCTTTAAACAGTATCTCAGAGGTACAGGCTGGAATTCGAGACGTCTCCCCCCCGCCGTTTCCTAAAATCTGCCTTACCGGCAACTCCCTCTGCCAGGGAGGCAGTGTTGGTGGCTATCCAAAAACTGTATTCACAGCAAGTGATTATCAAGGTACCCCTCCTTCAACAGGAAAAGGGTTACTATTCCACAATGTTTGTGGTACCGAAACCGGCCGGTTCGGTGAGACCCATCTTAAGTTTAAAATCCTTGAACACACAAAAGATTCAAGTTCAAGATGGAATCGCTCAGCGCGATTATTGCGAACCTGGACGAGGGGGATTACAGGGTCTCTCGGGACATCAAGGATGCTTACCTGCATGTCCCCATTTACCCTCCTCACCAGGAGTACCTCAGGGTTGTGGTACAGGACTGTCACTATCAGTTCCAGACGCTGCCGTTGGATTATCCACGGCACCGAGGGTCTTTACCAGGGTAATGACCGAAATGATGATACTCCTTCGCAAGAAGGGAGTTTTAATTATCCCGTACTTGGACGATCTCCTGATAAAGGCGAGGTCCAAGGAACAGTTGGTAGTGGGGGTAGCGCTTTTTCGGGAAGTGCTACAACAGCACGGCTGGATTCTCAATATTCCAAAGTCACAGCTGGTCCCGACGACACGTCTTCTGTTCCTGGGAATGATTCTGGACACAGGCCAGAAAAGTGTTTCTTCCAGTGGAAAAAGCCGAGGAATTGTCATCTCTAGTCAGAGATATCCTAAATCCGGGACAGGTGTCGATACATCAATGCACACGAATCCTGGGAAAAATGGTAGCTTCATACGAAGCAATTCCATTCGGAAGGTTCCACGCAAGGACTTTCCAGTGGGACCTGTTGGACAAATGGTCCGGGTCCCATCTCCAGATGCAACAGCGGATAACCCTGTCGGCAAGAACAAGGGTGTCGCTGCTGTGGTGGCTGCAGAGGGCTCATCTACTAGAGGGCCGCAGTTCGGAATTCAGGACTGGGTCCTGGTGACAACGGATGCCAGCCTTCGGGGCTGGGGTGCAGTCACATAGGGAAGAAATTTCCAAGGACTGTGGTCAAATCAGGAAATTTCGCTTCACATAAAGATTATGGAGCTAAGGGCCATTTACAATGCCCTAAGCCAAGCCAGGCCCCTGCTTCAGAACTGGCCGGTACTGATCCAATCAGACAACATCACGGCGGTCGCCCATGTAAACAGACAGGGCGGCACAAGAAGCAGGAGGGCAATGGCAGGAGCCACAAGGATTCTCCGATGGGCAGAGAATCATGTGTTAGCACTGACAGCAGTGTTCATTCCGGGAGTGGACAACTGGGAAGCAGACTTCCTCAGCAGGCACGACTTCCACCCGGGAGAATGGGGACTTCCTCCAGAAGTCTTCCAAATGCTGGTAAACCGTTGGAAAGACCACAGGTGGACATGATGGCGTCCCGCCTCAAAGCTAAAACGATTTTGCGCCAGGTCAAGGGAACCTCAGGCGATCGCTGTGGACGCTATAGTGACACCGTGGGTGTACCAGTCGGTTTATGTGTTTCCTCCTCTGCCTCTCATACCCAAGGTACTGAGAATAATAAAAAGGCGAGGAGTGAAAACTATACTCGTGGTTTCGGATTGGCCAAGAAGAGCTTGGTACCCGGAACTTCAAGAGATGCTTGCAGAGGACCCTTGGCCTCTGCCGCTCAGACAAGACCTGCTGCAGCAGGGACCCTGTCTGTTCCAAGACTTACCGCGGCTACGTTTGACGGCATGGCGGTTTGAACACCGGATCCTAAAGGAAAAGGGCATTCCGGAGGAAGTCATCCCTACCCTGATCAAAGCCAGGAAGGATGTCACCGCAAAACATTATCACCGCATTGGTGGAAGTATGTTGCTTGGTGTGAGGCCAAGAAGGCCCCAACGGAGGAATTTCACCTGGGTCGATTCCTGCATTTCCTGCAAGCAGGGGTGTCGTTGGGCCTCAAATTGGGGTCCATTAAGGTCCAGATCTCGGCCCTGTAGATTTTCTTCCAGAAAGAACTGGCTTCACTGCCTGAAGTTCAGACTTTTGTCAAGGGAGTTCTGCATATTCAGCCTCCTTTTGTGTCCCAGTGGCACCTTGGGATCTCAATGTGGTTCTGGAGTTCATGAAATCACATTGGTTTGAGCCACTTAAGATGGATAGGGCAGAGTTGAGGACTCGTCCTCAGTTTCTCCCGAAGGTGGTATCAGCTTTTCACTTGAACCAACCTATTGTGGTGCCTGCGGCTACTAGGGATTTGGAGGATTCCAAGTTACTGGACGTAGTCAGGGCCCTGAAACTTTGTTTCTAGGACGGCTGAAGTCAGGAAAACTGACTCGCTGTTTATTCTCTATGCACCCAACAAGCTGGGTGCTCCTGCTTCTAAGCAGACTATCGCGCGCTGGATTTGTAGCACTATTCAGCTGGCGCATTCTGCGGTGGGACTAAAGCAAGCCTAAATCTGTTTAGGCCCATTCCACAAGGAAGGTGGGCTCATCTTGGGCAGCTGCCCGAGGGGTCTCGGCTTTACAACTTTGCCGAGCTGTTACTTGGTCAGGGGCAAACACGTTTGCTAAATTTTATAAATTTGATACCCTGGCTGAGGAGGACCTGGAGTTCTCTCATTCGGTGCTGCAGAGTCATCCGCACTCTCCCGCCCGTTTGGGAGCTTTGGTATAATCCCCATGGTCCTTACGGAGTCCCCAGCATCCACTAGGACGTCAGAGAAAATAAGAATTTACTCACCGGTAATTCTATTTCTCGTAGTCCGTAGTGGATGCTGGGCGCCCATCCCAAGTGCGGATTGTCTGCAATACTTGTAAATAGTTATTGTTACACAAATCGGGTTGTTGTGCGAGCCATCTATTCAGAGGCTCCACTGTTATCATACTGTTAACCGGGTTTTCTATCACGAGTTATATGGTGTGATTGGTGTGGCTGGTATGAGTCTTACCCGGGATTCAAAATCCTTCCTTATTGTGTCAGCTCTTCCGGGCACAGTGTCCTAACTGAGGCTTGGAGGAGGGTCATAGGGGGAGGAGCCAGTGCACACCAGATAGTCCTAAATCTTTCTTTAGAGTGCCCAGTCTCCTGCGGAGCCCGTCTATTCCCCATGGTCCTTACGGAGTCCCCAGCATCCACTACGGACTACGAGAAATAGAATTACCGGTGAGTAAATTCTTATTTTAAGCCCCCAGTAACATAGCAACATAGTATCTAAGGTTGAAAAAAGACAATTGTCCATCGGGTTCAACCTATTTGTGGTCCCCTATGCACGATTATTTTGTATAAAATTTTGACTGAATTTGCTGACTGCCGTTCCGATTAACCCCTCTTTTTTATAATAACCATAGTGCGTGACTATGCCCCGTAACCCTGGATATCCTTATCCATTAGGAATTTATCTAACCCATTCTTAAAGGTGTTGACTGAGTTGGCCATTACAACTCCCTCAGGCAGGGAATTCCAAACACGTATCGTCATTACCGTAAAAAAGCCTTTACACCGTATTGTGTGGAATCTCCTCTCCTCTAACCTGAGCGAGTGTCCACGAGTTCTCTGTGTTGATCTAACCAAAAACAGGTCCTGCGCAAGATCTGTATATTGTCCCCTTATATATTTGTAAATGTTGATCATGTCCCCTCTTAATCTCCTCTTTTCCAGTGTAAACATGCCTAGTCTTGCAAGCCTTTTCTCGTATTCCAGCGTCTCCATACCCTTAATTAGTTTGGTCGCCCGCCTTTGAACCTTTTCTAGCTCCAGTATATCCTTTTTGTAGTAAGGTGCCCAGAATTGTACACAGTATTTAAGGTGTGGCCTCACAAGTGATTTATATAACGGGAGTATAATACTCTCGTCCCTAGCATCAATTCCCCGTTTTATGCATGCTAATATTTTATTAGCCTTCTTTGCTACAGTCCTACTTTGGGTACTACTGCTTAGTTTGCTATCTATGAGGACACCCAAGTCCTTTTCCAGTACAGAATCCCCTCATTTTACCCCATTTAGTAGGTAGGTGTTATTTTTGTTCTTGTTACCACAGTGGTACTTGTCTGTATTGAAGTGCATTCTCCATTTCGCTGCCCAAGCTTCTAATTTAACTAAGTCATTCTGAAGCGACTCAGCATCCCCCTCCGCATTTATAACTTTACACAATTTGGTATCATCTGCAAAAATTGACACCATGCTCTCTAGACCTTCTGTTAGGTCGTTAATGAAAATATTGAACAATAGCGGTCCTAATACTGAGCCTTGCGGCACACCACTTAGCACTTCAGTCCAAGTTGAAAAAGATACATTTGCGCTGCTCCCTATTATCTAACCAGTTTTTGACCCAAGTGCACATTGTGCTACCTAGCCCTGATTCTTGTAGCTTGTAGATAAGTCTCATGTGTGGTACAGTATCGAACGCTTTGGCAAAATCTAAAAAGATTACATCCACGTCTTTACCCTGATCTAGGTTTGCGCTTACTGTTTCATAAAAGCCAAGTAAGTTGGTTTGACAGGATCTGTCCTTCATAAACCCATGTTGATTCCTTTTAATGACCTTATTGACTTCAAGGATCTTCTGAATACTATCTCTTAGAATACCTTCCAATACTTTCCCCACTATAGATGTAAGACTAACTGGTCTATAATTACCTGGTTCAGCTTTACTTCCCTTTTTGAATATAGGCACTACTTCCGCTATACGCCAGTCTTTGGGAACCATACCTGATATTACTGAATCCTTAAAGATCAAAAATAGCGGTTTTGCAAGTTCAGAATGAAGCTCCATTAGAACCCTTGGGTGAATACCATCGGGACCTGGTGACTTATTAATCTTTAAATGTTTTAATCGGTCACAGACTACTTCCTCGCTTAAATAAGTACCTATCAGTGGGATATTCTCATTATTGAGATTGTGTTAGTCCCTGAATTGGGTCCTCTCTAGTAAATACTGTCGAAAAAAACTCATTTAGTGTGTCCGCTATGTCATTATCATTTTTGCTTAAGACTCCCAACTTGTCTTTTTAAAGGGCCTATACTCTCCTTCTTTAATCTCTTGCTATTAATGTGTTTAAAGATTTTTTTGGGATTCGCTTTGCTTTCCTTTGCTACTAGTTTTTCAGTTTCTACTTTAGCCGCTCTTATTTCTTTTTTGCATATTTTGTTAGTCCTTATAGTGCTGAAATGACTCCGCTTTCCCGTCAGATTTGTATTTTTTAAATGCTCGCCTTTTCTTGCCCATTAACTCCTTTATCTTTTTGTTAAGCCACATCGGCTTATGATTTTTATTCCTGTTTTTGCTGCTCGTAGGAATAAATTTGAGAGAATTTTTAGCTAGCAGGGATTTTAATACATCCCATTTCTCCGTAGTATTTTTTCTAGAAACAAACCTTCCCATTCAATATCCCTGAAAAATACCCTCATCATTTCAAAGTTGGCTTTGCTAAAGTTTAGAGTCCTAGTTGAGCCAGTATAGTGCTGTTTATGGAAACTGATATTGAATGTGACCGTATTGTGGTCGCTGTTTCCTATGGGTTCCCCTACTATAATACCTGATACCAAATCCCCATTGTTTGTTAATACCAGGTCTAAGATTGCATTGTACCTAGTTGGTTCCTCAATTAGTTGAACTAAGTAGTTATCATTAAGTGTGTTTAAAAACATATTGCCCCTAGCAGTATCACATGAATCGTTTTTCCAGTTTCTCTGGATAGTTAAAATCTCCCATCACTACTGTCTCCTACTCCTGCTGCTCTTTCAATTTGCTTTAGTAACAATTCCTCATCAGATGCGTTGATACCAGGCGGCCTATAGCATACACCCAATACTAACTTTTTTTATTCCTTTTTCCCCGCATGCAATTTCTACCCATAATGTCTCGACAGTGTGTACAGTCCCCTCCTGAATATCTTCCCGTATATCAGGTTTTAAAAATGGCTTTACGTAAAGACACACCTCTCCACCCTTTTTATTTAGTCTGTCTCTCCTAAACAGTGTATAGCCCTCTAGATTGACTGTCCAGTCATGAGATTCGTCCCACCAAGTTTCAATAATGCCTATAATATCATACTGTTTGCTTGCTGCAAGTATTTCTAGTTCACCCTTTTTACCAGTAATGCTTCTGGCGTTTACATACATAGAACTAAGATAAGTATTTTCCCTTGGTTAGGGACATCTTTCACTTTATGTAGCAATGATGACCTGTAATCGTCATTGGTTAGTGCTTTGGTAAAATCTTTTAGTACCCATGTTAGTAACCTTACTGCCTGCTCTTACCCTCCCCCCAACTTCTCCCCCATTTCGTTTACTACCGCCATCCCCACTATTCTCACTGCATGACCCGTAGTTTCTAGCTAAACCCTCCCCCCAGGCTCCTAGATTAAAATCTCCTCCAACCTTCTAACCATCCTTCCCCCCCAGCGCCGCTGCCCCCTCCTCAGTTAGGTGCAATCCTGGTGGTGAAGTCCAGCAGGGGTTAAGGCTTTGACCTGTAGCCCCTCTCCCAGCCCCAAGGCGCCATTTAGAGTAAATGTTCCCGCCCTGGAGCTGCATATCTCTCTCTCCCTCACTCCCTGTCAGCGTTTGGGTGCCATTAGGACAAGCTGAGATGATCCTGGGACTGTTTGGACAAATCCTCCTCTGTAAAGCCGCCTGCCTGTCAGCGCTGTGCATTTTACAGGACACTTAAGTATTCTACATGTCTGCTGACAGTGTTAGTTAAGAAAAAGTGCATTTAGTCAGGGTTATTTAGTACAAGTACCCTGTAATAAACCTCCAGTCTTTACGGTGCATTGTTATATCTATTGCGTGTATAGCTATACTTAGTACTTCTATGTATTGCTAGTCCAGTGCAGTTTTATTGCATGTCACAATTTCTGCATTGTACAAACTGTGACTGTGTGTGCGCATATAGCTGCTATGTGACCCCCATTTCGGGTATCTCACTCAGATTGCTATCCCTATATTCTATAACCTGAGGGGGGTAAGTGCGTCCGGTTTATCTTTTAATATAGGTAGTTCACAGGATATACTCGGTGTGTATTTTTCTCTGTGATTTTTAGTCACCATGTTCCTATAGAATTCCCTGTTTGTGCTGAATTACACTGCACAGGGGTTTCTTGTCAGGTACAGTGCTGCTGATATTGTACTGTGTTGCCTTGCATTGGGCTTTTGACTATGTCAGCTGCAAAGGGCAACAGTGCTGGGGCTGATCCCACACTGCGTGGTGTTGATGCTGCAGACACATTTGAGGATAGCTTGGCAGCTGAGGGTTCAGGTTCTGGGGGTTCCTTACCCCCCAGTGGGACTGTAGCAATGAAGGTTCAAAATGACCCACCTTGGGCTACCTTCTGCACGCTATTGAATACGCTGGTAACTAGACTAACGCCCCCTATGGGATCCCCTGTGCCGGTACAACCGCTTATGGTCCCCGTGGTTAACCCGCCGTGGGCAGATCAACTGTCCAATTAGTTACAGCAATTGAACCAATCACTGACTACTCAGAAGTCTTAACCTTGCCCGCCTAAGACCAAGGGGTCCTCTAAGTGGGCAATTATTTCCTCACAATCCACCAACGTTACAGACACCTCGTTTGATGAGGATGGCGTTAATACTGACCCCACAGATTCTGATCCCGATACTTCTGATGGGGAAGCTGTTTCACAGGTGGATGTTCCTGACTTGTTGGAGGCTATCAAGCTCATTCATCAAGTTGTTGATGACCCGGAGCCTGATGCTGCCTCTAAGAAACCAGACAGGTTTAAACGTCAGAAAGTGGTTAAACGAGTTTTACCTCACTCCATTTAGTCGACATACGTCGGGAGTCCTGGGGAAATCCAGGAAAGAAATTTACGCCTCACAAGAAGATGCTGGCTCGCTACCCCCTCGCTGCGGAGCTAAGTAAAAATTGGGAAACACCCCCGCCAGTGGATTCGCAGACGGTGCGGCTGGTGGTATCCTCGGCTCTGCCTGTAACTACCGTCACGTTCCTGAGAGTGTCGAAGGATAAGAGTGTGGAGGGTTGTTTAAAGGCAATTTACACCCTAACCGGTGCTGCGCATAGGCCCGCCAGTGCAGCGACATGGGCTGTGGAAGCGTGGGCTCATGAGCTGGAGGCGAAGTTGCTTCTGATCATGCTAGACAATGCTTGTCATATATTGTCACAGCGTCTCATTACATTAAGGAGGCGGCTTCTGATGCCGGTATTCTTGCGGCCAAGGGTTCTACTACGTCCATTTTGGCTCGCCGGATTCTCTGGTTACGGTCCTGGTCTGTGGACATGGACTCTAAGAAAACCCTGGAGGTACTCCCTTTTAAGGGAGATATTCTTTTCGGAGAAGACCTCAACAAGATAGTGGCTGACTAATCTTCTGCTAAAACAGCATGTCTGCCTAGTACTGCTCCTTCGGGGCCGAATGCTAAGAGTACTCCCTTTCGCTCCTTTTGTCCTTCAGGGAAAGCAAAAGGTCAGGCGTACCCGAAACAGGTTTGCACTTCCAAACCTAATAAGCGCAAACCCAAACGGGCCTGGGCTGCCCGTCAGCCTGCTTCCAAAACTGACATGCCTGCCGCATGACGGGCAGAGCCTCCCTCCGGGGGATCCCAGGGTGGGGGGGCGACTTCTAGGGTATACCCAGGAATGTTTGAAGACCACTTCCGATGCCTGGGTACGGTAAGTCGTCACTCGAGGTTACGCCGTTTCCTTCAAGAATCGTCCCCCTCATCGATTTTGCCTGACAGACGTCCCTTCGGATCAGGTGAAGGCAAAACTCTTCATTCGGTGGTACAGTCCCTCCTGGACACAGGAGTGGTAGTACAGGTGCCTCTGGTTCAGAGAGGCAAGGGGTACTAATCACCGCTGTTCCTAGTCCCGAAACCGAATGGGTCCTCCCGGCCCATTCTCAACCTCAAGTCCTTGAACAAATATTTGTGAGGGTCTCCAAGTTTTGTATGGAAACTTTTCGCTCTATTGTTCTAGCCTTGGATCATGGGTATTATATGGTCTCCCTGGACATACAGGATGCTTACCTGCATATTCCCATTGCAGTGTTGCATCAGCAGTACCGGAGGTTTGCGGTTGGCAACCTCCATTACCAATTTCGGGCGTTACCTTTTGGTTTGAGCACGGCTCTGCGAGTCTTCACCAAGGTCATGGCGGTAATGACTGCTGTGCTCCGCCGTCAAGGGGTCAGGATCCTACCGTACCTGGACGACTTGTTGATCCTGGCAAATTCCCCAGAAATTCTCCTCCGCCATCTGGGTCTGACCAGTTTCTGCAAGCCCACGGGTGGCTCATCAACTGGACAACTGGAAGAAATCTTCCCTGGTCCCTGCTGAGAGCATGGTTCACCTGGGGGCGTTGTTGGACACTCCCAACCAGCGGTTGTTCTGGTCTCGGGAGAAAGTCCTAAAGCTTCAGGACAGGATTTGATACTTCCCATCTCGTCCGCAAGTGTCAATACATTCGGCAATGCAAGTGCTAGGTCTCATGGTGTCTGCTTTCGACATGGTGGAGTATGCTTAATTCCATTCCCGCCTTCTGCAGAAGCTGATTCTTGCTAAGTGGGACGGCCTACCTCACCGGATCAGGTCTCAAATGATCTCCTGGTCTCCGGAGGTCCGTCTGTCACTGAGTTGCTGGCTTCAGGACCAATGATTGAGCAGGGGTCGTCCCTTCTGGATCTCCAACTGTGTTCTTCTGACGACGGATGCTAGTCTGAGAGTATGGGGCGCAGTATTGAAGCAACACTCCCTTCAGGGTCGGTGGACTAAGGAGGAATCTCTCCTCCCAATAAACATTCTGGAATTGCGGGCGGTGTACAATTCGTTGAACTTGGCCCAGCATTTAATACAGAACAGACCTGTTCAAGTACAGTCGGACAGCGCCACCATGGTGGCGTACATCAATCATCAAGGCGGCACTCGAACCCGCATGGCAATGAGGGAAGTATAAAGAATTCTTCAGTGGGCGGAACGCCATCTGCCAGCCATATCGGCAGTGTTCATTCCGGGGGTCCTAAACTGGGAAGCGGACTTTCTCAGTCGTCAGGATGTACACGCTGGAGAATGGAGCCTCCATCCAGATGTTTTAACTCCTCGTGGACAAGTGGGGCCTTCCAGATGTGGACCTGATGGCATCTCGACACAATCACAAGGTTCCGGTCTTCGGAGCAAGTACAAGGGATCCTCAAGCAGCGTTCGTGGACGCACTGGCAATTCCATGGAACTTTCGGCTGCCATACGTGTTCCCTTCGGTGTCACTCCTGCCCAGAGTAATAAGGTAGTTCAAGCAAGAATGAGGAATCCTTCTTCTGATCGCTTCAGCGTGGCCCAGACGGCATTGGTTCTCAGACCTTCACGGTCTCTCGATAGAGCGTCCCCTTCTACTTCCTCAGCGCCCAGATCTCCTCGTTCAGGGCCCCTGTGTATATCAGGATTTAGCGCGATTGGCTTTGACGGCGTGGCTCTTGGAGCTGCCGTCCTTATGGGCCAAAGGATTTTCTGAGGCGGTCATTCAAACCATGTTGAAGGCCCGGAGACCGGCTTCTGCTCGGATTTACTATAGGGTCTGGAATTCCTACTTTGCTTGGTACGCATCTAACAATCATGACGCTTACAAGTTTAGTACGGCCAAACTTTTGGCCTTTCTACAACAGGGTCTGGACTTGGGCCTTCATCTGGCCTCCATCAAGGTTCATATTTCTGCTTTGTCTGTTTCCAGAGAAAAATTGCAACTTTGCCTGATGATCTTACATTTACTCAGGATGTGTTGTGGATTCAACCTCCTTACGTCCCGCCGGTGGCTCTTTGGGTCTTGTCTGTGGTTCTGGAGGCGTTGCAAGGGTCTCCGTTTGAGCCTCTTGAATCGGCGTCCTTAAGTGGCTTTCTCTTAAGGTGGTGTTACTGCTGGCTATTGCCTCTGCCAGACGGGTGTCGGGTTTGGGTGCTTTTTTCCTGTAAGTCACCATATCTAATTTTTCACCGTGACTGGACGGTTCTTAGAACATGTCCGGGTACCTACCGAAGGTGGTGTCTTCTTTCCACCTTAATCAGGAGATTGTGGTTCCGGCCTTTGCCTCTCCTGAATTATATTCCAAAGAGCGGTCTTTGGATGTGGTACGGGCTCTCCGTATCTATGTGAAGAGGACAGCTCCTCTCAGGAATTCGGATTCTCTCTTTGTACTGTTTGGTTTTCCCAAATGTGGCCGGCCTGCTCACAAGCAGACCTTAGCCAGATGGATTAGAATGGTGATTGCACATGCTTATGTACAGGCTGGTTGTCCAGCTCCTGCTACTATTAAGACCCATTCTACTCGGTTGGTTGGACCTTCTTGGGCGGCCCGCCGTGATGCGACCCTTGAACAATTGTACAAGGCGGCTACGTGGTCCTCAGTGAACACGTTCATAAGGTTCTATGCCTTCGATACATCTGGCTCCCAGGATGCTTCCTTTAGACGCCGGGTTCTTGTGCCCGATACAGGTCATCCCCTTTCACAAGGAACTGCTTTAGGACATCCCCAATGTCATTCCCTGTGGAGCCCAGTGTACCCCGCAGCAGAAAACGAGATTTATGGTAAGAACTTACTGTTAAATCTCTTTCTGCAAGGTACACTGGGCTCCACAGGGTGCCCACCCTGACGCACTTAGCTTCTTTGGGTTGCTATGGCATTAGCCTCTGACACTTTCTCCTGTTGTGAGAATGTGGAATATGTGGCTACTAACAGTTGTCGTCTCTTTTGCCTGCTACTGCATTGGACTGGTTAACAAAAACTGAGCTCCTGTGCACAGAGGCGGGGTTATAGAGGAGGCGGCGCTTTGCATTCTGGGAACAGTCAAAGCTTTGAGCCTGTTGGTGCCTCGGATCAAGGTCCTACTCTAGACCCCAATGTCATTACTTGTGGAGCCCAGTGTACCTCACAGAAAGAGCTTTAACAACGGTAAGTTCTTACCATAAATCTTGTTTTCTGAAGCCATGGTTAACACTGGGTGCCCACCCTTCCGCTCCTCGCGACATTGTTTCCAGATATGTTCCCCTACATATACTGGGGTTGTAGGGGTGTGGATTCTTCTACCCTCTCTACCTGTTCCTGGCTTGTATAGTAATTAAACTGACTTAAAATGTAGTTAATTAAAATATAAAATATTTTAGTAATTTGATACTGATGTAACATCAAGCAGAAATGTTTAGTTTTTCCTCATTGAACATGAAAATGCCATGGTGGTGGTGTTGGGGTCCTTTTACCCTCTAGCTACATCTACCAACTTATACCTCCAGAACTATCCCTCACATTCTTTACATTTGAGGTCTGTGCTATACGCCTCTACCAACCTACTAATCTTCAAGTTGCTGTCATCTACCGTCCACCTGGCACTTCCTCCATATTCCTCAACAACTTTGCTTCCTGGCTTCCTCACTTCCTGTTTTCTGACATTCCCTCCATTATCCTAGGTGATTTCAACATCCCTATGGAAAACCCCACGAAATCCACTGCCTCTAATCTCCTTAACCTCTCCTATTAACTTTATCTCTCCCAGTGGACCACCTCACCCTCCCATGTGAACGGGAGCTCACTGAGTATGGTTTTCACTCACCGCTGCAATATTTGATTTCTTCAATTCCCCTTTTCCCCTCTGACCTCCACCTGCTGTCTTTCAACTTAACTATCTCTGCTTCCCCATCTCTCCCTCCTAAGGCTACCATCACTAAGCGTAACATTGAGGCTATTGACACCTCATCTCTATCCTCCTTGTTCGACTCACTTTTCTATCCTATTCTCTCTCATGCCCTGAACAAGCCACATCTCTTACTTCTGCTCTTGATTCTGTCGCTCCACCAACCACTATTCACCCTCGCAGATCAACACCTCAACCCTAGCACATCAACTGCACCAGATATCCTCAAAAATGCTCACGTACTGCCGAGCGACAGTGGAGGAAATCGCGCTCTAAGGCACACTTCCTCCATTTTAAATTCATGCTCTTATCCTTCGGTGCTGCCCTTTCCCTCGCTAAACAATCATACTTCAAAATTCTCATCTCTACCCAGTCTTCCAACCCCCTGCACCTCTTTGCCACAGTGAACTCCCTCTTCAGGCCACTACCACCTCCTCTCCCTTCCCCATTGTCTGCTCTTGACTTAGTCACTTATTTTACATCCAAGATTGAATCCATATGTCAGTACATCACATCCAATCAGACCAACCACCAGCCACCACCCATCCCTTGCCACCCCGTCCCTTCCCTCTCACCAACTCTGACCTCTTTCTCCAATGTATCTGGTGAGGAAGTCATGGCCCTCATCCGTTCCTCCCCACCACCCCACTTGACCCTATCCCCTCCCGCCTTCTCCGCTACCTATCTCCTTCTGCCTGTACCCATCTTGCCCACCTTCTCAATCTCTCCCTCTCATCAGGCACTGTCCCCTCTGCCTTCAAGCATGCTCATTTCACCTATTCTTAAAAACCTATCCATGATCCAAACACCCTCTCCAACTATCGACCCATCTCTCTCCTCCCTTTTGCTTCCAAACTCCTTGAGCATATTGTCTATCACTGCCTCAGTCTTTCTTTCCTCCAACTCACTGCTTGACCCATTCCTGTCTGGTTTCCGTTCTCTCCACTCCACTGAAACTGCCCTGACAAAAGTCTGCAATGGCCTCCATGCAGCCAAATCTAAGGGCCACTACTCTCTGTTTATTCTTCTTGACCTCTCTGCTGCTTTTGACACTGTGGACCACCCTCTCCTGCAAATCCTTCACTCTGTTGGTCTCCGTGATACTGCTCTCTCTTGGCTGTCCTCCTACCTCTCTGATCGTTCTGTCTCCTCTCATGACACTACCTCAACCCCACTTCCACTAACCGTTGGTGTCCCCTAAGGTTCAGTTCTTGGTCCGATCCTTTTCTCTCTCTATACTTTCTCTTTAGGTGAACTCTGTTCTTTTAACTTCCAATGTCACCTCTATGCTAAAGGCACTCAAATCTACCTTTCCTCCCCTCATCTCTCCCCGGCTCTCCTCATTCGTACCTCCATCTGTCTCTCTCTCTCTTCCTGGATGTCCCAGCGCTTTCTTAAACTCAACATGTCTAAGACTGAGCTGATCATATGCCCACCCTCACGCACAACCTCACCTCCCACAATCTCATTCATTAATGGCGAGACTACTCTAGCCCCCAAGTACGCTGTCTTGGCGTAATCCTTGACCCCTACCTCTCCTTCACACCACACATTCAGCACGTCTCACAAACCTGGGTGAGAAAAGGATAAGACCCTTTCTCACCCAGGATGCCACCAACATCATTATCCACTCACTGATTATTTCCAGACTGGATTACTGTAATCTCCTCCTAACAGGCATTCCTGACAATGACCTCTCTCCACTCCAATCTATCCTGAATTCTGCAGCCTGGCTCATCTTCCTCGCCAAACGCACTACGTCCACCTCCCTTTTCCTACAAGCCCTTTACTGGCTTCCCTTAGCTTTCAGAATCCAATTCAGACTTCTCACACTCACTCGCATAGCACTCACCCACTTACATCTCTGACCTTCTCTCCCTTTACTCTCCCACCTGTCCTCTTCGCTCTACTAATGCACGCTTACTCTCCTGTCTTCTGATTACTTCCTCCCACTCCTATCTCCAAGATTTTTCATGTGTTGTTCCCTTACTCTGGAATTCTCTACCTCACCCCCTCAGACTCTCCACCTCTCTACAGAACTACAAACGGGCTCTTAAGACCCACTTTACCAAACCCAGCCAAATCTTATCCTAATCCTCTGTCCCATGCTCGGTCTACCCCATCTGTGTCACCCCTGTCTGTCTGCCCCTCCCCTTTTAGAATGTAAGCTCTCGCGAGTAGGGCCCTCTTCCCTCATGTGCTTATCCTTTTCTTTAATAATCCTCAACTGCCCAAATTGTGTAGTCTACTGATGTAGTTATGCTTAGTTACCCTGTACTTGTCCTATATTGTCTTCCACTGTAAGTCACTGTTTTCCTGTTTTGATTATGTGCATATGTACTCTG
Organism: Pseudophryne corroboree; assembly: GCF_028390025.1. Classification (NCBI taxonomy): domain Eukaryota; kingdom Metazoa; phylum Chordata; class Amphibia; order Anura; family Myobatrachidae; genus Pseudophryne; species Pseudophryne corroboree. The sequence goes on along the minus strand of NC_086447.1, from coordinate 428,211,457 downwards.
TAATTGGGTGCTGTGGAACCCTTGTGGCGCCATATAACTAAAGGATGATGATGATAATAAATTCTGTTCTGATGATTAATTTTCATTGCCCAGAACCACTCTCAAGAGCTGTCATTAGAACATGGAGATTCAAGAAGACAGCAGTCCAACCAGCACAACTATCGCACTAGGGCTACCCTAGAGGAACCTGCTGAGCAAATGGAGGATATGGAGAATGAAAATAGCTCATCTGATGTGAGATTTTTTTAGAGTTTGTTTATATGACTTTATTACTTACTCTGTTCCTTTTTTTGCATACATTGTGAATGTGTGAGAATGCTACGCTTGTTGTGTATTTTCGGTCTTTGATTTTGTGTAGTTGATTTCTATTTGCATTTTGCAGTCATTATTTTATGCATTCAGTTAAATACAGAAGATATAGTTTTAAGTGGTTTAAATTATCTTTTCTTTTTTTCCATGGGGAGATACTGGTTTTACCATCAGCCTTACTCCACTGTATCTAGTGCCTCCATGGAAATGAAAAGGATTTTTTGTACTAAAACCTTTTTTTTTTTGTTTTGTTTGTTTACTAGGATGCAGATGCTGAAAGCGAAGCAGTAGTGGCCAGTGGTGCAACATCAGAAGATGAAGAAAAACCAGACTGGAACAGTGATGGCAGTAGTTCAAGGTAAATGACTACGCCTCTTAACAATAAGATAGGGTTAATAGAGAAAATTAATGACATTGTCTCTATGGCAGCTAATGATGTACACTTCCAATAACTCCTTACAGGGCATTGGCCACTTTCAAGCAACTAACCCTACTTTCTGTTTAGCTCTTTTTGTTGCTCAAAGAAGACATTTGTATTTTTGTTACAGGAGGTTGGGCAACATTTTCTATTGCTTATTGTTTTTCCCCCTGTGACCAGATGTGCATAATCGTGGGGAGGGGTTGGTTTTTCAGATTTGTATTTGGGTACTTATTACCATTGGTAGCTCATTGTCACAGACCACTCCTACTGGTGTTACTTGGACATGAGTTATTCACCAGCTGTTAGAGAACAGTTACTGCCAGCATCTTAAAGTTCTAGCTTATGCATGCAGCACCTTTTTGCTGGTGGTTGTGGCAGATCCTTCATGGTAGGTTACTTTAGAGTTTAGCTAATTGCACCTACTTGAGGGCAAAACTTGACCAGCTGGATATGGCTGACCTAATGTGCTATTTGCTGATTTCAGAGGTGTTGCGCGCCTTCAGAATCCTGACAATACTCCCCCAAAAAGCAGTTTTAAATATATTTGAAAATTGTTAAGCACATTTAAAATTCATCTACTTAGTCACTGCCCCAAGAATGCCTTTTTATGAATTACCACCTAAGGAACATAAGCTCTGACACAATATATATTCATACAGTTAACACTGAAGGCACCCTTGTGAAGGACACTAAAGTTCTCCAACAGCACTGCAGGGGTGTAGTAAAAGAAAGGGCTCTACCATGGTGACATGTTGTGGTTATGAAATTGCTAATACTTTTATTGAAGCTTGTTTTAAGTTATTCACATCTTACAGTGACTACTCAAGTGATTACTCAGACTGGACTGCTGATGCTGGAATCAATCTGCAACCACCAAAGAAAACACCTAAGATTAAAAGCAAAAAAGCAGAAAGCAGCTCTGAAGATGAAGAAGGAGCTGAAAAATGTAAACAAAAACAAAGTAGAAAGGAAAGAAAGAAGGCAGTTGAGGAGAAAGATGGACCATCCCCAAAGAAAAAGAAGCCAAAAGAAAGGAAGAAGGTAATGAACCTTCTGTTGATATAATGGTGTCCTTTTGATACGCATTAATGTGTTTGTAGAAATTCATAGCATTTTGCTGCTGCCGGCCCCTAGTTTCTACCCAGTCTGCGTATAAGGTTATAGTACTACTGTTTTCCAATGACCATGATTTGTTACACCATATCCTCTTTTTCTGGTGCTTTCCTGTTTTTACAGTTCTTGTATGCTTTTGTTTACTGCTTCTTGACACTTGCCTGTCTTTGTCAAACCATGCAGATATGTTATACATGATCCATACTTGTTACATATGAGTTTATATATTCAGATAGAAAAAGAACTTAAGCTTACAATGCATCGTTAAGCAATTATTCAATCTACAGACCATATGGGTTTTAGAATGGCTTTAATTTTCAAATGTTCACTGAATAAAACTCTTCTGCCTTTAGCGGTTACCAGTTGCAGCACTAACTGAACAAGGCTTGACCCTCGAAGAATGGCTGCCTTCTGCGTGGATTACAGACACCGTTCCAAGGCGATGTCCATTTGTACCGCAAATGGGTGACGAGGTTTGTTCTTATATTGGACATATTTTTCTGTACATTTCATTTTTCAGAAAAATATATATTTTCAACATCAAAATATTTTGTACACGTTTAACCCCTTCACATATTGGGAACAAAAATGTCACGTCAAGTTTATACTGTTGACCATGTGCAGTGCCATTGCCGATAGCTATCATTTAGTGAAAGGCTGGATTTCCTGTATTGTATTTATCCATTATCCAGTTTAAGTTCCTAGCCATGAGCAGAGAATAACTCCATTTGTCTGGAGCCGAATAGATTAAGATTTGTATAGATCATGCAGGCCCTATAGGTCGTTAACAGCTGTTAGAGCAGCTTCTATTGTGAATTTTCACTTATTTTTGTAAACTACTTTAGACAACTTCTCCACTAATTATGTCAGAAGTCTGTCATGGAAAATTTGCGCTCGATACGCTATACACTGTTACCCTATATACTTTCTCCTGGTCTCTTACCTGTGGGGTTTTCTTGGGATTAGAAGTGATTACTCGTGGTCAACATAGTGTTGGACAGCAGCATTTCACTAACAACATTGATAAACTTTGGAATTCCATATGCTTGCAAACATCTTGTGCATCTATTAAAGACCATAAAAAAAAAAAAAATCTATTTAAATGTTAAGTGCGGAGACACCACTTCAGCCTAATGAAAACCAGTTCTGTAGAGGTGACCCAGAGGAACTACAGGATGAGGTGGTAGAGCAGGGCGTTTTCAACGTGCAGCCCTCCAGCTGCTGTGAAACTACAGATCCCAGGATGCACTGCCACAAGTTCAGTTTGCAGTCTTAGCAAAACTGTGGCAGGGTGTCCTGTAGAGGATGTATCGTCGAAGTAAGAAAAATGTATGCACTTCTGACTTTAAACAAATTGTGGGGATGGTATGAGCCACATTGAATTTTGAAAAGAGCACGTTGAATGTATGAACTTTATTTCATGTTTAGGTTTGCTTGACGTCATATTATTCCTGCACCAGATATATTAGTCCTTCAGACAGGACAGTTAGATGGTGATCGAACACCTTGGTCAAGTTTTTAAGGAAACCAGTAGTACTTCTACGTGAGGTGTCTAATCTAATTGAACTGTGACCAGGAGATGGTCACGTGATGTGTGTTGCTATTTGGATATCTGTAGTATGTTTTCCTATTTAAAAGACTTGTAATTAAAAAAGTTTCTCTGACGTCCTAGTGGATGCTGGGAACTCCGTAAGGACCATGGGGAATAGCGGGCTCCGAAGGAGGCTGGGCACTCTAGAAAGATTTATGACTACCTGGTGTGCACTGGCTCCTCCCACTATGACCCTCCTCCAAGCCTCAGTTAGATTTTGTGCCCGGCCGAGGTTGGATGCACACTAGGGGCTCTCCTGAGCCTTTAGAAAGAAGGATAGAAATTAGGTTTTTTATTTTCAGTGAGACCTGCTGGCAACAGGCTCACTGCAGCGAGGGACTAAGGGGAGAAGAAGCGAACCTGCCTGCTTGCAGCCAGCTTGGGCTTCTTAGGCTACTGGACACCATTAGCTCCAGAGGGATCGACCGCAGGCCCAGTCCTTGGTGTTCGGTCCCGGAGCCGCGCCGCCGTCCCCCTTACAGAGCCAGAAGCAAGAAGAGGTCCGGAAAATCGGCGGCAGAAGACATCAGTCTTCACCAAGGTAGCGCACAGCACTGCAGCTGTGCGCCATTGCTCCTCACACACACTTCACACTCCGGTCACTTAGGGTGCAGGGCGCTGGGGGGGGGCGCCCTGAGAAGCAATAACACCTTGGCTGGCAAAAATACCACAATATATAGCCCCAGAGGCTATATATGTGGAATATACCCCTGCCAGAATCTAGGAAAAAGCGGGAGAATAGTCTGCGGAAAAGGGGCGGAGCTATCTCCCTCAGCACACTGGCGCCATTTCTCCTTCACAGATCCGCTGGAAGGAAGCTCCCTGGCTCTCCCCTGCAGTCTACACTACAGAAAAGGGTAAAAAAAGAGAGGGGGGGGGCACTAAATTTAGGCGCAGTATACAATTATATTGAAAAAGCAGCTATAGGGGACATAACTCAGTTAGTCCCTGCATTATATAGCGCTCTGGTGTGTGCTGGCATACTCTCACTCTGTCCCCCCAAAGGGCTTTTGTCGGTCTTGTCCTCTGTTGGAGCATTCCCTGTGTGTGTGCGGTGTGTCGGTACGGTTGTGTCGACATGTTTGATGAGGATTATGATGTGGAGACGGAGCAGATGCCTTTAGAAGGGATGTCACCCCCTGCGGGGCAGACACCTGAGTGGTTGAGCTTATGGAAGGAAATGAGTGCACGTATAGACTCCTTACATAAGAAATTTGACGACATGCCAAATGTGGGACAGCCGACTTCTCAGCTCGTGCCAGTCCAGGCGTCGCACGGGTCTTCAGGGGCTCTAAAACGCCCGCTACCTCAGACCGCAGACCCAGATGTCGACACGGATACTGACACCAGTGTCGACGACGATGAGTCTAACCTGATGCCCACTAAGGCCATTCACTGCATGATTGAGGCAATGAAAGAGGTGTTACACATTTCTGATATAAATACAGGTACCACTAAAAAGGGTATTATGTTTGGGGAGAAAAAACTACCTGTAGTTTTTCCCCCATCAGATGAATTAAATGAAGTGTGTGAAGAAGCGTGGGCTTTCCCTAATAAAAAATTGGTGACTCCTAAGAAGGTACTAATGGCGTTCCCTTTCCCGCCAGAGGATAGGTCACGTTGGGAAACACCTCCTAGGGTGGATAAAGCGCTCACACGTTTGTCTAAAAAGGTGGCACTACCATCTCCAAATACGGCCGCCATCAAGGAACCTGCTGATAGAAAGCAGTAGGCGATCCTGAAGTCTGTATATACACACTCAGGCATTATACTTAGGCCAGCTATTGCGTCAGCTTGGATGTGCAGTGCTGCCGCTGCGTGGTCAGATAAACTGTCAGAAAATATTGACACATTAGACAGAGACACGATCCTGCTAACCATAGACCATATCAAAGACTCAGTCTTATATATGAGAGATGCACAGAGGGAAATCTGCCGACTGGCATCTAAAGTAAGTGCATTGTCCATTTCTGCTAGGAGAGGCTTATGGACTCGCCAGTGGACAGGAGATGCAGATTCTAAAAGGCACATGGAAGTTTTGCCATATAAGGAATTATTTGGGGATGGTCTCTCGGACCTAGTTTCCACAGCAACGTCTGGGAAGTCAGCATTTTTACCCCATGTCCCCTCACAGCCTAAGAAGGCGCCGTTTTATCAGGTTCAGTCCTTTCGGACCCAGAAAAACAGGCGTGGAAAAGGCGGGTCCTTTCTGTCCAGAGGCAGAGGTAGGGGAAAAAGGCTGCAACAAACAGCAGGTTCCCAGGAGCAAAAGTCCTCCCCCGCTGCCTCTTCCAAGTCCGCCGCATGACGGTGGGGCTCCACAGGCGGAGCCAGGTACGGTGGGGGGCCGCCTCAAGAATTTCAGCGATCAGTGGGCTCGCTCACAAGTGGATCCCTGGATCCTTCAAATAGTATCTCAGGGGTACAAACTGGAATTCGAGGCGTCTCCACCCCACCGGTTCCTAAAATCTGCCTTGTCGATTGCTCCCTCAGACAGGGAGGCGGTGATAGCGGCAATTCACGAGCTGTATTCCCAGCAGGTGATAATCAAGGTACCCCTACTTCAACAAGGCCGGGGTTACTATTCCACACTATTTGTGGTACCGAAACCGGACGGTTCGGTGAGACCCATTTTAAATTTGAAATCCTTGAACACATACATAAAAAAATTCAAGTTCAAGATGGAATCGCTCAGGGCGGTTATTGCAAGCCTGGACGAGGGGGATTACATGGTATCCCTGGACATCAAGGATGCTTACTTGCATGTCCCCATTTACCATCCTCACCAGGAGTACCTCAGATTTGTGGTACAGGATTGCCATTACCAATTCCAGACGCTGCCGTTTGGACTGTCCACGGCACCGAGGGTATTTACCAAGGTTATGGCGGAAATGATGATACTCCTTCGAAAAAAGGGAGTTTTAATTATCCCGTACTTGGACGATCTCCTAATAAAAGCGAGGTCCAAGGAACAGTTGTTGGTGGGAGAAGCACTATCTCAGGAGGTGCTGCACCAGCACTGCTGGATTCTGAATATCCCAAAGTCACAGCTGGTTCCGACGACACGGCTACTGTTCCTGGGTATGATTCTGGATACAGTCCAGAAAAAAGTGTTTCTCCCGGAGGAGAAAGCCAGGGAGTTGTCGTCATCTCTAGTCAGAGACCTCCTGAAACCAAAACAGGTATCAGTGCATCACTGCACGCGGGTCCTGGGAAAGATGGTGGCTTCTTACGAAGCAATTCCCTTCGGCAGGTTCCATTCCAGAATCTTCCAGTGGACCAGTGGTCCAGATCGCATCTTCAGATGCATCGCTTAATAACCCTGTCTCCAAGAACCAGGGTGTCTCTAATGTGGTGGCTGCAGAGTGCCCATCTTCTAGAGGGCAGCAGGTTCGGCATACAGGACTGGGTCCTGGTGACCACGGATGCCAGCCTTCGAGGCTGGGGGGCAGTCACACAGGGAAGAAACTTCCAAGGACTATGGTCGAGTCAGGAGACTTCCCTTCACATAAATATTCTGGAACTAAGGGCCATCTACAATGCCCTAAGTCTAGCAAAATCCCTGCTCCTACACCAGCCGGTGCTGATCCAGTCAGACAACATCACGGCAGTCGCCCATGTAAATCGACAGGGAGGCACAAGAAGCAGGATGGCGATGGCAGAAGCCACAAGAATTCTCCGATGGGCGGAGAATCATGTACTAGCACTGTCAGCAGTGTTCATTCCGGGAGTGGACAACTGGGAAGCAGACTTCCTCAGCAGACACGACCTCCACCCCGGAGAGTGGGGACTTCATCCAGAAGTTTTCCAGATGCTGGTAAACCGTTGGGAAAAACCACAGGTGGACATGATGGCGTCCCGCCTCAACAAAAAGTTGAAAAGATATTGCGCCAGGTCAAGGGACCCTCAGGCGATAGCTGTGGACGCTCTAGTCACACCGTGGGTGTACCAGTCGGTTTATGTGTTCCCTCCTCTACCTCTCATACCAAAGGTATTGAGAATAATAAGAAAGCGAGGAGTAAACACAATTCTCGTGGTTCCGGATTGGCCAAGACGAGCGTGGTAACCGGAACTTCAAGAGATGCTCTCAGAGGACCCGTGGCCTCTACCGCTCAGACAGGACCTGCTACTGCAGGGGCCCTGTCTGTTCCAAGACTTACCGCGGCTGCGTTTGACGGCATGGCGGTTGAACACCGGATCCTGAAGGAAAAGGGTATTCTGGAAGAAGTCATTCCTACGCTTATTAAGGCCAGGAAAGATGTAACTGCAAAGCATTATCACCGCATATGGCGGAAATATGTTGCATGGTGCGAGGCAAAAAAGGCCCCAACAGAGGAATTTCAGCTGGGTCGATATCTGCATTTCCGGTAAGCAGGAGTGAATATGGGCCTAAAGCTAGGCTCCATTAAAGTACAGATCTCGGCTCTGTCGATTTTCTTTCAAAAAGAACTAGCTTCAGTACCTGAAGTTCAGACATTTGTGAAGGGAGTGCTGCATATTCAGCCCCGTTTGTGCCCCCTGTGGCACCTTGGGATCTCAACGTGGTGTTGAGTTTCTTAAAATCACATTGGTTTGAGCCACTTAAAACCGTGGATCTAAAATATCTCACATGGAAAGTGGTCATGTTATTGGCCTTGGCTTCTGCCAGGCGAGTGTCAGAATTGGCGGCTTTATCATGTAAAAGCCCTTATCTGATTTTCCATATGGATAGGGCAGAATTGAGGACTCGTCCCCAGTTTCTACCTAAGGTGGTGTCAGCGTTTCACCTGAACCAGCCTATTGTGGTGCCTGCGGCTACTAAGGATTTGGAGGACTCCAAGTTGCTAGACGTTGTCAGGGCCCTGAAAATATATGTTTCTAGGACGGCTGGAGTCAGAAAATCTGACTCGCTGTTTATCCTGTATGCACCCAACAAGCTGGGTGCTCCTGCTTCTAAGCAGACTATTGCTCGCTGGATTTGTAGTACAATTCAGCTTGCACATTCTGTGGCAGGCCTGCCACAGCCAAAATCTGTAAATGCCCATTCCACAAGGAAAGTGGGCTCATCTTGGGCGGCTGCCCGAGGGGTCTCGGCTTTACAACTTTGCCGAGCAGCTACTTGGTCAGGGGCAAACACGTTTGCAAAATTTTACAAATTTGATACCCTGGCTGAGGAGGACCTAGAGTTCTCTCATTCGGTGCTGCAGAGTCATCCGCACTCTCCCGCCCGTTTGGGAGCTTTGGTATAATCCCCATGGTCCTTACGGAGTTCCCAGCATCCACTAGGACGTCAGAGAAAATAAGAATTTACTCACCGGTAATTCTATTTCTCGTAGTCCGTAGTGGATGCTGGGCGCCCATCCCAAGTGCGGATTGTCTGCAATACTTGTAAATAGTTATTGCTAACTAAAGGGTTATTGTTGAGCCATCTGTTGAGAGGCTCAGTTGTTTTTCATACTGTCAAACTGGATATAGTATCACGAGTTGTACAGTGTGATTGGTGTGGCTGGTATGAGTCTTACCCGGGATTCAAAATCCTTCCTTATTATGTCAGCTCGTCCGGGCACAGTGTCCTAACTGAGGCTTGGAGGAGGGTCATAGTGGGAGGAGCCAGTGCACACCAGGTAGTCATAAATCTTTCTAGAGTGCCCAGCCTCCTTCGGAGCCCGCTATTCCCCATGGTCCTTACGGAGTTCCCAGCATCCACTACGGACTACGAGAAATAGAATTACCGGTGAGTAAATACTTATTTTTTTTAAAGCTTGTATTCCAGTAATTTAATTTTGAGATGCAACACTTTTATATCTGTGTGCGACTGAGTTTCTGAATCTGCATATAAAGCACTACAATGCAGTGGTCATGACTTTTTTTCTATATGAAGATCCTTTGTGCTTCATATACAGACTTGCGGGTGTATTCAATGCATGTTGGATCCTCTCTGACAGAGAGGATCCAACAGTGCAGCATTCAATTAGTGGGCAGATCTGACAGGTTTTGCCCGTTTCCGACAGTGCTGATCTGACTTTTTTTTGAAGTTGGATCAGCATTGTCGAAAACGGCCCAAAAAAGTGTCGGAATTGGCCGCTAATTCGACAACACGTGGTTCCGCGGCTGATCCACATGTTTTCTGACAAGTCGGAAAAACGGCAGCTCCACTGAATTGGTTGAATCCTGATTCGACCTAAAAAAGTCGGAAACTGCAGTCTTTCTGACTTGATGGCAGTTCTGACTTCAATACACCCTTTAATTGCACATGGATATAAAAGTGTTGCATATCCTGCAAAGTCTCCTGGTGTACCCTAGTTGCAATGTGTTGCGAAGAAGACATACATTATTCGAACAAAAGCATTTGGCCACACCTGTTACTGAATTTGGGTGTTTAAATCAGACCTGTTGCCACAGGAGTATAAAATCAAGCATCTAGCCGTTCAGTCTCCATTTGCAAACATTTGTGATACAAAGTGGGTGTTCTGAAGAGCTCAGTGACTTAAAGCATGGTACTGTGATAGGATACCACCTTTGTAATAAGATGGCTTGTGAAATTTTATCCTTGGTGGATGTCCCACTGTCAACTGTAAGTGATATTGGTAAAAAGTGGAAGCGTTAAGGATCAACAGCAACTCAGCCACGAAACGGAAGACCACATAAAATCAGAGCGGGGTTGACGACTGCTAAGGCGCATGGGGCATAAGTAACCAACGCTCTGCTAATTCTATAGCTGAAGAGTTCCAAACTTCCACTGGCATTAATGTACAAAAACTGTGCGGTGGGAGCTTAATGTAATTGGTTTCAATGGCCGAGCAGCTGCAAGCCTCACATCACCAGGTTTAATGCCAAGCGTCGAATGAAGTGTAAAGCACACCAACACTAGACTGTGGAGCAGTGGACACAAAATCACGCTTCTATGTTTGACAGTCAGATGGGTGAGTCTGGATTTGGCGTATGCCGGGAGAATGTTACCTGCCTGACTGCATTATGCAAACTGTGAAGTTTGGTGGAGGAGAGATAATGGTATGGGGCTGTTTTTCAGGGTTTGGACTAGGCCGCTTATCTCCAGTGGAGGGCAATCTGAATGCTTTCGGCATACCAAGACCTTTTGGACAATGCTATACTTCCAACTTTATGGCAACATTTTGGGGAAGGCCCTTTTCTTTTCCAACATGACACTGCCCCAGTACACAAAGCAAGGACATGGTTTGAGTTTGGTGTGGAAGAACTTGCCTGGCTTGCACAGAGCTCTGACCTCAACCCAATCGAGAACCTTTGGGATGACTGGAATGGAGATTGCGAGCCAGGCCTACTTTTCCAACAACAGTGCCTGACCTCTCAAATGCTCTACAGAATCAATGGGCACAAATTCCCAGACACACTCCAAAATATTGTGCAAAGCCTTCCAAGAAGATTGGGAACTATTATAGCTGCAAAAGAGGGACCAACTCCATATTAAAGTATATGTATTTTAAAACATTGTCATTACAGTCCCTGTTGGTGTAATGGTCAGGTGTAAAGTATATGTATTTGAATACAATGTCATTACAGTCCCTGGTGGTCTAATGGTCAGGCGTCCGAAATCTTTTGTCCACCAGGGGTATATGCAATTGCGGTTGAATTTCTGGACTTTTTCGCCAAAAAAATAATAATCGGCAATGCAATTCAGTACTTTCCGTCAAAAAAACGGACTTTCAAAATTCGACTTTTTGAAATTCGACTTTTGTCAAATTCGACTTTTCTGCAATGATACAAGTGCTGCAATTCGACCAAAGTATATTCAATTGAAGTTTGGAAATTCGACAACAGTGCTTTTAGACAGTAAATTTGTCATTTTCAATCCGCCACACTTTGGTGGGTGAAACTAATAAAAAAAATTTAAAACATGTTTTTTTTTGTGTTTTTTTTATTGATAATAGCATATCTATTTATATTAGAAGGGATTAGGTACTTGGTTTGTCTTTTTTGGAGGCACAAGTATTATTTATATATTTTTTACAAAAAAAAAAAATATATATATATATATATATATATATATATATATATATATATATATATATATATATATTTTAGATGGAATGGTAAAATTCAGAAAAAAAATGGCGTGGGGTCCCCCCTCCAAAGCATAACCAGCCTCGGGCTCTTCGAGCTGGTCCTGGTTCTAAAAATGCGGGTAAAAAATTGACAGGGGATCCCCCGTATTTTTAAAACCAGCACTGGGCTCTGCGCCTGGTGCAAAAAATACGGGGGACAAAAAGAGTAGGGGTCCCCCGTATTTTTTACACCAGCATCGGGCTCCACTAGCTGGACAGATAATGCCACAGCCGGGGGTCACTTTTATACAGTGCCTTGCGGCCGTGGCATTAAATATCCAACTAGTCACCCCTGGCCGGGGTACCCTGGGGGAGTGGGGACCCCCCCAGCCACCCAAGGGTCAGGGGTGAAGCCCGAGGCTGTCCCCCTCCATCCAAGGGCTGCGGATGGGGGGCTGATAGCCTTGTCAAAATTGAAAGAATATTGTTTTTTCCAGTAGTACTACAAGTCCCAGCAAGCCTCCCCCGCAAGCTGGTACTTGGAGAACCACAAGTACCAGCATGCGGGAGAAAAACGGGCCCGCTGGTACCTGTAGTACTACTGGGAAAAAATACCCAAATAAAAACAGGAGACACACACCGTGACAAGTACAACTTTATTACACACTGCCGACACACACATACTTAACTATGTTGACACGAAGCAGTCGGTCCTCTTCTCCGAGTAGAATCCACGGGTACCTGAAAATAAAAGATAATTATACTCACCTGATCCAGGGTCCAGAGATAAATCCACGTACTTGTCAAAACAACAAAACGAACACCCGACCACCGGACTGAAAGGGGTCCCATGTTGACACATGAGACCCCTTTCCACGAATGCAGAGACACCCCCGTGACAGCTGTCACAGAAGTGTCTCTTCAGCCAATCAGCGAGTGCAACGTCCTTGCACTCTGCTGATTGGCTCTGTGCGCGTCTGAGCTGTCAGACAGCGCATCGCAAAGCCTCTCCATTATATTCAATGGTGGGAACTTTGCGGTTAGTGTTGGGGTCACCCGCGGTCAGCGGCTGACCGCGGGTTACCCCGCCGCTGATGGCAAAGTTCCCACCATTGAAAGTAATGGAGGGAGCTGTGCGATGCGCTGTCAGAGCTAAGACGCGCACAGCCAATCAGGTGAGCGCTATGACGTGGCACTAACTGATTGGCTGAAGGGACCTCAGTGACAGCAGTCACGTGGGGTCCCGGCATTCGGGGAAAGGGGTCTCATGTGTCAACATGGGACCCCTTTCAGTCCGGTGGTCGGGTGTTCGTGTTTTTTTTTTTGCCAAGTACGTGGATTATCTCTGGACGTGGATTATCTCTGGACACTGGATCAGGTGAGTGTTTTTCTTTTCACAGGTACCCCGGATCGTCGGAGTCGAGACGTGGCAGTCGGCGTGTCAACATAGGTAAGTATGTGTGTCGGCAGTGTGTAATAAAGTTGTACTTGTCACGGTGTGTGTCTCCTGTTTTTATTTGGGTATTTTTTTCCTGTAGTACTACAGGTACCAGTGGGCCCGTTTTTCTCCCGCATGCTGGTACTTGTGGTTCTCCAAGTACCAGCTTGCGGGGGGGGGGGGGGGGGGGAGGCTTGCTGGGACTTGTAGTACTACTGGAAAAAACAATATTCTTTCAATTTTGACAAGGCTATCAGCCCCCCATCCACAGCCCTTGGATGGGGGGGGGGACAGCCTCGGGCTTCACCCCTGGCCCTTGGGGGGGGGGGGGGGGGGGGGGCCTTGATTGAAGGGGTCCCCACTCCCCCAGGGTACCCCGGCCAGGGGTGACTGGTTGAATATTTAATGCCACGGCCGCAGGGCACTGTATAAAAGTGACCCCCGGCTGTGGCATTATCTGTCCAGCTAGTGGAGCCCGATGCTGGTGTATAAAATACGGGGGACCCCTACTCTTTTCTTTGTCCCCCGTATTTTTTGCACCAGCACCAGGCGCAGAGCCCGGTGCTGGTTTTAAAAATACGGGGGATGCCCTGTCCAATTTTCCCCCGGATTTTTAGAACCAGGACCAGCTCGAAGAGCCAGAGGCTGGTTATGCTTTGGAGGGGGGACCCCACGCCATTTTTTTTCCGGGTTTTTCCTTTTTTTTAAAATCGCGGCAAAATCCGGCAAATCGGCCGTTTTTCGCCCGCGGGACTGTCGAATCCGTTTTCCATTGAATATGGTGAATTTCGGCAACCACTTGCCGAAATTGGACGGTCGAATTGTGTCGAATTAAAAAAAGGCGATAATTTGCCACGATTCGCCGCTAATTGCATATACCCCCCAGTGTATATTCAGGCAAAAAGATACCCGGTGCTAGCGGATGGGACCTGTCAGCATACTTGGGACAGGCATCTCCCGCTCCATGGCGTATTAATGCTAGATTTTCTCTAGCGTCCATAAGGGATACTGGGGTTCACGTAATACGATGGGGTATAGAAGGAGTCCAAAGGAGCTGGTGCTTTAAATTTCTTCAACTGGGTGTGCTGGCTCCTCCCCTCTGTGCCCCCCCCACCCCCCCCCTCCCCCCAAAAGGCAGTTTAGAAAAAAAGTGCCCTCAGGAGAGGATGCGCTCTCTCGAAGCTCCAGAGTAATTTTTCCCCCCCGTTTATTTTAAACTTTATTATTTTCGGTATACTGTTTGGGCAACAGTATACCTGCAACTCTGTAAGGTGTCAGAGCCGCTTCCCCACTGCAGGACCACCATCCTGAGAGGTTGGTTGTTCTGTGAGGCACTGCGCCTTGGCGGTCGCAATTGCAGCACACCCCTAACATAGCCTGAAGGTGAGAAGAGTGGAGAGTGCAAACCGGGGGCAACGCAAGGGCGGCATACGGTACCCTCCGCGGGGGGACCCGCTATAGACCTCCTGTGTACACTGACAGTGGTAGTGCATACTAACAGCCATTGTGATGTTTGCACAGTATTAGGAGACTTTGCCAGTATAAAGAATCTATGTAGCTCTGGCGCCATTACAGGGGGCGGAGCTTCCTCAGAGCGGGACCAGTGGCATTTTGGCGCCTTCCTCAGCCTACGCCAGCTGCAGCAAGGACACACAGCTCCTCCAGGCACTCCGGGATACACGGGAAACTGGTACAGGGGTGTCTAACGGGGGAGAGCTGCTATTGTACACAATCTAGTGTCCTGAAAAGGACAAGTAATCCGGTTTCTACTGTGATATTAATATAATCAGCCTGCAGATTTCCTGAGTCTCACAGGCTGGGGTGTGCGGTCCTCCTCTCACTCTAGGAGGGTCATTCCGACCCGATCGCACGCTGCACTTTTTCGCAGCCATCTGATCGGGTCGGAACTGCACATACACTGCAGCCGCAATGCGCAGGCACATCGTTGCCCAGCAACAGCCGTCGCCAGGCAGCAACGCTTTCTATGAAGAAAGTGGTCGCAGTGGCAACCGCAAGAAGATTGACAGGCAGGAGGCGGATCCGGGCGTCAACTGACCGTTTTCGGGGAGGGATGAGTCCAACGGAGGCGTGTCCTGGCGTTTGCAGGGTGGGTGTCTGACGTCCATTCCAGAACCTGACATGCTGAAGTCATCGCAGTGGGTAAATAATTCCAGGCCTACTCCTGTCCTGCACAAAACTTTTTTGCATAGCACGGCTGCACAAGCGATCGCAGCCTTGCTATGAAAATCTCCCCCCCCCCCCCTCCCCCTCCCAGAGGTGGCGTCTACCTGATCGCACGGGCAGCAAAAAGTTGCTGCGTGCGACCAGGTCAGAATGAGGGCCTGGGTCTCCATCTCGCACGCAGTAAGGGAAGGCTTGTTATTGTACTTGTCTATGTGGGTGTGAGTGTTCACTGTAATTATGGCCAAACACACATTATGCAATGTTTGTCACACCAGATTCTCCCCTTCTACAACTGGTTCCTTATCGTGTGACCAATGCAGTCAGTCTTCCCAAGTTAGTGTTGAGGCTGGGAGGGTCAGGAGCCATCCTGGCTTGGTGCCATAAAAACTATATGGCAGACATGTCATCTCGGCTCATAACAACTGCAACAGGCTATTGCAGACCTGGCTGATGAAAGACAGCCTCCCCTCCCTAATTGGGGATATTCAGGAGGAGGGGGAGGAATTGGAACCTGATATAGAAGATTCCACTTCTGCACAGGTTATTGAGCCCCTCATTCTTGCTATCAGGGATGTATTAAAAATCCCTTTGGAAGAGGCTGCTGCACCGCAGTCGTTTTTCCTAGCGCAGAAAAAGTGCAGCATCACCTTCACTGATTCTCCGAAACTAGACAAGGTTTTTAAACAAGCCTGGAAAATTCCTGATAAATGATATCAGGTTACAAGGAGGTTTTTACGCTCTTTCCTATTTACACCGGAGGGTAGGTAATGTTGGGAAGAACCCCCAGCCATAGATGTCTGTCTCCCACCTTTCTAAGAAGGTGGTGTTACCAGCCCCTGGGTCCTTTCAGCTCAAAGATAGGAAAATAGATTACTACACTAAAGTCTATTTACACAGCGGCTGGCATATCACAAAGACCTGTGATAGCGGGTTGCTAGATGTCTCATGCCATCCTTACCTGGGTGACTCATATTCAATGGGGCTTTACAGGGAATATGCCCCTGGTCACTACCGTGACCCTCATTAAACACATTCAAGACACTGCACGCGTGCTGTGTGTCTCTTTCAAGAAGATAGGCACTATTAACGCAGGAACTACTTCCATGGCAGTGTCGGCACGCAGAGCTTTTTGGCTGCATCAGTGGATTGCGGACGCGGATTCCAAGCGCAGTGTGGAGTCTCTCACTTTCTCAGGGGAGTGGCTCTTCGGTGTTGTTAGATACTTGGATTTCGAAGGTTACTGCAGGGAAATCCACGTTTCTCCCCTCTGGGGCTCCGCCGGCTAGGCGTTCCTACCCGGGGCCGTCTACCCCGTCATTTCGGACCACCAGATTCAGATCAAGTGCCAGGGGTGCCTCCAATGTGGCACGAGGCACCAGCGGTAAGACAAGAAAACCAGCTACTGCTGTTTCCCAGGACCCAAGCACCAGTTCAGCTTCCACAAAAGCCTCAGCATGATGGTGCCTCCCCACCCGAGGGGGATCTCGAGGTGGGAGCTCGTCTGCGTCACTTCAGCAGCATTTGGGAAAGCTTCTGCCAGGATTCCTCAGTAAAGGACCTCGTTTCCCAGGGCTACAAGCTGGGGTTCGACAGTGCTCCTACCCAATGATTTCTCTTACGTCCTAGAGGATGCTGGGGTTCAATTTAGTACCATGGGGTATAGACCGGTCCATTAGGAGCCACTGGCACTTTAAGAGTTTAACAGTGTGGGCTGGCCCCTCCCTCTATGCCTCTCCTACCAGACTCAGTTTAGAAAATGTGCCCGGAGGATCCGGTCTGTCAAAGTCGAAAAATATCATGATACATATACCTTGTACTAACCCCACATGCACGATGCTCGTGCACCTGGTCCCCCGTGTGTCCACATACCCGCAAGTTGCGTAAGAGACGCTCCAGCGACTCGTGCGCATGATATGTGTATTTACGGCGGAGTTTGTGAGCGTGTAGCGTGCGACTCGAACGTAGCATATTTAACCCAAATAGTGCATTTTGTAGATATTGTTCCCCTAGATCATGTCAGCGAGTATGATTAGTTTAAACAGTTCCTGGACAGAGAGATTCCTCTTTGCATGATAGGAAGGGTCAGATAAAGGTTGGTAGGTGATGTCTAGTATCCAGCTGTATGGTATTTTAGGGGTAACATTCTGGTGTTAGTTAGGAAAGGATCGCTCACTCCTGCGTATAGTTATGTACAAAAGTAGAATATGAACATTAACTGTATTTGCTGTAAATTACACATGCGGCTGGAATCCTGAGGATACTTCCCACCAGAGCAGTTGGGGAAGGACATCGCCTACCTATTCAAATCCACCTATGACCTTTGCTGTAATGTAGAGACATATCCCTGTGTCCAATGAACAAAGGGATTAGTGACCATTGTATTGTTTTGGATGAAGTGAATAAATAGAGCTTGCAGCAGGCTTGGTCACACAAGACTCTGAAGGCTTTCTCCCTGATAGCTGATGACTGAATTCAGGTTGCGCTTGCGAAACATTCTCACGTATGTTTATTCTCTGTAGCCATTATTCTCTATTATTCTGTTTAGATTTCCTTGTTAGCCTGTAGAGTATAACTTGTATCTGTTTACCCCTTTTTCTCTGAATAATCCACTGCGGTGTTAGAGTCCAGTGGTTTACCACAAACAGTGTTGTGTTTTAATTTTCCTGCCTGGGCTTTTAAAGTAGATTAACTTGTTTAACCTGTTTTAGATTAACTTCATTGTTAAGGTGTATGCACTGCAGATACTTTGTATCGCCAGTGCTATTTAAGGTTTAAAGTATAAGCATATCATTACATTGTTTCATTAATAAGGTTTACAGTATTTCTCTGACGTCCTAGTGGATGCTGGGTACTCCGTAAGGACCATGGGGAATAGACGGGCTCCGCAGGAGACTGGTCACTCTAAAGAAAGATTTAGGTCTACCTGGTGTGCACTGGCTCCTCCCCCTATGACCCTCCTCCAAGCCCCAGTTAGATTTCTGTGCCCGGCCGAGCTGGATGCACACTAGGGGCTCTCCTGAGCTCCTAGGAAGAAAGTATATGTTAGGTTTTTTATTTTCAGTGAGACCTGCTGGCAACAGGCTCACTGCATCGAGGGACTAAGGGGAGAAGAAGCGAACCTACCTAAGTGGTGGTAGCTTGGGCTTCTTAGGCTACTGGACACCATTAGCTCCAGAGGGATCGAACACAGGACCCGACCTCGTCGTCCGTTCCCGGAGCCGCGCCGTCGTCCCCCTTACAGAGCCAGAAGCAAGAAGGTCCGGAAAATCGGCGGCTGAAGACTTCTGTCTTCTCCAAGGTAGCGCACAGCACTGCAGCTGTGCGCCATTGCTCCTCATGCACACCACACACTGCGGTCACTGATGGGTGAAGGGCGCTGGGGGGGGGCGCCCTGAGCAGCAATATTAACACCTTGGCTGGCGAACTGGCACCATATATAGCCCCAGGGGCTATATGGGTGCTTATTAACCCCTGCCAGAACTTTTACAATAGCGGGAGAAAGCCCGCCGAAAAAGGGGCGGAGCCATCTCCCTCAGCACACTGGCGCCATTTTTCCTTCACAGTTCCGCTGGAAGGAAGCTCCCTGGCTCTCCCCTGCAGTCCTGCACTACAGAAAAGGGTAAAAAAGAGAGGGGGGGCACAAATTAGGCGCAGTATAAATATATTATGCAGCTATAAGGGGAAAACACGTTTTTATAGGTGATATCCCTGTGATATATAGCGCTCTGGTGTGTGCTGGCATACTCTCCCTCTGTCTCCCCAAAGGGCTTTGTGGGGTCCTGTCCTCTGTAAGAGCATTCCCTGTGTGTCTGCTGTGTGTCGGTACTGCGGTGTCGACATGTATGAGGAGGAAAATGATGTGGAGGCGGAGCAAATGCCTGTGAATGTGATGTCACCCCCTACGGGGTCGACACCTGTGTGGTTGGACTTATGGAAGGAATTGCGTGAAAGTGTCAACTCCTTACACAAAAGGTTTGACGACATAGGACGGCCGGCTACACAGCTTGTGCCTGTTCCAGCGTCTCAAATGTCATCAGGGGCTTTAAAACGCCCGCTACCTCAGGTGACAGATACAGACGTCGACACGGATACCGACTCCAGTGTCGACGATGATGAGACTAGTGTACCCTCCAATAGGTCCACCCGTTACATGATTGAGGCAATGAAAAATGTTTTGCACATTTCTGATAATACCCCAGGTACCACAAAAAAGGGTATTATGTTTGGTGAGAAAAAACTACCTGTAGTTTTTCCTACATCTGAGGAATTAAATGAGGTGTGTGAGGAAGCGTGGACTTCCCCCGATAAGAAATTGATAATTTCAAAACGGTTATTGGCAGCGTACCCTTTCCCGCTAGAGGATAGGTCACGTTGGGAAACACCCCCTAGGGGTAGATAAGGCGCTGACACACTTATCAAAGAAGGTGGCACTACCGTCTCCGGATACGGCCACCCTGAAGGAACCTGCTGATAGAAAGCAGGAAGCTACCCTAAAAGCTATTTACACACACACGGGCATTATATTGCGACCAGCGATTGCATCAGCTTGGATGTGCAGTGCTGCTGCTGCGTGGTCAGATTCCCTGTCGGATAATATTGATACCATGGATAGGGACAATATTTTGCTGACGATTGAGCATATAAAAGATGCAGCCTTATACATGCGTGATGCACAGAGGGATATTTGCCGACTGGCATCAAGAATAAGCGTTATGTCCATTGCCGCCAGAAGGGGGTTATGGACTCGGCAATGGTCTGGCGATGCCGACTCTAAGCGGCACATGGAAGTTTTGCCCTATAAAGGGGTGGAACTGTTTGGGTATGGTATTTCGGACCTCGTGTCCACAGCTACTGCTGGGAAATCGACCTTTTTGCCACAGGCTGCCCCACAGCAAAAGAAAGCACCGTATTATCAGGTACAGTCCTTTCGGCCCCAGAAAAGCAAGAGGGCTAGAGGCTCATCCTTTCTGCCGAGAGGCAAAGGTAGAGGAAAAAAGCTGCAACACACAGCTAGTTCCCAAGAGCAGAAGTCCTCCCCCGCGTCCGGTAAGTCCACAGCATGACGCTGGGGCTGCTCAGGCGGACCCGGGGACGGTGGGGGCCCGGCTCAGGAATTTCAGCGCTCAGTGGGATCTCTCACAAGTGGATCCCTGGGTTTTTCAAGTAATATCTCAGGGGTACAAGCTGGAATTCGAGACGTCTCCCCCCCCGCCGTTTCCTAAAATCTGCCTTACCGGCAACTCCCTCCGCCAGGGAGGCGGTGTTGGTGGCTATTCAAAAACTGTATTCACAGCAAGTGATTGTCAAAGTACCCCTCCTTCAGCAAGGAAAGGGTTACTTTTCCACAATGTTTGTGGTACCGAAACCGGACGGTTCGGTGAGACCCATCTTAAATCTAAAATCCTTGAACACTTATATCAAGAGGTTCAAGTTCAAGATGGAATCGCTCAGGGCGGTTATTGCGAGCCTGGACGAGGGGGATTACATGGTCTCCCTGGACATCAAGGATGCGTACCTCCATGTCCCCATTTACCCTCCTCACCAGGAGTACCTCAGATTTGTGGTACAGGACTGTCACTATCAGTTCCAGACGCTGCCGTTTGGTTTGTCCACGGCACCGAGGGTCTTTACCAAGGTAATGGCCGAAATGATGATACTCCTTCGCAAGAAGGGCGTTTTAATTATCCCGTACTTGGACGATCTCCTGATAAAGGCGAGGTCCAAGGAACAGTTGGTAGTGGGGGTGGCGCTTTCTCGGGACGTGCTGCAACAGCACGGCTGGATTCTCAATATTCCAAAGTCACAGCTGGTGCCGACGACACGTCTTCTGTTCCTGGGAATGATTCTGGACACAGACCAGAAAAGAGTGTTTCTTCCAGTGGAAAAAGCCGAGGAGTTGTCATCTCTAGTCAGAGACATCCTAAAACCGGGACAGGTGTCGGTACATCAATGCACACGAGTCCTGGGAAAAATGGTGGCTTCGTACGAGGCGATTCCATTCGGAAGGTTCCACGCAAGGACTTTCCAGTGGGACCTATTGGACAAATGGTCCGGGTCCCATCTCCAGATGCAACGGCGGATAACCCTGTCGGCAAGAACCAGGGTGTCGCTGCTGTGGTGGCTGCAGAGGGCTCATCTACTAGAGGGCCGCTGATTCGGGATACAGGACTGGGTCCTGGTGACCACGGATGCCAGCCTTCGGGGCTGGGGTGCAGTCACACAGGGAAGTAATTTCCAAGGACTGTGGTCAAATCAGGAGATTTCGCTTCACATAAATATTCTGGAGCTAAGGGCCATTTACAATGCCCTAAGCCAAGCAAGACCCCTGCTTCAGAACCGGCCGGTACTAATCCAATCAGACAACATCACGGCGGTCGCCCATGTAAACAGACAGGGCGGCACAAGAAGCAGGAGGGCAATGGCAGAAGTCACAAGGATTCTCCGATGGGCAGAGAATCATGTGTTAGCACTGACAGCAGTGTTCATTCCGGGAGTGGACAACTGGGAAGCAGACTTCCTCAGCAGGCACGACCTCCACCCGGGAGAATGGGGACTTCATCCAGAAGTCTTCCAGATGCAGGTAAACCATTGGGAAAAACCACAGGTGGACATGATGGCGTCCCGCCTCAACAAAAAGCTAAAAAGATGTTGCGCCAGTTCAAGGGACCCTCAGGCGATCGCTGTGGACGCTCTAGTGACACAGTGGGTGTACCAGTCGGTTTATGTGTTTCCTCATCTACCTCTCATACCCAAAGTACTGAGAATAATAAGAAAGCGAGGAGTGAGTACTATTCTCGTGGCTCCGGATTGGCCAAGAGGAGCTTGGTACCCGGAGCTTCAAGAGATGCTTGCAGAGGACCCTTGGCCTCTGCCGCTCAGACAAGACCTGCTGCAGCAGGGACCCTGTCTGTTCCAAGACTTACCGCGGGTGCGTTTGACGGCATGGCGGTTGAACGCCAGATCCTAAGGGAAAAAGGCATTCCGGAGGAAGTCATCCTTACCCTGATCAAGGCCAGGAAGGATGTCACCGCAAAACATTATCACCGCATTTGGCGAAAATATGTTGCTTGGTGTGAGGCCAAGAAGGCCCCAACGGAGGAATTTCAACTGGGTCGATTCCTGCATTTCCTGCAAGCAGGTGTGACGTTGGGCCTCAAATTGGGGTCCATTAAGGTCCAGATCTCGGCCCTGTCGATTTTCTTCCAGAAAGAACTGGCTTCACTGCCTGAAGTTCAGACTGTTGTCAAGGGAGTTCTGCATATTCAGCCTCCTTTTGTGCCCCCAGTGGCACCTTGGGATCTCAATGTGGTTTTGGAGTTTCTGAAATCACATTGGTTTGAGCCACTTAAGACTGTGGATTTAAAATATCTCACGTGGAAAGTGGTTATGTTGTTGGCTCTGGCTTCGGCCAGACGTGTGTCAGAATTGGCGGCTTTGTCCTGTAAAAGCCCCTATCTGATTTTCCATATGGATAGGGCAGAGTTGAGGACTCGTCCTCAGTTTCTCCCGAAGGTGGTATCAGCTTTTCACTTGAACCAACCTATTGTGGTGCCTGCGGCTACTAGGGACTTGGAGGATTCCAAGTTTCTGGACGTAGTCAGGGCCCTGAAAATTTATATTTCCAGGACGGCTGGAGTCAGGAAAACTGACTCGCTGTTTATTTTATATGCACCCAACAAGCTGGGTGCACCTGCTTCTAAGCAGACTATCGCGCGCTGGATTTGTAGCACTATTCAGCTGGCGCATTCTGCGGTGGGACTACCGCAGCCTAAATCTGTAAAAGCCCATTCCACAAGGAAGGTGGGCTCATCTTGGGCGGCTGCCCGAGGGGTCTCGGCTTTACAACTTTGCCGAGCTGCTACTTGGTCAGGGGCAAACATGTTTGCAAAATTTTACAAATTTGATACCCTGGCTGAGGAGGACCTGGAGTTCTCTCATTCGGTGCTGCAGAGTCATCCGCACTCTCCCGCCCGTTTGGGAGCTTTGGTATAATCCCCATGGTCCTTACGGAGTACCCAGCATCCACTAGGACGTCAGAGAAAATAAGAATTTACTCACTGGTAAATCTTTTTCTCGTAGTCCGTAGTGGATGCTGGGCGCCCATCCCAAGTGCGGATTGTCTGCAATACTTGTAAATAGTTATTGTTACAAAAATCGGGTTGTTATTGCGAGCCATCTGTTCAGAGGCTCCATTGTTATCATACTGTTAACCGGGGTTCCTATCACGAGTTATATGGTGTGATTGGTGTGGCTGGTATGAGTCTTACCCGGGATTCAAAATCCTTCCTTATTGTGTCAGCTCTTCCGGGCACAGTGTCCTAACTGAGGCTTGGAGGAGGGTCATAGGGGGAGGAGCCAGTACACACCAGGTAGACCTAAATCTTTATTTAGAGTGCCCAGTCTCCTGCGGAGCCCGTCTATTCCCCATGGTCATTACGGAGTACCCAGCATCCACTACGGAGTACGAGAAATAGATTTACCGGTGAGTAAAATCTTATTTTCAATCAGTGTGCGTACGTGCCGCGTGTACGTTGTACCCACGGCACGGCGTCTGATACGCTAAGTGCGTATCAAATACGTTACTCAGTACGCAAATAGCGTACTTAGTCCGTAGTGTGGTGTAATAAGTCTAGCGGCCATAGCGGCTCCACGGTAACAGTGTATAGCTTTATGTTTTAAGATTATATTTGACATCAGGTCACAGCTAGGGGAGCTCCTAGTAGTCTTAGTTTTCTTATTTTCTAGAGTTTGTTAGGGGGGGGGGGGGGGGTGATGATGAACCAACTTAATAAAGAGTTAATGGTACATTACTCCGCTGACAGGACACTGAGCTCCTGAGGGAAATATCCGCAAGCCCATGAGGAGACTGCACACTCCTGCAGCACGCTGCCACCCCTAACAGAGCCAGAAGATAGAGTGGTGAGTGCAGCGCCGGTGTCCCGGTTAGCGGGTCACCGGCGGGTATACAAGGCGACACAAGGGTGGGGAGCGCAGCTCTGAAGGCTGCGCTCCAGGAAGGCTCCGCAACATGCACAGTATGTAGGCGCTATTGAGGGGCGTCCTGAGCCAGCGCAATAAACCCTACACTGGTCAAGAACTAACAGGGGCTAATCCCACTGTTAACAATAATATCTCAGGCCAGTATAAATATCAAAGTGTGGGAAGCCGCGCACCATTGTCGGGGAGGGGCTTCCTCCCAGAGCGTACCAGCGGCTCACCGGCGCCATTTTCTCCCTGCAGATCTCCACACAAGACGCTGACAGGGAAGTGCTGTACCTCCACATAACTCCAGGGGAGGGGGGGGGAGAGTACTACTAGCTACCCTGTTAAGGATAGTTAGTCATCGTCGGACTGTTATCATATTAACAGCCTGAAAGGGTGTGGTGTGGCTGGCTCCTCATACTCTGTGACTCTCTGAAGGTACTCTGGGGAAAACTGTGTCTGACAATTTCCTGTGTGTAAGGGTGCATATACCTCACATTACCATGTCTAGGGACTGTGTGGGTCCTGTACTGCAGAATGTATATCTTCACTTGAGGACTCTATACCATGTACTCAAGAGTGCACAAATGCTCAACCTTCTGGATCCAAACCCGCCTGGGTGGATTCCATAAGGGGGATGATGTCCAGTATTTCTACAAAATTGTCCCATACTGAGAAGGAGAAGCAGTTTTTGAGAAAATCTATGGAGGTTATGATGTATTCAGCCCCCACTACTGCGCCTCTCAGCCCACCTACATACCCACAAAAACGTACACTTGCACAGATAATGCAAGTTGACACTGATACAGACTCTAATACAGGGAACGGTGATGGGAATATGCAGGGAGAGGGGGGTTGCAGCCCTTGCCATAGGGGTGCAACTGATGATTGAAGCCATTAGAGATGTTTTGCATATTACTGAGAAGGTACCTGTTCAGGAAGAGGAGAATTATTTTAATTTAAATAACAAATCCTCGCTTACCTTCCCTGCTTCTAAGGAGTTGAACTCCCTGTTTGAAAAAACCTGGGAGAACCCAAAAAAAAAGAAATTTGAAAATCCCTAAAAGAATACTAATTTTTTTCCGTTTTCCTGAAGAGGATAGGAAGAAGTGGGAAAGCCCACCTATAGTGGACCCTTCTGTATGTAGATTGTCAAAAAAGGTTGTCTTACCTGTACCTGGCTCAGCCTCCCTTAAGGATCCGGCTGACCGCAAGATTGAGACTACGCTCAAATCATTATATGTTGCTACGGGAGTGGCTTTGAGACCAATTATTGCTTGTGCGTGGATTTCTAGGGCCATAGTAAAGTGGTCAGGCACCTTACTTGAGGAATTAGATTCCATGGATAGGAGTGACATTGACTTGTTTTAACGTCACATACAGGATTCCGCAGGCTTCATGATAGAAGCTATGAAGGACCTGGGCCTGCTTAACGCAAGGGCCACAACCATGGCAGTCTCGGCACGCAGAGGATTGTGGCTGCGCCAATGGTCTGCGGACGCAGAATCCAAGAGAAATGTGGAGAACCTACCCTTCACAGGTGAGGCCCTGTTTGGGGGGACACTGGATACGGGGATATCCAAGGCAACTGTCGGGGTAAGTCGACCTTTCTTCCTTCCGCAGCTGCAGTGGCTAGGAAACCATATCCTACACCTACACTGCAGTCCTTTCGAACCACAAAATTTAAAAAATCCAAGGGTGCCCCCACCTTCTTTAGGGGAGGTTGGGGAAAATCCAAAAAAACCTGCACTAGCAGGTTTCCAGGAACAGAAACCAGGTTCTGCTTCCTCAAAATCTTCAGCATGACGGTGGACCTCCCAGCCTGGAGATCGGGCAGGTGGGAGCGAGACTAAAAAATTGAATTTACATCTAGGAGTCATCATGCCTAGACTCCTGGGTAAAAGCTATTGTTGCCCAGGGGTACAGACTTGAGTTTCAGAAACTCCCACCTCACAGATTCTTCAAATCAGGCTTACCAGCTTTGCTGACAAAAAGTACAATCCTGCAGGAAGCCATTCAAAAATTGGTACAAACAAATGTCATTGTTCCAGTTCCACCTCTCCAAAAAAACAAGGGTTACTACTCAAACCTGTTTGTGGTACCGAAACTGGACGGTTCGGTAAAACCAATATTTAATCTGAAGTGATTGAACCCCTACTTAAGGGTATTCAAATTCAAGATGAAGTCTCTGAGAGCGGTAATCTCAGGGCTGGAGGAGGGGGAGTTTCTAGGATCCCTGGATATCAAGGATGTGTACCTTCACATTCCAATCTGACCGCCTCACCAGGCCTATCTGAGGTTTGCACTACAGGACTGTCACTATCAGTTCCAGTCCTTGCCATTTGGCCTCTCCACATCACCGAGGGTGTTCACCAAGGTCATGGCAGAGATGATGCTACTCCTCCGCAAGCAGGGAGTGAACTTTGCTCGGGGTGTCTCGGCTTTACAGCTTTGCCGAACAGCTACTTGGTCAGGGTCGAACACGTTCGCTAGGTTCTACAAGTTCGATACTTTGGCCTCTGAGGACCTACAGTTTGGTTTATCAGTTTTGCAGGAACCTGGGCACTCTTCCTCCCGTTCTGTGAGCTTTGGTACATCCCCATGGTACTAAATGGAACCCCAGCATCCTCTAGGACGTAAGAGAAAACAGGATTTTATATACCTACCGGTAAATCCTTTTCTCGTAGTCCGTAGAGGATGCTGGATGCCGGCCCAGTGCTTCGTATTCCTGCTTGTTACTTGGTTAAGTATAATTGGTTCAGTTGTTGCTGAATTGTTTCAAGTTGGTTAGCTTGGTTTTCCTTTTATTATGTGTGAGCTGGTGTGAATCTCACCACTATCTGTGTATTTCCTTCTCTCTAAGTAGGTCCGTCTCCTCGGGCACAGTTTCTAGACGGAGTCTGGTAGGAGGGGCATAGAGGGAGGGGCAAGCCCACACTGTTAAACTCTTAAAGTGCCAGTGGCTCCTAGTGGACCAGTCTATACCCCATGGTACTAAATGTAACCCCAGCATCCTCTACGGACCACAAGAAAAGGGTTTACCAGTAGGTAAATAAAATCCTGTTCTTTTCAAATCAGGCTTACCAGTTTTGGCGGATACATGGGTTATGCTGCAACGGGCTATCCTAAAGTTCGTCCAGTCCCACGTCATTGTTCCAGTACCACGGCTTCAACAGGGAAAGGGTTACTACTCCAACCTGTTTGTGGTACCGAAACCGAACGGTTCGGTAATGCCCATTCTGAATCTAAAATCCTTGAACCCTTACCTCAAGGTTTTCAAGTTCAAGATGGAATCCCTGAGTGCAGTGATTGCGGATATAAAGGACACTCATCTCCATTTCTCTAACGTCCTAGTGGATGCTGGGGACTCCGAAAGGACCATGGGGAATAGCGGCTCCGCAGGAGACTGGGCACAAAGTAAAAGCTTTAGGACTAGCTGGTGTGCACTGGCTCCTCCCCCTATGACCCTCTTCCAAGCCTCAGTTAAGATTTTGTGCCCGAACGAGAAGGGTGCAATCTAGGTGGCTCTCCTGAGCTGCTTAGAGTAAAAGTTTAAATAGGTTTTTTATTTTCAGTGAGACCTGCTGGCAACAGGCTCACTGCATCGAGGGACTAAGGGGAGAAGAAGCGAACTCACCTGCGTGCAGAGTGGATTGGGCTTCTTAGGCTACTGGACATTAGCTCCAGAGGGACGATCACAGGCCCAGCCATGGATGGGTCCCGGAGCCGCGCCGCCGGCCCCCTTACAGATGCTGAAGCAAGAAGAGGTCCATAAATCGGCGGCAGAAGACTTTCCTGTCTTCATAAGGTAGCGCACAGCACTGCAGCTGTGCGCCATTGCTCTCAGCACACTTCACACTTCGGTCACTGAGGGTGCAGGGTGCAGGGCGCTGGGGGGGGGGGCGCCCTGGGAAGCAATGAATTTACCTTATTTGGCAAAAAATACATCACATATAGCTCCTGGGCTATATGGATGTATTTAACCCCTGCCAGTTTTCCAGAAAAAAGCGGAGAAGAGCCCGCCGTGAAGGGGGCGGGGCCTATCTCCTCAGCACACAGCGCCATTTTCCCCACACAGCTCCGCTGGTAGGAAGGCTCCCTGAATCTCCCCTGCATCCTGCAACTACAGAAACAGGGTAAAAAAGAGAGGGGGGCACTTATTTGGCAAAATAACAGATATAAGCAGCTATAAGGGATAGACACTTATTGTAAGGTTGTCCCTATACATATATAGCGCTCTGGTGTGTGCTGGCAAACTCTCCCTCTGTCTCCCCAAGGGGCTAAGTGGGTCCTGTCCTCTATCAGAGCATTACCTGTGTGTGTGCTGGGTGTCGGTACGTGTGTGTCGACATGTATGAGGAGGAAAATGATGTGGAGGCGGAGCAATTGCCTATAATGGTGATGTCACCCCCTAGGGAGTCGACACCTGAATGGATGGCCGTAATTAAGGAATTACGTGACAGTGTCGGCACGTTACAGAAAACTGTTGACGACATGAGACAGCCGGCAGCTCAGTTAGTGCCTGTCCAGGCGTCTCAAACACCGTCAGGGGCTATTAAACGCCCGTTACCTCAGTGGGTCGACACGGACCCAGACACAGACACTGACTCCAGTGTCGACGGTGAAGAAACAAACGTATTTTCCAGTAGGGCCACACGTTACATGATCACGGCAATGAAGGAGGTTTTGCACATCTCTGATACTGCAAGTACCACAAAAAGGGGTATTATGTGGGGTGTGAAAAAACTACCCGTAGTTTTTCCTGAATCAGATGAATTGAATGAAGTGTGTGATGAAGCGTGGGTTACCCCCGACAAAAAACTGCTAATTTCTAAAAGTTATTGGCACTATATCCCTTCCCACCAGAGGTTAGGGCTCGTTGGGAAACACCCCCTAGGGTGGATAAGGCGCTCACACGCTTATCAAAACAAGTGGCGTTACCGTCTCCAGAAACGGCCGCCCTTAAGGAGCCAGCAGATAGGAGGCTGGAAAATATCCTTAAAAGTATATACACTCATACTGGTGTTATACTGCGACCAGCAATCGCCTCAGCCTGGATGTGCAGTGCTGGGGTGGCTTGGTCGGATTCCCTGACTGAAAATATTGATACCCTGGACAGGGACAATATATTATTGACTATAGAGCATTTAAAGTATGCATTCCTCTATATGCGAGATGCACAGAGAGACATTTGCACTCTGGCATCAAGAGTAAGTGCGATGTCCATTTCTGCCAGAAGAGGATTATGGACGCGACAGTGGTCAGGGGATGCAGATTCCAAACGGCATATGGAAGTATTGCCTTATAAAGGGGAGGAGTTATTTGGTGGCCACGGCAACGGCTGGGAAATCCACCTTTTTACCCCAAGTCACCTCGCAGCAGAAAAAGATACCGTCTTTTCAGGCTCAGTCCTTTCGTCCCCATAAGGGCAAGCGGGCAAAAGGCCACTCATATCTGCCCCGGGGCAGAGGAAGGGGAAAAAGACTGCAACAGACAACTTCTTCCCACGAACAGAAGCCCTCCCCCGCTTCTGCCAAGTCCTCAGCATGACGCTGGGGCCTTACAAGCGGACTCAGGCACGGTGGTGGCCCGTCTCAAGAATTTCAGCGCGCAGTGGGCTCACTCGCAAGTGGACCCCTGGATCCTGCAGGTAGTATCTCTGGGGTACAAATTGGAATTCGAGACGTCTCCCCCTCGCTGGTTCCTGAAGTCTGCTTTACCAACCTCTACCCCCGACAGGGAGGCGGTATTGGAAGCCATTCACAAGCTGTATTCCCAGCAAGTGATAATCAAGGTACCCCTCCTACAACAGGGAAAGGGGTATTACTCCACGCTGTTTGTGGTACCGAAGCCGGACGGCTCGGTGAGACCCATTTTAAATCTGAAAGCCTTGAACACTTACATAAAAAGGTTCAAGTTCAAGATGGAGTCACTCAGAGCAGTGATAGCGAACCTGGAAGAAGGGGACTACATGGTGTCTCTGGACATCAAGGATGCTTACCTCCATGTCCCAATTTGCCCTTCTCACCAAGGGTACCTCAGGTTTGTGGTACAGAACTGTCACTATCAGTTTCAGACGCTGCCGTTTGGATTGTCCACAGCACCCCGGGTCTTTACCAAGGTAATGGCCGAAATGATGATTCTTCTTCGAAGAAAAGGCGTCTTAATTATCCCTTACTTGGACGATCTCCTGATAAGGGCACGGTCCAGAGAACAGTTAGAGGTCGGAGTAGCACTATCTCAAATAGTACTACGACAGCACGGATGGATTCTAAATATTCCAAAATCGCAGCTGATTCCGACGACACGTCTGCTGTTCCTAGGGATGATTCTGGACACAGTACAGAAAAAGGTGTTTCTCCCGGAAGAGAAAGCCAGGGAGTTATCCGACCTAGTCAGGAAACTCCTAAGACCAGGCCAGGTGTCAGTGCATCAGTGCACAAGGGTCCTGGGAAAGATGGTGGCTTCTTACGAAGCGATTCCATTCGGCAGATTCCACGCAAGAACTTTTCAGTTGGATCTGCTAGACAAATGGTCCGGATCGCATCTTCAAATGCATCAGCGGATAACCCTGTCTCCAAGGACAAGGGTGTCTCTCCTGTGGTGGTTACAGAGTGCTCATCTCCTAGAGGGCCGCAGATTCGGCATTCAGGATTGGGTCCTGGTGACCACGGATGCCAGCCTGAGAGGCTGGGGAGCAGTCACACAGGGAAAAAATTTCCAGGGCTTGTGGTCAAGCATGGAAACGTCACTTCACATAAATATCCTGGAACTAAGGGCCATTTACAATGCCCTAAGTCAGGCAAGGCCTCTGCTTCAGGGTCAGCCAGTATTGATCCAGTCGGACAACATCACGGCAGTCGCCCACGTAAACAGATAGGGCGGCACAAGAAGCAGGAGGGCAATGACGGAAGTGGCAAGGATTCTTCGCTGGGCGGAAAATCATGTGATAGCACTGTCAGCAGTGTTCATTCCGGGAGTGGACAACTGGGAAGCAGACTTCCTCAGCAGACACGATCTTCACCCGGGGGAGTGGGGACTTCACCCAGAAGTCTTCCACATGATTGTAAACCGTTGGGAAAAACCAAAGGTGGACATGATGGCGTCTCGCCTCAACAAAAAACTGGACAGATATTGCTCCAGGTCAAGGGACCCTCAGGCAATAGCTGTGGACGCTCTGGTAACACCGTGGGTGTACCGGTCAGTGTATGTGTTCCCTCCTCTTCCTCTCATACCAAAAGTACTGAGAATCATAAGAAGGAGAGGAGTAAAGACTATACTCGTGGCTCCGGATTGGCCAAGAAGGACTTGGTACCCGGAAATTCAAGAGATGCTCACGGAAGACCCGTGGCCTCTACCTCTAAGACAGGACCTGCTCCAGCAGGGACCATGTCTGTTCCAAGACTTACCGCGGCTGCGTTTGACGGCATGGCGGTTGAACGCCGGATCCTGAAGGAAAAAGGCATTCCGGATGAAGTCATCCCTACCCTGATCAAAGCCAGGAAGGATGTAACCGTACAACATTATCACCGTATTTGGCGTAAATATGTTGCGTGGTGCGAGGCCAGGAAGGCCCCTACAGAGGAATTTCAACTGCGTCGATTCCTGCATTTCCTGCAAACAGGACTGTCTATGGGCCTCAAATTAGGGTCCATTAAGGTTCAAATTTCGGCCCTGTCGATATTCTTCCAAAAAGAACTAGCTTCTGTTCCTGAAGTTCAGACGTTTGTCAAGGGAGTACTGCATATACAGCCTCCTTTTGTGCCTCCAGTGGCACCTTGGGATCTCAATGTAGTGTTGGGATTCCTAAAATCACATTGGTTTGAACCACTCACCACTGTGGACTTGAAATATCTCACATGGAAAGTGGTAATGCTGTTAGCCCTGGCTTCAGCCAGGCGTGTATCAGAATTGGCGGCTTTATCCTATAAAAGCCCTTACCTAATTTTTCATACGGACAGGGCAGAATTGAGGACTCGTCCTCAATTTCTCCCTAAGGTGGTTTCAGCATTTCACTTAAACCAACCTATTGTGGTGCCTGCGGCTACTAGGGACTTGGAGGATTCCAAGTTGCTGGACGTAGTCAGGGCCCTGAAAATATGTTTCCAGGACGGCTGGAGTCAGAAAATCTGACTCGCTGTTTATCCTGTATGCACCGAACAAGCTGGGTGCTCCTGCTTCTAAGCAGACGATTGCTCGTTGGATTTGTAGTACAATTCAGCTTGCACATTCTGTGGCAGGCCTGCCACAGCCAAAATCTGTAAAAGCCCATTCCACACGGAAAGTGGGCTCATCTTGGGCGGCTGCCCGAGGGGTCTCGGCTTTACAACTTTGCCGAGCAGCTACTTGGTCAGGGGCAAACACGTTTGCTAAATTCTACAAATTTGATACCCTGGCTGAGGAGGACCTGGAGTTCTCTCATTCGGTGCTGCAGAGTCATCCGCACTCTCCTGCCCGTTTGGGAGCTTTGGTATAATCCCCATGGTCCTTTCGGAGTCCCCAGCATCCACTAGGACGTTAGAGAAAATAAGAATTTACTTACCGATAATTCTATTTCTCATAGTCCGTAGTGGATGCTGGGCGCCCATCCCAAGTGCGGATTGTCTGCATTACTTGTACATAGTTATTGTTACAAAAATCGGGTTATTGTTGTTGTGAGCCATCTTTTCAGAGGCTCCTTCTGTTATGCTGTTAACTGGGTTCAGATCACAAGTTGTACGGTGTGATTGGTGTGGCTGGTATGAGTCTTACCCGGGATTCAAAATCCTTCCTTATTGTGTACGCTCGTCCGGGCACAGTATCCTAACTGAGGCTTGGAGGAGGGTCATAGGGGGAGGAGCCAGTGCACACCAGCTAGTTCTAAAGCTTTTACTTTGTGCCCAGTCTCCTGCGGAGCCGCTATTCCCCATGGTCCTTTCGGAGTCCCCAGCATCCACTACGGACTATGAGAAATAGAATTATCGGTAAGTAAATTCTTATTATCCCAATTTGGCCGCCTCATTAAGCTTACCTGTGGTTTGCCTTGCTAAACGATCACTACCAGTTCCAGGCACTACCCTTCGGCCTGTCCACAGCTCTGAGGGTCTTCACGAAGGTGATGGCGGAGATGATGATCCAACTCCGGGTCCAGGGTGTCAATGTGATCCCTTATCTGGACGATCTCTTGATAAAAGCAAGATCCTGGGAGCTTTTATTGCTCCATATAGACCGCGCTATCCAACTTCTGTCAGACCATGAATGGATCCTCAATTTAAAGAAGTCCCAACTGGAGCCAACTCAGCGGCTCCTGTTCCTGGGTATGTTGTTGGATACTGTGGCCCAGAAAGTGTTCCTCCCAGAGGACAAAGCGAGAGCACTTCAGGAGATGATCAGAATGGTGCTCCGGCCTCCGTGAATATCCATCCATCTTTGCACAAGATTGTTGGGGAAGATGGTAGCGATCCAGTATGGAAGATTCCATGGCAGAACGTTTCAATTGGATCTCCTGAGCAAGTGGTCTAGATCACATCTTCAGATGCACTGGATAATACAGCTGTCACTTCAGGCTGGGATTTCTCTCCTGTGGTGGCTGCAGTCCTCCAACCCACTGGAAGGTCGAAGTTTCAGTATCCAGGATTGGATCCTCCTCACGACAGATGCTAGTCTGCGGGGATCGGGAGCTGTCACCCAGGGGCTCTGTTCCAGTGCAGATGGTCATCCCACGAAGCCCCTCTTCCGATCAACATTCTAGAAATGCGAGGCGGTTTAGAATACTCTGCCTCTAGCCTCTCCTCTGCTCAGGGATCAGGCAATCCAAGTTCAGTTGGACAACACCAGGGCAGTGACTTGCATAAATCATCAAGGAGAGACAAAAAGCAGAGCCTGTATGCGAGAGGTGTCGAAAATACTCCTCTGTGCAAAAAGAAACGCAAAAGCGTTGTCCGCCATTTTCATTCCGGGGGTGGACAACTGGAAAGCGGACTTCCTCAGCCACGATCTCCACCCGGGATAGTGGGGTCTCCACCAACAGGTGTTTCAGCAGATCATCGACTTGTGGGATTGCCCACAGACTTGATGGCTTCTCGACTCAACAAGGAGCTTCCCTGGTGTTGCTCTTGAACCAGGGACCCTCAAGCGAGTCAAAAGACGCGCTGACGTCTCCTTGGCCTTATCGGTTGGTCTGCCTGTTTCCTCCGACTCCGTTGCTCCCGAGGGTGCGCAAACTAATCGGGAATCAGGTAGTCCAGGCAATTGATTGCCCTGGATAGGCCTCGGAGGGCGTGGTACGCAGATCTTCTGGACATGTCCGTGTCAGACCATTGTACTCTACCACTAAGAAAAGATCTTCTGCAACAAGAACGGTTCATCTCCATGGACATACGGCATCTTCATTTGACGGCTTAGAAGTTGAGCGGAACATCCTAGCTCACAAAGGCTTTTCCATGAAGGTTATTACAACCATGGTTCAGGCCAGAAAACCTGTAATTTAAAAACACTATCATATCTGTAGGAGATATGTCTCCTGGTGTGAGGAACGCACATATCTACCTGCAGAGTTCCACTTAGGACTTTGCTTACGTTTCTTGCAGGCTGGTGTGGATAAGGGCTTACGTCTGGGTTCCCTTAAGGTCCAGATTTCATCTCTCAATTTTTTTCCAGAAGAAGTTGACAGTGTTGCCAGAAGTTCAGACCTTCTTGCAAGGAGTTCTCCACATACAACCTCCATTTGTGCCACCCACAGCATCCGGGGACTTGAATGTGGTTTTGGAATTTCTACAGTCCTTCTGGTTTGAACCTTTGATGACGTTAGAAGACAAGTACCTCACGTGGAAGACGGTGATGTTACTGGCCCTGGCTTCAGCTAGGCGTGTCTCAGAATTGGGTGCCTTATCGTGTAAAAGTCCCTGCTTGGTCTTTTACGAGGACAGAGCTGAGCTCAGGACTAGACAGCAGTTCCTGCCGAAGGTTGTCTCTGCATTCCACTTGAATCAACCGATTGTAGTTCCGTCAAGTTCTGGTACATCTGCTCCTCCGGAGTCATTGGATGTTGTGCAAGCCTTGAAGATCTATATCAGGAGGACGGCTCGCGTTTGGAAGACTGATTCCCAGTTTGTGCTCTATGTGCGCAGAAAAAGGGTTGCCCTGCTTCTAAGCAGTCCATTGCTCGTTGGATTAGGCTGACTATCCAACAGGCCTATATGACGGATTCCTTGTTCGTGCTCTATGATGCACAGACAAAGGGTTGCCATGCTTCAAAGCAATCCATTGCATGTTGGCTTAAACTTACTATCCAACAGGCCTATTGATCTGCAGCCTTGCCTGTTCCTGAGTCTCTGAAGGCCCACTCTACAAGATCGGTGGGGTTTTTCTGGGCGGCTGCCTGTGGAGTCTCGGCCTTGAAACTATGCCGAGCTGCTACCTGGTCGGGGAAGAACACCTTTGTGAGGTTCTACAATTTTGATACCCTGGCCAAAGAGGAAACCCAGTTTGGGCAGTCGGTATTGTAGGCGTCTCCTCAAGTTCCCACCCTTTCTGGAAGCTTTGGGACGTCCCCATTGTAGTACTTGAAACCCAGTATCCCTTATGGATGTTAAAGCAAACAGGATTTTAATACCTACCAGTAAATCCCTTTCTCGTAGTCCACAAGGGATACTTGGCGCCCGCCTCAGTGCGTTGACTTCTCTGCAGGTTTTGTTCTTTTTCAAGAGTTACCTGTTCAGCTGTTGCTGTTTTGTTCAAGTCGTTGCTGGTTGTTCTATGTTATGGTGTGCTGGTGTATGAATCTCACCGCTTATTATGTTCTTTCTCCCAAGTATGTAATTTCGCTTTCAGGGCACTATTTTATTTAGAACTGCCTGTGGGAGGGGGCAAAGAGGGGAGGAGCCAGCTCACCCAGTTGAAGAAATGTAAAGTGCACCGGCTCCTTCGGACCCCTTCTATACCCCATCGTATTACTTGAACCTCAGTATCCCTTATGGACTAGGAGAAAAGGATTTACCGGTAGGTATTAAAATACCGTTTTTTAGGACACATTCTTTAGTCTCCCTCTCATCTTAATGTCATCTGCAACTAGCCTTTAGGCAATATTAGATTAGCCTAAGGCTCTTATTATAAGTTGATGAAGCCAGGTTTTACTTAGAACCACTCTACAATTAAACATGAGTATACGCTCAAGATTGGGAACAACCTATTACTTTTCAAAGCACAAACACAGAAGGTGCAGACTAGTTTGGCCTGTAGTTTTGTCTGCTACCAAATTCTGTCTCATTTTACATATGGGATACGATTATTAGGTCAACCACTATTGGACGACACGGTCACTAGGTCGACAGGGAAAAAGGTCGACATGGGTATTTCCCATTTTCTCTAACGTCCTAAGTGGATGCTGGGGACTCCGTAAGGACCATGGGGAATAGCGGCTCCGCAGGTGACTGGGCACATCTAAAGAAAGCTTTAGGACTAACTGGTGTGCACTGGCTCCTCCCCCTATGACCCTCCTCCAAGCCTCAGTTAGATTTCTGTGCCCGACGAGAAGGGTGCACACTAGGGGCTCTCCTGAGCTTCTTAGTGAAAGTTTTAGTTTAGGTTTGTTATTTTCAGTGAGACCTGCTGGCAACAGGCTCACTGCATCGAGGGACTAAGGGGAGAAGAAGCGAACTCACCTGCGTGCAGAGTGGATTGGGCTTCTTGGCTACTGGACATTAGCTCCAGAGGGACGATCACAGGCCCAGCCTGGATGGGTCCCGGAGCCGCGCCGCCGGCCCCCTTACAGAGCCAGAAGAGCGAAGAGGTCCGGAAAAATCGGCGGCAGAAGACGTTCCTGTCTTCAATAAGGTAGCGCACAGCACTGCAGCTGTGCGCCATTGCTCTCAGCACACTTCATACTCCGGTCACTGAGGGTGCAGGGCGCTGGGGGGGGCGCCCTGAGACGCAATAAAACATGATAAAAATACCTTACATGGCAAAATAAAATACATCACATATAGCTCCTGGGCTATATGGATGCATTTAACCCCTGCCAGAATATACAGAAAAACGGGTGATAAGGCCGCCGAAAAGGGGGCGGAGCCTATCTCCTCAGCACACTGGCGCCATTTTCCCTCACAGCTCAGTTGGAGGGAAGCTCCCTGGCTCTTCCCTGCAGTCACTACACTACAGAAAGGGTTAAAAAAAGAGAGGGGGGCACTAATTAGGCGCAGCATTAAAACATACAGCAGCTATAAGGGGAAAAACACTTATATAAGGTTATCCCTATATATATATATATATATATATATATATATATATATATATAGCGCTCTGGTGTGTGCTGGCATACTCTCCCTCTGTCTCCCCAAAGGGCTAGTGGGGTCCTGTCCTCTATCAGAGCATTCCCTGTGTGTGTGCTGTGTGTCGGTACGTTTGTGTCGACATGTATGAGGAGAAAAATGATGTGGAGACGGAGCAGAGTGTCTGTAACAGTGATGTCACCACCTAGGGGGTCGACACCTGAGTGGATGTACTGTTGAAAATTACGTGACAGTGTCAGCTCTGTATAAAAAAACCAAAAAACAGTGGTTGACATGAGACAGCCGGCTACTCAGCTTGTGCCTGTCCAGACGTCTCATAGGCCGTCAGGGGCTCTAAAGCGCCCGTTACCTCAGATGGCAGATACAGACGCCGACACGGATACTGACTCCTGTGTCGACGGTGAAGAGACAACCGTGATTTCCAGTAGGGCCACACGTTACATGATTGAGACAATGGAAAATGTTTTATACATTTCTGATAATACGAGTACCACCAAAAAGGGGTATTATGTTCGGTGAGGGAAAAACTACCTGTAGTTTTCCTGAATCTGAGAAATAAAATGAGGTGTGTGATGATGCGTGGGTTTCCCCCCGATAACAATTGATAATTTCTTAAAAAGTATTGGCTGTATACCCTTTCCCGCCAGAGGTTAGTGTGCGTTGGGAAACACCCCCTAGGGGGGATAAGGCGCTCACACGCTTGTAATAACAAGGGCTCTACCCTCTCATGAGATGGCCGCCCTTAAGGATCCTGCTGATAGAAAGCAGGAGGGTATCCAAAAATGTATTCACACACATACTGGTGTTATACTGCGACCAGCAATCGCCTCAGCCTGGAGGTGCAGTGCTGGGTTGGCATGGTCGGATTCCCTGACTGGAAATATTGATATCCTAGATAAGGATAGTATATTATTGCCTATAGAGCATTTAAAAGATGCATTTCTATATATGCAGGATGCACAGCGGAATATTTGCCGACTGGCATCAAGTATAAGTGCGTTGTCCAATTCTACCAGTAAAATGGTCAGGTGATGCGGATTCCAAACGGCATTTGGAAGTATTGCCTTTGAAAGGGGACATTTGGGGTCGGTCTTTTAGACCTGGTGGCCACGGCAACAACTGGGAAATCCACGTTTGTACCCCAGGTCGCCTCTCAAAATAAGACGCCGTATTATCAGGCGCAGTCCTTTGTTGGCAAGCGGACAAAAGGTTCCTCTTTTCTGCTCGTGACAGAGGGAGAGGAAAAAGGCTGAAGAGATTACCCAGTTCCCAGGAACAGAAATCCTTTCCCGCCTCTGCAAAGCCCTCAGTATGACGCTAGGGCCTTACAAGCTCAGGCACGGTGGGGGCCCGTTCTCAATGAATTTCAGTGCGCAGTGGGCTCACTCGCAAGTAGACCCCTGGATCCTTCAGGTAATATCTCAAGGGTACATATTGAAATTCGAGACGTCTCCCCCTCGCCGTTTCCAAAAGTCGGCTTTACCGACGTCTCCCTCTGACAGGGAGGCAGTTTTGGAAGCCATTCACAAGCTGTATTCCCAGCAGGTGATAATCAAGGTACCCCTCCTGCAACAGGGAACGGGGTATTATTCCACACTATTGTGGTACCGAAGCCAGACGGCTCGGTGAGACCGATTCTAAATCTAAAATCTTTGAACACTTACATACAGAGGTTCAAATTCAAGATTGAGTCACTCAGAGCAGTGATTGCGAACCTGGAAGAAGGGGACTACATGATGTCTCGGGACATCAAGGATGCTTACCTTCATGTCAAATTTTACCCTTCTCACCAAGGGTACCTCAGGTTATGGTACAGAACTGTCACTATCAGTTCAGACGCTGCCGTAGGGATGGTCCACGACACCCCGGGTCTTTACCAAGGTAATGGCCGAAATGAAATCCCTTCGAAGGAAGGAAATTTTAGTTATCCCTTACTTGGACGATTCCCTGATAAGGGTAAGATCCAGGGAACAGTTGGAAGTCGGTGTAGCACTATCTCAGGTAGTGTTGAGGCAGCACGATTGGATTCTCAATATTCCAAAATCTCAGCTGGTTCCGACGACTTGTCTTCTGTTTCCTAGGGATGTTCCTGGACACAGTCCAGAAAAAAGGTGTTTCTCCCGGAAGAGAAAGCCAGGGAGTTATCCGAGCTAGTCAGGAACCTCCTAAAACCGAACCAAGTCTCAGTGCATCAATGCACAAGGGTTCTGGGTAAAAATGGTGGCTTCCTACGAAGCAATCCCATTCGTTAGATTCCAAGAACTTTCCAGTGGAACCTACTGGAAAAATGGTCCGGGTCGCATTTTCAGATGCATCAGCGGATAACCCTGTCACCAAGGACAAGGGTATCCATCCTGTGGTGGTTGCAGAGTGCTCATCTTCTAGAGGGCCGCAGATTCGGCATTCAGGACTGGGTCCTGGTGACCACGGATGCCAGCCTGCGAGGCTGGGGAGCAGTCACACAGGGAAGGAATATCCAGGGCTTAGGGTCAAGCCTGGATACATCACTTCACATAAATATCCTGAAGCTAAGGGCCATTTACAATGCTCTAAGCTTAGCAAGACCTCTGCTTCAAGGTCAGCCGGTGTTGATCCAGTCGGACAACATCATGGCAGTCACCCACGTAAACAGACAGGGTGGCACAAGAAGCAGGAGGGCAATGGCAGAAGCTGCAGGGATTCTTCGCTGGGCGGAAAATCATGTGATAGCACTGTCAACAGTATTCATTCCGGGAGTGGACAACTGGGAAGCAGACTTCCTCAGCACGACCTCCACCCGGGAGAGTGGGGACTTCACCCAGAAGTCGTCCACATGATTAAAAAACTCGACAGGTATTGCGCCAGGTCAAGAGACCCTCAGGCAATAGTTGTAGACGCTCTGGTAACACCGTGGGTGTACCAGTCAGTGTATGTGTTCCCTCCTCTGCCTCTCATACCCAAGGTACTGAGATTGATAAGATGGAGAGGAGAAAGCACTATATTCGTGGCTCCGGATTGGCCAAGAAGGACTTGGTAACCGGAACTTCAAGAGATGCTCACGGAGGATCCGTGGCCTCTACCTCTAAGAAGGGACCTGCTCCAGCAAGGACCCTGTCTGTTCCAAGACTTACCGCGGCTGCGTTTGACGGCATGGCGGTTGAACGCCGGATCCTGAAGGAAAAAAGGCATTCCGGATGAAGTCATCCCTATCCTGATCAAAGCCAGGAAGGATGTAACCGCAAAAACATTATCACCGCAATTGGCGAAAATATGTTGCGTGGTGCGAGGCCAGTAAGGCCCGACGGAGGAAATTCAACTGGGTCGATTCCTACATTTCCTGCAAACAGGAGTGTCTATGGGCCTGAAATTGGGGTCCATTAAGGTTCAAATTTCGGCCCTGTCAATTTTCTTCCAAAAAGAACTAGCTTCAGTCCCTGAAGTTCAGACGTTTGTAAAAGGGGTACTGCATATACAGCCTCCTTTTGTGCCTCCAGTGGCACTTTGGGATCTCAATGTAGTTTTGGGTTCCAAAAGTCACATTGGTTTGAACCACTTAAATCTGTGGAGTTAAAATATCTCACATGGAAAGTGGTCATGCTGTTGGCCCTGGCCTGGGCCAGGCGCGTGTCAGAATTGGCGGCTTTATCCTGAAAAAGCCCTTATCTGATTTTCCATTCGGACAGGGCGGAATTGAGGACTCGTCCTCAGTTTCTCCCCAAGGTGGTTTCAGCGTCTCACCTGAACCAACCTATTGGTGGTGCCTGCGGCTACTAGGGACTTGGAGGCCTCCAAGTTGCTAGACGTTGTCAGTGCCCTGAAAATATATGTTTCCAGGACGGCTGGAGTCAGGAAATCTGACTCGCTGTTTATCCTGTGTGCACCCAACAAGCTGGGTGCTCCTGCTTCTAAGCAGACTATTGCTCGTTGGATTTGTAGTACAATTCAGCTTGCACATTCTGTGGCAGGCCTGCCACAGCCAAAAATCTGTAAATGCCCACTCCACAAGGAAGGTGGGCTCATCTTGGGCGGCTGCCCGAGGGGTCTCGGCTTTACAACTTTGCCGAGCAGCTACTTGGTCAGGAGCAAATACGTTTGTAAAATTCTACAAAATTGAGATCCTGGCTGAGGAGGACCTGGAGTTCTCTCATTTGGTGCTGCAGAGTCATCCGCACTCTCCCGCCCGTTTGGGAGCTTTGGTATAATCCCCATGGTCCTTACGGAGTCCCCAGCATCCACTTAGGACGTTAGAGAAAATAAGAATTTACTTACCGATAATTCTATTTCTCATAGTCCGTAGTGGATGCTGGGCGCCCATCCCAAGTGCGGATTGTCTGCAATACTGGTACATAGTTATTGTTACAAAAATCGGGTTATTATTGTTGTGAGCCATCTTTTCAGAGGCTCCTTCTGTTATCATGCTGTTAACTGGGTTCAGATCACAGGTTATACGGTGTGATTGGTGTGGCTGGTATGAGTCTTACCCGGGATTCAAAATCCTTCCTTATTGTGTACGCTCGTCCAAGCACAGTATCCTAACTGAGGCTTGGAGGAGGGTCATAGGGGGAGGAGCCAGTGCACACCAGATAGTCCTAAAGCTTTCTTTAGATGTGCCCAGTGTCCTGCGGAGCCGCTATTCCCCATGGTCCTTACGGAGTCCCCAGCATCCACTACGGACTATGAGAAATAGAATTATCGGTAAGTAAATTCTTATTTTTCCTGACCTTTTTTTTTTTAAACGTTTTCATACTTTCCGGTCC
The DNA here is from genome assembly GCF_028390025.1 of Pseudophryne corroboree. Lineage (NCBI taxonomy): Eukaryota > Metazoa > Chordata > Amphibia > Anura > Myobatrachidae > Pseudophryne > Pseudophryne corroboree. Next base: position 428,169,415 of record NC_086447.1, on the reverse strand, counting down.
ACGTTTACTACGATTGGGAATAGTAACCTGTGCCGAGCGATGCGGTAGCGGAGCGAGGCACCTTGCACAATGCATGGCGAGCGAAGACTGCGCACTAATTGGGGTTCCCCATCACTTTACGAAGAAACACACACACACACATGGGCGACAGTGTCTCTGATTCTTTATTTACAAAGTCCTATGAGTGCCGCCGAATGGACTATATATCTTTGGTGTGCAAGTACCCCAGAGGGCACCAGGGCAAGTATATACTATTGCATAATGGGAGTGCCAACTAATTTTTTTTTCTTTTTCTTTTTTTTTTTTAACATAATGTTTTGTGTTTTACAGGTGTATTATTTTCGTCAAGGTCATGAAGCCTATGTAGAGATGGCCAAAAAGAATAAGATTTATCGGATCAATGCTAAGAAACAACCCTGGCATAAAATGGAGTTAAGGGTAAGTTTTTTCTGTTTTTAAAGCTAAAACACGTTAACCATTTAGTATAGCTTTTAGACTACAAAATAGTTTCACACTGTAAATTTAGATCATTCTGCCACAAATGCATTGTTAATTACAGTTCGGTCTAATTTGAAGGACAACTTCCGAAAAAAGGGTTCCTTTTAAATGAAAATTGTGCCTTTGACCCCATTTTTCTATACCTAATGAAATCTGGTGGAGGGTCTGATTTGCATGTAGCTTCCCCAGAGGGGCAACACCAATGGTAAAGGGCTGCAGGGTTACAGTCCCACATCTTCCACCTGTAGACGTATATAATGTCAGTATTCATTATACTGACACTGATGTAATGTTGGATTGTCGACATTGAGGTTTTGGTCTAATTGTATTTCTGTCCCTAATGCTAACTTAGTCAGGACATTCTGACTGCATACCTAACCTACCGCCACCAGTGTCTGCCTGGCAGTGGCTTTTCTATTGGAAGCACCTTCTGCTAATCAAATGCAGGACAGGCAGTCCCAGGGGGAGGTATATGCTCCATTTAGGCCTGCCAGTCTGTAGATTTATAACAATAAGTGCTTACAATGGGAAACCACTACCCTGTAAATTATAGCAGCCCTACCTAGTAAGAACAGAAGGGCTGATGGGCTTAACTTTTTTTTTTCATTTATCAATACAGGGTTTTAAATTCTTAAACACACACATTGCCTTACATATGTTATTTCTCCTTGAAGGAACAAGAACTCATGAAGATTGTTGGTATTAAATATGAAGTTGGCCTGCCCACCCTCTGCTGTCTTAAACTCGCTTTTCTTGATTCAGAAACTGGTAAACTGACCGGAGGAGCATTTACAATGAAGTGAGTAATCTTGTTGTCTATTTTGCAGTACTGTTTTACTGGTACATTTTATTGACTTAGGTTGCAAGCATTTAAAACTTCCTGGCATAGCTAGTGAGGTTGCATTGGTCATATTTGCATGTGGGTTATTTGCAGTGCCTGAATTCACAATCACATTATAAAAGGAAAGGAGTTTGGTAGAAAGGGAATTTCATGTGCCTCTTTGGGGCTTGTCCTTCTGGTAGATCTTCCACATTTTAAATTTACTTAGTCAGTTAATGTTCCGTCTGTTACAGAATAATGATGGAGGAATAGCTCTCTGCTCATGCAGACTGGGTCCTTCCAGTCAAACACGCAATTGTGTCTCTGCGTTATTTTATGCACAAGGTAGTGCACCCCCCACCCCCCCGGATTAATGGGTTATTCCACTAATTAGGTGTATATAACACACATCCTTTACCTGGCGATAGTAGTAGCTGGCTCTTTTCTTCCGGTTTATGACTCTGTGGCATCCATAAATCATGCATAAAGTAGGTTGAGTTAATTTGTGTATTTCAAAATACAGATATGCCCACATAAATCTAGCCTCAATATGTTATGCCACATGAGATGCCTGGCGCAAGTGAACCACCAAGTCCCCTGCAACTCTTCTAATGTTGGGCATCTTTTTACGCAGTAAATGTCTTAGTTGCAACGTGGTGCAACCAGTGTGCACCAGGAGACTGTAATGATTTAATGTGATATGTGACACTTCTATGTTGTGTGTGTTTGACTGAGGGGTCTGTTTTACTAAGCCTTGGAAAGAGATACTGTGGAGAGAGATAAAGTACCAGCCAATCAGCTCCTAACTGCCATGTTACAGGCTGAAAAATGTCAGGAACTGGTTGGTACTTAATCTCTCTCCCCTTAACTCTTTCTAAGGGGGAGAAGTTCTAAGCAGTGATAATATTAGAGAAGTGAGCCATTGGAGAAGTTGCCCTTGGCAACCAATCAGCAATGTCGGAACATTTATAATTTGCATACTATAAAAGTATACAGAGCAGATGATTGGTTGCAATGGGCAACTTCTCCACTGGCTCACTTCACTTTTATAACTGCTTAGTACATCTTCCCCTTAGTCTTAGTAAAAGACCCCTAAGTCTGTGTACAGAGCATTCTGGAACTTGTATTGAACAAAAGCTGTGGCTGCTACATTGTAGCACTTCATATCCGGATTGAAAGACTCAACTTCACACAGATACACAAGTGTCAAAGCATGTATACAAGCATATAAAATGTCTCTAACGTCCTAGTGGATACTGGGGAACTGTACTTTAGTACCATGGGTTATAGATTGGGTCCACTGGAGCCTGGCACTTTAAAACCTTTAGTGTATGAATGTGTGTGCTGGCTCCTCCCCTCTATGCCCCTCCTACCAGACTCAGTTTAGAAAAATATGTCCCAAGGAGCCGGATACATTCCTCTGGAGTTCCAGAGAGTTTTCCTTAAATTTTTATTTTATTATAATATTTTCAGGTAGTACTAGTTTGCAACCAATCTACCTGCCTCGTGGGACTTAGAGGGGGGAGCAAACCAACCTCCTGAGGGTTAATGGTTCGCAATCCCAGCTAACAGGACACTGAGCTCCTGAGGTGCTGTTTCACACTGTGTGTGTGTACACCCCAGCAGCACGCCGCCACCCTCTAACAGATGCCGAAGAGACGCAGATGCAGTAAGTTTTAACACCAGGGTCCCGATTAGCGGGTGCCCGGTGACGATTGGGGGCATGTCACGCGGCGGCCACGAGCTGCGGTGCCCGCTGCGGACCACACTGGCTATTCAGGAGTATTCTATTCCACGTAGGTGCACAGCAACTTTAAAAAGACGTTTATTTCTCTGACGTCCTAGTGGATGCTGGGAACTCCGAAAGGACCATGGGGAATAGCGGGCTCCGAAGGATGCTGGGCACTCTAGAAAGATTTATGACTACCTGGTGTGCACTGGCTCCTCCCACTATGACCCTCCTCCAAGCCTCAGTTAGATTTTGTGCCCGGCCGAGGTTGGATGCACACTAGGGGCTCTCCTGAGCTCTTAGAAAGAAAGATAGACTTAGGTTTTTTTCTCTGACGTCCTAAGTGGATGCTGGGGACTCCGTCAGGACCATGGGGAATAGCGGCTCCGCAGGAGACAGGGCACAAAAGTAAAAGCTTTAGGATCAGGTGGTGTGCACTGGCTCCTCCCCCTATGACCCTCCTCCAAGCCTCAGTTAGATCTTTGTGCCCGGCCGAGAAGGGTGCAATCTAGGTGGCTCTCCTAAAGAGCTGCTTAGAGTAAAAGTTTTGTTAGGTTTTTTTATTTTCAGTGAGTCCTGCTGGCAACAGGCTCACTGCATCGAGGGACTTAGGGGAGAAGAAGTGAACTCACCTGCGTGCAGGATGGATTGGCTTCTTAGGCTACTGGACACTAGCTCCAGAGGGACGATCACAGGTACAGCCTGGATGGGTCACCGGAGCCGCGCCGCCGACCCCCTTGCAGATGCTGAAGAGAGAAGAGGTCCGGAAATCTGCGGCTGAAGACTTCCCAGTCTTCTTAAGGTAGCGCACAGCACTGCAGCTGTGCGCCATTGCTCTCAGCACACTTCACACCAACGGTCACTGAGGGTGCAGGGCGCTGGGGGGGGCGCCCTGAGCAGCAATGAAAGTACCTATGCTGGCTAAAAATACATCACATATAGCCCCTGGGGCTATATGGATGTATTTAACCCCTGCCAGGTTGTCAGAAAAACGGGTGAAGAAGCCCGCCGAAAAGGGGGCGGGGCCTATTCTCCACAGCACACAGCGCCATTTTCCCTCACAGAACTGCTGGTGGGAAGGCTCCTAGGCTCTCCCCTGCACTGCACTACAGAAACAGGGTTAAAACAGAGAGGGGGGGCATTTTTGTGGCGATATTATTACATATTAAGATGCTATAACGGAAAACACTTATATAAGGTTGTCCCTGTAAAATTATAGCGTTTTGGTGTGTGCTGGCAAACTCTCCCTCTGTCTCCCCAAAGGGCTAGTGGGGTCCTGTCCTCTATCAGAGCATTCCCTGTGTGTGTGCTGTGTGTCGGTACGTGTGTGTCGACATGTATGAGGACGATGTTGGTGAGGAGGCGGAGCAATTGCCTGTAATGGTGATGTCACTCTCTAGGGAGTCGACACCGGAATGGATGGCTTATTTAGGGAATTACGTGATAATGTCAACACGCTGCAAGGTCGGTTGACGACATGAGACGGCCGGCAAACCAATTAGTACCTGTCCAGGCGTCTCAAACACCGTCAGGGGCTTTAAAACGCCCATTACCTCAGTCGGTCGACACAGACACGGACACTGACTCCAGTGTCGACGGTGAAGAAACAAACGTATTTTCCATTAGGGCCACACGTTACATGTTAAGGGCAATGAAGGAGGTGTTACATATTTCTGATACTACAAGTACCACAAAAAAGGGTATTATGTGGGGTGTGAAAAAACTACCTGTAGTTTTTCCTGAATCAGATAAATTAAATGAAGTGTGTGATGATGCGTGGGTCTCCCCCGATAGAAAATTAAAGGCGCTCACACGCTTATCAAAACAAGTGGCGTTACCGTCTCCAGATACGGCCGCCCTCAAGGAGCCAGCTAATAGGAGGCTTGAAAATATCCTAAAAAGTATATACACACATACTGGTGTTATACTGCGACCAGCGATCGCCTCAGCCTGGATGTGCAGCGCTGGGGTGGCTTGGTCGGATTCCCTGACTGAAAATATTGATACCCTTGACAGGGACAGTATTTTATTGACTATAGAGCATTTAAAGGATGCATTTCTATATATGCGAGATGCACAGAGGGATATTTGCACTCTGGCATCAAGAGTAAGTGCGATGTCCATGTCTGCCAGAAGATGTTTATGGACACGACAGTGGTCAGGTGATGCAGATTCCAAACGGCAGTATTGCCGTATAAAGGGGAGGAGTTATTTGGGGTCGGTCCATCGGACCTGGTGGCCACGGCAACAGCTGGAAAATCCACCTTTTTACCCCAAGTCACATCTCAGCAGAAAAAGACACCGTCTTTTCAGCCTCAGTCCTTTCGTCCCCATATGGGCAAGCGGGCAAAAGGCCAGTCATATCTGCCCAGGGGTAGAGGAACGGAAGAAGACTGCAGCAGGCAGCCCCTTCCCAGGAACAGAAGCCCTCCACCGCTTCTGCCAAGTCCTCAGCATGACGCTGGGGCCGTACAAGCGGACTCAGGTGCGGTGGGGGGGGTCGTCTCAAGAGTTTCAGCGCGCAGTGGGCTCACTCGCAAGTGGACCCCTGGATCCTACAAGTAGTATCCCAGGGGTACAGATTGGAAATTCGAGACGTCTCCCCCTCGCAGGTTCCTGAAATCTGCTTTACCAACGTCTCCCTCCGACAGGGAGGCAGTATTGGAAAAATTCACAAGCTGTATTCCCAGCAGGTGATAATCAAAGTACCCCTCCTACAACAAGGAAAGGGGTATTATTCCACACTATTTGTGGTACTGAAGCCAGACTGCTCGGTGAGATTTATTCTAAATCTGAAATCTTTGAACACTTACATACAAAGGTTCAAATCAAGATGGAGTCACTCAGAGCAGTGATAGCGAACCAGGAAGAAGGGGACTATATGGTGTCCCTGGACATCAAGGATGCTTACCTCCATGTCCCAAATTGCCCTTCTCACCAAGGATACCTCAGGTTCGTGGTACAGAACTGTCACTATCAGTTTCAGATGCTGCCGTTTGGATTGTCCACGGCACCCCGGGTCTTTACCAAGGTAATGGCCGAAATTATGATTCTTCTTCAAAGAAAAGGCGTCTTAATTATCCCTTACTTGGACGATCTCCTGATAAGGGCAAGGTCCAGAGAACAGTTGGAGGTCGGAGTAGCACTATCTCAAGTAGTTCTACGACAGCACGGGTGGATTCTAAATATTCCAAAATCGCAGCTGATTCCGACGACACGTCTGCTGTTACTAGGGATTATTCTGGACACAGTCCAGAAAAAGGTGTTTCTCCCGGAGGAGAAAGCCTGGGAGTTATCCGAGCTAGTTAGGAACCTCCTAGAACCAGGCCAAGTGTCAGTGCATCAATGCACAAGAGTCCTGGGAAAAATGGTGGCTTCTTACGAAGCGATTCCATTCGGCAGATTTCACGAAAGAATTTTTCAGTGGGATCTGCTGGACGAATGGTCCGGATCGCATCTTCAGATGCATCAGCGGATAATCCTGTCTCCAAGGACAAGGGTGTTTCTTCTGCGGTGGCTGCAGAGTGCTCATCTACTAGAGGGCAGCAGATTCGGCATTCAGGACTGGGTCCTGGTGACCACGGATGCCAGCCTGAGAGGCTGGGGAGCAGTCACACAGGGAAGAAATTTCCAAGGAGTGTGGTCAAGTCTGGAGACTTCTCTCCACATAAATATACTGGAGCTAAGGGCAATTTACAATGCTCTGAGCCTAGGAAGACCTCTGCTTCAAAGTCAACCGGTGCTGATCCAGTCGGACAACATCACGGCAGTCGCCCACGTAAACAGACAGGGCGACACAAGAAGCAGGAGGGCAATGGCAGAAGCTGCAAGGATTCTTCGCTGGGCGGAAAATCATGTGATAGCACTGTCAGCAGTGTTCATTCCGGGAGTGGACAACTGGGAAGCAGACTTCCTCAGCAGGCACGACCTCCACCCGGGAGAGTGGGGACTTCACACGGAAGTCTTCCACATGATTGTGAACCATTGGGAAAAACCAAAGGTGGACATGATGGCGTCCCGCCTGAACAAAAAACTGGACAGGTATTGCGCCAGGTCAAGAGACCCTCAGGCAATAGATGTGGACGTTCTGGTAACACCGTGGGTGTACCAGTCGGTGTATGTGTTCCCTCCTCTGCTTCTCATACCTAAGGTACTGAGAATTATAAGACGTAGAGGAGTAAGAACTATACTCGTGGCTCCGGATTGGCCAAGAAGGACTTGGTACCCGGAACTTCAAGAGATGCTCACGGAGGACTCATGGCCTCTGCCGCTAAGAAGGGACTTGCTTCAGCAAGTACCATGTCTGTTCCAAGACTTACCGCGGCTGCGTTTGACGGCATGGCGGTTGAACGCCGGATCCTAAGGGAAAAAGGCATTCCGGAAGAGGTCACTCCTGCCCTGGTCAAAGCCAGGAAGGAGGTGACCGCACAACATTATCACCACATGTGGCGAAAATATGTTGCGTGGTGTGAGGCCAGGAAGGCCCCACGAAGAAATTTCAACTCGGTCGATTCCTGCATTTCCTGCAAACAGGAGTGTCTATGGGCCTCAAATTGGGATCCATTAAGGTTCAAATTTCGGCCCTGTCGATTTTCTTCCAGAAAGAATTGGCTTCAGTTCCTGAAGTCCAGAAGTTTGTCAAGGGAGTACTGCATATACAACCCCCTTTTGTGCCTCCAGTGGCACTGTGGGATCTCAACGTAGTTCTGGGATTCCTCAAATCACATTGGTTTAAACCGCTCAAATCTGTGGATTTGAAATATCTCACATGGAAAGTGACCATATCTGATTGTCCATTCGGACAGGGCAGAGCTGCGGACTCGTCCCCAGTTTCTCCCTAAGGTGGTGTCAGCGTTTCACCTGAACCAGCTTATTGTGGTACCAGCGGCTACTAGGGACTTGGAGGACTCCAAGTTGCTAGAGGTTGTCAGGGCCCTGAAAATATAGGTTTCCAGGACGGCTGGAGTCAGGAAAACTGACTTGCTGTTATCCTGTATGCACCCAAAAAACTGGGTGCTCTTGCGTCTAAGCAGACGATTGCTAGTTGGATGTGTAGTACAATTCAGCTTGCACATTCTGTGGCAGGCCTGCCACAGCCAAAATATGTAAATGCCCATTCCACAAGGAAGGTGGGCTCATCTTGGGCGGCTGCCCGAGGGGTCTCGGCTTTACAACTTTGCCGAGCTGCTACTTGGTCAGGGGCACACCCTGGCTGAGGAGGACCTGGAGTTCTCTCACTCGGTGCTGCAGAGTCATCCGCACTCTCCCGCCCGTTTGGGAGCTTTGGTATAATCCCCATGGTCCTGACGGAGTCCCCAGCATCCACTTAGGACGTCAGAGAAAATAAGAATTTACTTACCGATAATTCTATTTCTCGTAGTCCGTAGTGGATGCTGGGCGCCAATCCCAAGTGCGGATTGTCTGCAATACTGGTACATAGTTATTGTTACAAAAATCGGGTTATTATTGTTGTGAGCCATCTTTTCAGAGGCTCCGCTGTTATCATGCTGTTAACTGGGTTCAGATCACAGGTTGTACAGTGTGATTGGTGTGGCTGGTATGAGTCTTACCCGGGATTCAAAATCCTTCCTTATTGTGTACTCTCGTCCGGGCACAGTATCCTAACTGAGGCTTGGAGGAGGGTCATAGGGGGAGGAGCCAGTGCACACCACCTGATCCTAAAGCTTTTACTTTTGTGCCCTGTCTCCTGCGGAGCCGCTATTCCCCATGGTCCTGACGGAGTCCCCAGCATCCACTACGGACTACGAGAAATAGAATTATCGGTAAGTAAATTCTTATTTATTTTCAGTGAGACCTGCTGGCAACAGGCTCACTGCAGCGAGGGACTAAGGGGAGAAGAAGCGAACTCGCCTGCTTGCAGCCGGATTGGGCTTCTTAGGCTACTGGACACCATTAGCTCCAGAGGGATCGACCGCAGGCCCAGCCTTGATGTTCGGTCCCGGAGCCGCGCCGCCGTCCCCCTTACAGAGCCAGAAGCAAGAAGAGGTCCGGAAAATCGGCGGCATGAAGACTGTCTTCACCAAGGTAGCGCACAGCACTGCAGCTGTGCGCCATTGCTCCTCTCACACACTTCACACTCCGGTCACTGAGGGTGCAGGGCGCTGGGGGGGGGGCGCCCTGAGGCAGCAATAAAAACACCTTGGCTGGCAAAAATACCACAATATATAGCCCCAGAGGCTATATATGTGGTAAATACCCCTGCCAGATTCCATAAAAAGCGGGAGAATAGGGCGCGGAAAAGGGGCGGAGCTATCTCCCTCAGCACACTGGCGCCATTTTCCCTCACAGCTCCGCTGGAAGGAAGCTCCCTGGCTCTCCCCTGCAGTCTACACTACAGAAAAGGGTTAAAAAAGAGAGGGGGGGCACTAAATTTAGGCGCAATATATATATATTATATAAAAACAGCAGCTATAGGGGACATAACTCAGTTAGTCCCTGCATTATATAGCGCTCTGGTGTGTGCTGGCATACTCTCACTCTGTCCCCCCAAAGGGCTTTTGTGGGTCCTGTCCTCGTTTAGAGCATTCCCTGTGTGTCTGCGGTGTGTCGGTACGGCTGTGTCGACATGTTGAATGAGGAGGCTTATATGGTGACGGAGCAGAGGCCGATATATGTGATGTCGCCCCCTGGGGGGCCGACACCAGAGTGGATGGATAGGTGAAAGGTATTAACCGACAGTGTCAACTCCTTACATAAAAGGGTGGATGACGTAACAGCTGTGGGACAGCCGGCTTCTCAGCCCGCGCCTGCCCAGGCGTCTCAAAGGCCACCAGGGGCTCAAAAACGCCCGCTCACTCAGATGGCAGACACAGATGTCGACACGGAGTCTGACTCCAGTGTCGACAAGGTTGAGGCATATACACAATCCACTAGGAACATCCGTGGCTTGATCCCGGCAATAAAAAATGTGTTATACATTTCTGACATTAACCCAAGCACCTCTAAAAATGGGTTTTAGGTTTGGGGAGAAAAAACAGGCAGTGTTTTGTTCCCCCATCAGATGAATAAATGAAGTGTGTGAAAAGCGTGGGTTCCCCCGTTAAGAAACTGGTAATTTCTAAAAAGTTACTGATGGCGTACCCTTTCCCGCCAGGAGGATAAGTTACGCTGGGAGATATCCCCTAGGGTGGATAAGGCGCTCACACGGTTGTCAAAAAGGTGGCACTGCCGTTTTAGGAACGGCCACTTTGAAGGTACCTGTTGATTAAAAGCAGGAGGCTGTATTTACACACTCAGGTACTAGACTGAGACCTGCAGATCGTGCTGCTGCAGCGTGGTCGGTGACCCTGTCAAGCATACTAGTTTGCTAATATGAGAACATATTAAAGACGTCGTCTTATGTATGAGGGATGCACAGAGGGATATTTTGCCGGCTGGCATCCAAAATTAATGTAATGTCCATTCTGTCAGGAGGGTATTAGAGACCTGTCACTGGACAGGTGATGCTGACTTAAAAGGCGCATAGAGATTCTGCCTTATAAGGGTGAGGAATTATTTGGGGATGGTCTCTGGGACCTCGTATCCACAGCAACTGCTGGGAAGAAATATTTTTACCTCAGGTTTCCTCACAGACTAAGAAAGCACTGTATTATCAGGTACAGTCCTTTCAGCTTCAGAAAAGCAAGCGGGTCAAAGGTGCCCCTACTTCAACAAGGACGGGGTTACTATTCCACACGGTTTGGGATACCGAAACCGCATGGTTCGGTGTGACCCATTTTATATTTAAAATCCTTGAACACATACATAAAAAAAAAAAAAAAAATTCAAGTTCAAGATGGAATCGCTCAGGGCGGTTATTGCAAGCCTGGACGAGGGGGATTACATGGTATCCCGGGACATCAAGGATGCTTACCTGCTTGTCCCCATTTACCATCCTCGCCAGGAGTACCTCAGATTTGTGGTACAGGTTTGCCATTACCAAGTCCAGACACGGCCGTTTGGACTGTACATGGCACCGAGGGTGTTTACCAAGGTAATGGCCGAAATGATGATACTCCTTCGAAAAAAGGGAGTTTTAATTATCCCGTACTTGGACGATCTCCTAATAAAGGCACGGTCCAAGGAACAGTTGTTGGTGGGAGTAGCACTATCTCAGGAAGTGCTGCGCCAGCACGGCTGGATTCTGAATATCCCAAAGTCACAGCTGGTTCCGACTACACATCTAATGTTCCTGGGTATGATTCTGGACACAGTCCAGAAAAAAGTGTTTCTCCTGGAGGAGAAAGCCAGGGAGTTGTCTTCTCTAGTCAGAGACCTCCTGAAACCAAAACAGGTATCGGTGCATCACTGCACGCGGGTCCTGGGAAAGATGGTAGCTTCTTACGAGGTTCTGGATTTCCGCAGTATGGATGGTCTGTGTCTGTACCCTTAATTGCCAAAGCTTGTTAATAAATAAATTATACAGTAATAATATAGCCTAACAATATAAGAATATAACTAAGTATATCAGAGTCCATGTAACAATAGCCAAATATGGCCTCGTTTGAGACACATATATCCACTGTGATATTTGCCAGTATATGGGTTCTCCAATATTTCCTTTTAAAATATGACCACTGATCACCATGACAACGGTGTCACTTTATGCTATTTACATATACCAATCACTACACTTCCTGACATGGTACTGGAATTTGTGTTCCAGAGACAGGAAGCACGGAGATCCGTGTAACACCTTACTTCTAATCCATTAGATTGATTGTACATTTCCGGTCACGTGATCGGAGCGTGCGTTCCACAGACCGGAAGTGCGGGACGCAGTGGAACGCACGCCGCTTCTGTTGTGACTACAACACTCAGTACGGCGTTTTGCAGTGGATATATGGTTTTAAAGTAAGAACTATCCACATTAAATGTTATGTCAGTTTGTCATGTTTGTATTTGTTATATAATGTCTGTATTTTAATGTATTATACTTGGAATCCCTCTAATTGGATGATTGGTGGGAGGGTCACATTTGGGTATAAATGGGTGCTATTCACAATACTAGATGATCTTGACAAAGGTCCAGTTTGGGACCGAAACGTCGATACACCCGTTTACTATGATCTACTGAAAATAAAGAAAACATGTTTATGAAGACTGGTGAGTGCTCCTCTGTTGTGGATTTATATATATATATATATATATATATATATATATATATATATATATATATATATATATGTATGTATGTATGTATGTGTGTGTGTGTGTGTGTGTATGTATGTATATATGTATATGTATATATATATATGTATATATATATGTATGTATATATATATATGTGTATATATATGTGTGTGTGTGTGTGTGTGTGTATATATATATATATGTATATATATATATATATATATATATATATGTGTGTATATATTTGTGTTTATTTCTCTGACGTCCTAGTGGATGCTGGGTACTCCGTAAGGACCATGGGGAATAGACGGGCTCCGCAGGAGACTGGGCACTCTTAAAAGAAAGATTAGGTACTATATCTGGTGTGCACTGGCTCCTCCCTCTATGCCCCTCCTCCAGACCTCAGTTAGAATCTGTGCCCGGCCAGAGCTGGATGCACCTAGTGGGCTCTCCTGAGCTTACTAGAAAAGAAAGTATTTGTTAGATTTTTTATTTTCAGTGAGATCTGCTGGCAAAAGACTCACTGCTACGAGGGACTGAGGGGAGAGAAGCAAACCTACCTGCTTGCAGCTAGCTTGTGCTTCTAAGGCTACTGGACACCATTAGCTCCAGAGGGATCGAACACAGGGCCCGACCTCGATCGTCCGTTCCCGGAGCCGCGCCGCCGTCCCCCTTGCAGAGCCAGAAGACTGAAGAACCAGAAGAAAAACGGCGGCTGAAGACTCCGGTCTTCAATAAGGTAGCGCACAGCACTGCAGCTGTGCGCCATTGCTCCCACAGCACACCACACGCTCCGGTCACTGGTGGGTGCAGGGCGCTGGGGGGGGGGGGGGGCGCCCTGGGCTGCAATAAGTATACCTTTTGGCAAAATTGCATATAATACAGTTATAAACTGTATATGTGCCTAATCCCCCGCCATTAACATTATTAAAAAAGCGGGAGAAGCCCGCCGCGGAGGGTGCGGGGCTATCTCCCTCAGCACACGGCGCCATTTTCTCTTCACAGCTCCGCTGGAAGGACGCTCCCCAGGCTCTCCCCTGCAGTATACACTACAAGAAGGGTAAAACAGAGAGGGGGGGGCACATAAATTTAGGCGCAAAAGGTGATATAAGCAGCTATTGGGGAAAATTCACTTTGTGTTAGTGTAAATCCCTCTGTTATATAGCGCTCTGGTGTGTGCTGGCATACTCTCTCTGTCTCCCCAAAGGACTTTGTGGGGTCCTGTCCTCAGTCAGAGCATTCCCTGTGTGTGTGCGGTGTGTCGGTACGGCTGTGTCGACATGTTTGATGAAGAGGCTTACGTGGAGGCGGAGCAGGAGCCGATAAGTGTGGTGTCGTCCCCTGCGGGGCCGACACCAGAGTGGATGGATATGTGGAAGGTATTAACCGACAGTGTAAACTCCTTGCATAAAAGGTTCGATGACGTAACAGCTTTGGGACAGCCGGCATCTCAGCCCGCGCCTGCCCAGGCGTCTCAGAGGCCATCAGGGGCTCAAAAACGCCCGCTACCTCAGATAGCAGACACAGATGTCGACACGGAGTCTGACTCCAGTGTAGACAAGGATGAGACAAATGTACAGTCCACAAGGGCCATCCGATGCATGATTACGGCAATGAAAAATGTGTTGCACATTTCTGACATTAACCCGGTTACCACTAAAAAGGGTATTATGTTTGGGGAGAAAATGCAGCCAGTGACTTTTCCCCCATCTGATGAGTTAAATGAATTGTGTGAAGAAGCGTGGTGTTCCCCAGATAAGAAATTAGTGATTTCTAAGAGGTTACTAATGGCGTACCCTTTCCCGCCAACGGACAGGTTACGTTGGGAAACATCCCCTAGGGTGGACAAGGCGCTCACACGCTTATCAAAAAAGGTGGCAATGCCGTCTCAGGATACGGCCGCCTTAAAGGAGCCTGCAGATAGAAAGCAGGAGGCTATCCTGAAGTCTGTGTATACACACTCAGGTACTATACTGAGACCTCCAATTGCTTCAGCATGGATGTGTAGTGCTGCAGCAGCTTGGTCTGATACCCTGTCAGATAACATTGATTCCCTCGACAGGGGTACTATTTTGCTAACCATAGAGCATATTAAAGACATCGTCTTATATATGAGGGATGCACAGAGGGACATTTGCCGGCTGGCATCTAGAATTAATGCAATGTCCATTTCTGCCAGGAGAGTATTATGGACTCGGCAGTGGACAGGTGATGCTGATTCTAAAAGGCACATGGAGGTTTTGCCTTATAAGGGTGAGGAATTGTTTGGGGACGGTCTCTCGGACCTCGTATCCACAGCAACAGCTGGGAAGTCGACTTTTTTACCTCAGGTTCCCTCACAGCCTAAGAAAGCACCGTATTATCAAGTACAGTCCTTTCGGCCTCAGAAAGGCAAGCGGGTCAGAGGTGCGTCCTTTCTGCCCAGAGGCAGGGGTAGAGGGAAAAAGCTGCACCAGACAGCCAGTTCCCAGGAACAAAAATCCTCCCCTGCTTCCACTAAGTCCACCGCATGACGCTGGGGCTCCACAGGTGGAGCCAGGTGCGGTGGGGGCGCGTCTCCGGAACTTCAGCGACCAGTGGGTTCGCTCACAGGTGGATCTCTGGGTTCTACAAGTGGTATCTCAGGGATACAAGCTGGAGTTCGAGGAGACTCCCCCTCGCCGTTACCTCAAATCAGCCTTGCCAGCTGCTCCCAAGGAAAGGGAGGTAGTACTGGCGGCAATTCACAAGCTGTAACTTCAGCAGGTGATAATCAAAGTTCCCCACCTTCAACAGGGATGGGGTTACTATTCCACAATGTTTGTGGTACCGAAACCAGACGGTTCGGTGAGACCCATTCTAAATTTGAAATCCTTGAACACTTATATAAGGAAGTTCAAGTTCAAAATGGAATCGCTCAGGGCGGTTATTGCAAGCCTGGAAGAGGGGGATTTTATGGTGTCGCTGGACATCAAGGATGCTTACCTACATGTCCCCATTTACCCACCTCACCAGGAGTACCTCAGGTTTGTGGTACAGGACTGTCATTACCAATTCCAGACGTTGCCGTTTGGTCTGTCCACGGCACCGAGGGTATTTACCAAGGTAATGGCCGAAATGATGATACTCCTTCGAAAGAAGGGAGTTATAATTATCCCGTACTTGGACGATCTCCTTATAAAGGCAAGGTCCAAGGAGCAGTTGTTAGTCAGATAAGCACTATCTCGGGAAGTGCTACAACAGCACGGCTGGATTCTGAATATCCCAAAGTCGCAGCTGATTCCTACGACGCGTCTGCTGTTCTTGGGCATGATTCTGGACACAGAACAGAAGAAGGTGTTTCTCCCGGAGGAGAAGGCCCAGGAATTGTCATCTCTGGTCAGGGACCTCCTGAAACCAAAACAGGTGTCGGCGCATCACTGCACGCGAGTCCTGGGAAAGATGGTAGCTTCTTACGAAGCAATTCCCTTCGGCAGGTTCCATGCAAGGATCTTTCAGTGGGATCTGTTAGACAAGTGGTCCGGATCGCATCTTCAGATGCATCGGTTAATCACCCTGTCCCGCGGGCCAGGGTGTCTCTGCTGTGGGGGCTGCAGAGTGCTCATCTTCTCGAGGGCCGCAGATTCGGCATTCAGGACTGGGTCCTGGTGACCACGGATGCAAGCCTCCGAGGTTGGGGGGCAGTCACTCAGGGAAGAACCCCGGATCCTAATGGAAAAGGGCATTCCAGATGAAGTCATTCCTACGCTGATAAAAGCTAGGAAGGATGTGACAGCAAAACATTATCACCGCATATGGCGAAAATATGTTGCTTGGTGTGAGGCCAGGAAGGCCCCAACAGAGGAATTTCAGCTGGGTCGATTTCTGCACTTCCTGCAGTCAGGAGTGACTATGGGCCTAAAATTGGGATCCATTAAGGTCCAGATTTCGGCCCTGTCTATTTTCTTTCAAAAGAACTGGCTTCACTGCCTGAAGTTCAGACGTTTGTTAAGGGAGTGCTGCATATTCAGCCCCCTTTTGTGCCTCCAGTGGCACCTTGGGATCTCAACGTTGTGTTGGATTTCCTAAAATCACATTGGTTTGAGCCACTTCAGACCGTGGAGTTGAAGTATCTCACGTGGAAGGTAGTCATGCTGTGTTGGCCTTGGCCTCAGCTAGGCGTGTGTCAGAATTGGCGGCTTTGTCCTGTAAAAGCCCATATCTGATTTTCCACATGGACAGGGCAGAATTGAGGGCTCGTCCCCAATTTCTCCCAAAGGTGGTATCAGCGTTTCATTTGAACCAACCTATTGTGGTGCCTGCGGCTACTCGGGACTTGGAGGATTCCAAGTTGCTGGACGTAGTCCGGGCCCTGAAAATCTATGTTTCCAGGACGGCTGGAGTCAGAAAAACTGACACGCTGTTTATCCTGCATGCACCCAACAAGCTGGGTGCTCCTGCTTCAAAGCAGACTATTGCTCGCTGGATCTGTAGCACGATTCAACTTGCACATTCTGCGGCTGGACTGCCGCATCCTAAATCAGTAAAAGCCCATTCCACGAGGAAGGTGGGCTCTTCTTGGGCGGCTGCCCGAGGGGTCTCGGCTTTACAACTTTGCCGAGCTGCTACTTGGTCGGGATCAAACACTTTTGCAAAATTCTACAAGTTTGATACCCTGGCTGAGGAGGACCTTGAGTTTGCTCATTCGGTGCTGCAGAGTCATCCGCACTCTCCCGCCCATTTGGGAGCTTTGGTATAATCCCCATGGTCCTTACGGAGTACCCAGCATCCACTAGGACGTCAGAGAAAATAAGAATTTACTCACCGGTAATTCTATTTCTCATAGTCCGTAGTGGATGCTGGGAGCCCGTCCCAAGTGCGGACTCTCTGCAATACATGTATATAGTTATTGCCTAACTAAAGGGTTATTGGTATGAGCCATCTGTTGGATGAGGCTCAATTTTGGGTTCATACTGTTAACTGGGTATAGTTATCACAAGTTGTACGGTGTGGCTGGTATGAGTCTTACCCTGGATTCCAAATCCTTTCCTAGTAATGTCAGCTCTTCCGGGCACAGTTTCCCTAACTGAGGTCTGGAGGAGGGGCATAGAGGGAGGTGCCAGTGCACACCAGATATAGTACCTAATCTTTCTTTTAAGAGTGTCCAGCATCCACTACGGACTATGAGAAATAGAATTACCGGTGAGTAAATTCTTATTATATATAATATATATATAATATATAATATATATATATATATATATATATATATATATATATATATATATATATATATATGTTGAGTATCCCATATCCAAATATTCCGAAATACGGAATATTCCGAAATACGGACTTTTTTGATTAAGAGTAAGATAGTGAAACCTTTGTTTTTTGATGGCTCAATGTACACAAACTTTGTTTAATACACAAAGTTATTAAAAATATTGTATTAAATGACCTTCAGGCTGTGTGTATAAGGTGTATATGAAACATAAATGCATTCTGTGCTTAGATTTAGGTCCCATCACCATGATATCTCATTATGGTATGCAAAATATTCCAAAATACGGAAAAATCCCATATCCAAAATACCTCTGGTCCCAAGCATTTTGGATAAGGGAGACTCAACCTGTATTTATGTGTGTGTGTGTGTGTGTGTGTGTGTGTGTATATATATATATATATATATATATATACATACACATAGAGAGAGAGATATATAGATATAGTGTTACACAGAATATACAGTTTTTTGTATTTTTACAGTGTGCTTCAGTCACTTCAAATTGCTGAAATCCTCTGTCTTGTCCTGTTTACTGTCACATAACACATGGTTTTTGCAGATATTGTGTTTGTCTGCCTATATTGTACTACGCCCTACGGCTACGTTCCCTATAATGTCTGCCACACATGGCGGGAAATCTGCGGACGCTTCTGCATCCTGCAGTACTGGTACCACGGATTTACCTGATGGGGAAGTTTTAGGTGCAGGTGCTGACTGCCATTCACCCAGTCTACCTGCAGTACCTGTGGCCAATCAGGGCCCACTTTGGGCAGCGTTCTCAAGTATGTTGGGTACACTTGTGACCTGTCTTGCGCCCCCTGTGGAACCTCCTGTGCCATTGCAGCCACATATGTCAGTGTAGTTAATACGCCATGGGCGTTTACTCTGTCTAACCAATTACAACAATTAAATCAATCCTTGGTTAGACAAGTGTCTCTGGGGCCAAGGGGTCATCTAAAAGGGCCATTTCTTCCTCACAATCCAATAATATTTCAGATAATTCTTCCGATGAAAATGGGGAATATACTGATCCATCAGACACTGATCCAGTTGCTTCTGATGAGGAATATACAACACAGGTTGATGTTCCTGACCTAGTGGAGGCCATTAAGCTAATTCTTCAAATAGACTATGACCTTGAGCTTACTGCTGCGTCTAAGAAACCTGATAAGTTCAAACGTCAGAAGGTTGCTAAAATAGTCTTACCGCATTCTGACCATTTAATTCACATACGTCAGGAATTCTGGAAGTCTCCAGGAAAGAATTTTTCTCTTGTCTAAAAAGATGCTAGCTCATTATCCTATCCCTGCGGAGCTGAGTAACAAGTGGGAATCTCCACCGCCGGTGGACTCTCATGTCGCCCGTCTTGTGGTGTCTACGCTGCCTGTCACCATTGTCACCTCATTGAAGGAACTGACGGATAAGCCTGAAGTCTATCTACTCCCTTATTGGTGCTGTACATAGACCCACTATGGCAGCCTCCTGGGCTGTGAAAGGTATTGAAGCATGGGTTCAGGCAATTGAGGATGAGCTGCCTCAGGATTTTTCTGACACTGCCAGACAATATCTGTCTTATATTACCACAGCATCCCACTGTATTCAGGAGGTGGCCTCTGATGCAGGTGTAATGGCGGCTAAGGCGTCTACTACATCCATCCTGGCTCGTCGTATGTGGTTGAGGTCCTGGAAGGACTCCCAAAAAACTTTGGAGGTGCTCCCTTTTAAAGGAGATATCCTATTTGGGGATGATCTGAACAAGATCGTAACTGACTTGGCTACTGCCAAGACTGCGTGTCTCTCAAATACTAATCCTTCTTTTCCGTAGGCTAAGAGTACCACCTATCATTCCTTTCAGCCTCCAGGAAAAGCAAAGGATCAGGCGCATCTGCGACAGGCTCGTGCTTCCAAAACCACTAAACCTAAATCTAAACAATCCCGGGCCCCCCGTCAGCCTGTTTGCAAACCAGACATGCCTGCTGCATGACGGGGTGGGCTTCCCCCTGGGGGGAACCCAGGGTGGGAATCCGACTTCTGCAGTTCGCCCAGGCATGGTTAGAGATTACTTTGGATGCATGGGAGCGGGAAGTTGTCTCTCACGGTACGCAATCTCTTTCAAGAGATGTCCTCCTCGCCAGTTTTGAACAACTGTTATCCCTTCGGATCCATTAAAAGCGCAAGCTCTGCACTCTTGTACAATCCCTCCTGGATACAGGAGTGGTGGACCTCTGTCTTCGAGAAGCAGGGGATACTATTCGACCCTGTTTCTTGTACCGAAGCCAAGTGGGTCCTTCCGGCCTATTCTCAACCTCAAATCATTGAACAAATTTGTGAGTGTCCAAATTCCGCATGGAATCTCTGCACTTTATTATGCTGGCCATGGAACCCGAAGACTATATGGTATCCCTGGACATACAGGATGCTTACCTGCATATTCCTATTGCCATGTCGCATCAGCAATATCTGCGGTTTGCTATTGGCAACCTACATTATCGATTCCAGGCCCTGCCATTTGGATTGACCACGGCCCTGCGGATATTCACCAAGGTAATGGCCATGTTGACGGCTCATCTCTGTCGCCAGGCAATCGTGATCCTGGCGTATCTGGATGACTTGCTGATCCTGGCTAACTCCCAAGTGGTTCTCTTCAGTCATCTGAAACGGACGGTCCAATTCCTACTAGCCCACGTGTGGCTCATCAACTGGAAATAGTCCTCCCTGGTCCCTGCTCGGAGCATGGTGCACCTGGGGGCAATACTGGACACACACAGCCAATGATTGTTTCTGTCTCCAGAGAAGGTCCTGAAACTTCAGGACAGGATCAGATATTTCCTCTCTCGCCCAAGAGTGTCGATACACTCGGCGATGGAAGTACTAGGCCACATGGTGTCGGCTTTCAACATGGTAGAGTACGCTCAATTTCACTCTTGCCCTCTGCAGAGGTTAATCCTTTCCAAGTGGGACTGCTTGCCTCATCAGATCAGGTCTCAAATGATCTCCTTGACTCCAGAGGTTTGTCTGTCACTGAGCTGGTGGCTACAGGACCAACAGTTGAGCAGGGGCTGTCCCTTTTAGATCTCCAACTGGGTCCTCCTGACAACGGATGCCAGTCTGCCGGGTTGGGGCGCAGTGATGGAGCAACACTCTCTCCAGGGTCGGTGAACCAGGGAGGTATCTCTTCTCCCGATAAACATTCTGGAATTGCGGGCAGTGTTCAATGCATTGACACTGGCCCTGCCTCTAGTACAGAACAGGCCTGTTCAAGTACAGTCACTTTAAGTGGGGAAGGGATAATGGGAAAACTACTGCACTAGTATCATCCTATATATTTTCATTACGACCCCGTATTGTTTCGCTGTCATGAATTTGACTCTTGATGGGGGTGCTGCCAGAGAGTATATTGTTGCCTTATATATAAGGACTAGTTTACAAAAAGAGAAAGAAATTGGACTTAGAGTGGCGCACTAGTTAGAATTAATTAGACATGTAAAATTTAACTTTTATTGATCTGCTATTAAAAATCCTGTAACCGTGAAATATTAAAACCACATACAAATAAACAAATTGCGACAAATCTTTAAAACCCACACACTGTACTGTGTTGTGCAATAGTTTGACCTCTGGGTACTATGACCTCCAATAAGGTTAATTGTGTTAGTCAAAAAGTGTTTATCCCAAACAATTCTTCTCAAAACATATTAATCTCATATCATACACTTCCCAATAATTATCCAGGGATTAATTCTAGATTCATTCGTTAGAGTATTGCATATGTCAAGTCCAGTAAGATTAGTATTGGTCAGTGAGTAATATCAAGTTCTATTATATTGATATATTCCAGCACATATGCATTAGTAATAATCTGCTAGCTAGTATCCCCTCTTCGTGGCATCCACTAGATCTAGTAAATAGGGACACACATTCTCAGTCACTGCTGTCAGTGTTGCTTAGCAGAGATCGTAAATCTATATGATCCCTAATGTAATCACTGATGCTGGCAAAATCTGCCTTTAAGGGTGTGTACACACGGTGAGATTCGGACTTATCCGATTCTCACTGTGCGACGGGGGGCCGGGTCGGCACTTAGCCAGTATCGCAAGCACATAATGAGTGTGCTTGCGATCCTGGTTCTATGCGATTTTGGCTAAGTGTCAATCCTGACTATCTCTTCTATAGAGAGAGTCAGGATTGACTTGCCTGCACAGCCTATTTTTTCGGCCGATGCCGCGCATCTGCATCTGATCGGGATCGCAAGGTGACTGTCACCTTGCGATCTGCACTATCTTTTCTTCCGATTCTGACTATATAGTTAGAATCGGAAGAAAAGATCTTACCGTGTGTACACACCTTAAGTGCTCCAGTGTGACCCATTCAATGTCAGTGCGCAGATATTCTCAGTTACCGCTGTCGATGTTGCCCGGTCACACATGATTTTCTGCATGCAATTCTTAAAGTTGATTGCTACTAGTACTATCCATTTGTTTATACAGCATTATATAGGACTTTGGTCCGCAATTAAATAATTCCTCATATCCTAGTTGCTGATACAGGTTGAGTATCCCTTATCCAAAATGCTTGGGACCGGAAGACTTTTGTATATCGGATTTTTCCATATTTTGGTATAATTGCATACCATAATGAGATATCATGGTGATGGGACCTAAGTCTAAGCACAGAATGCATTTGTTTCATATATACCTTATACACACAGCTTGAAGGTCATTTTAGCCAATATTTTTAATAACTTTGTGCATTAAACAAAGTGTGTATACATTCACACAATTTATTTATGTTTCATATACACCTTGTATACACAGCCTGAAGGTCATTTAATACAATATTTTTAATAACTTTGTGTATTAAACAAAGTTTGCGGACATTGAGCCATCAGAAAACAAAGGTTTCACTATCTCACTCTCTCTAAAAAATAAAATAAAAAAAAAATCCGTAATTCGGAATATTACGTATTTCGGAATATTTGGATATGGGATACTCAACCTGTATAGGTATATAATTCCTTGTGGGATAGCACAAAGGGGACACTTCATATAATGGATGTGATATTTTATATAACTGGAATTAGTTAGATACTCATCTCACTGACTAAATGGTGGGCCTATTGGCCTCTGTATGATGGTCTATTTTACTAATTTCAGTGAGTTGACCATATCACTTGTATCTTATTAAACAGTTCAGTATTGCAACTGGAACCTAACTAATATGTGACAACTGTATGAACCATAAATTTGACACATTTGTCTCTATATGGGATAAACACCTTCAGTGGTATTATAATGCTACTTTGTAAAGTGTAATATGTAGCTATAGTGATATTGTATTGCATGTGCTCAGCATCTAGTCTCTAATCAGTGATATGGTTACTTTCCCTCTGTCACTGTTACTATGTTGCTGTAATACTGCTGACACTGCTACATGTGCAGCTGCATGAAGGTCTATCTATCCTTATAAAGCAATAGTCTGTATATCATTCATTTTATGCTGTTGCTAAACTGATTACACAGAAACATATGGCCGGACCTATTACACATGTAATCAGTATTTTATCATGGCTCCAATGCACCTCAATGGTATTGCACTACGTATCGCTTGCTATATACAACACACCTAATTTAAATGCACTAATGTGGAACAACTGGATGTAGCTGTATTGTTACATGTGCAGCTGCATGGAGATCTGTTTGTCCTTCTAAAGCAACAGTCTGTATATATTGTCTTATACTGTTTCTAGACTGATTCTATTGAAACGAATGCCAGTACCCATTATATGTGTGGCTGATATTATATCACAGCTCCATAGCATCTCCGTTATATAGCACCACGTATCACTTGCTATCCACAACACACAAAATTTACATGCACTTATTTTAAACACATGAGCACAGTGTGAACCGCCGATGCGCTTTTCACAGATTTTTTTTCAGGGTTTTTCTGATTTTTCACCATGACCGGGCAGTTCTTGGAACTCTCCCTGGTTATCTCTCTAAGGTGGTATCATCTTTTTATCTTAACCAGAGATTGTGGTTCCGGCCTTTATCTCTTCCGGTTTGTTCTCCAAAGAGCGGTCTTTGGCTGTGGTACAGGGTTTCCGTATTTACGTAGAGAGGACTTCCTCCCTCAGGAGGTCGGATACCGTCTTTGTACTTTTTCGTTTGCACAAACGTGGCTGGTCTCCCATCTCCTGCTGCTATCAAAGCCCATTCTACTCTGTCTGTTGGACTTTCTTGGGCGGCCCCCTGTGGCGCATCCGCTGAACAATTGTTCAAGGCAGCTACGTGGTCCTCGTTGAACACGTTCATCAGGTTTTATGCCTTTGATACTTCCGCCTCCCAGGATGCTTCCTTTGGACACCGGGTTCTTGTGCCCGCTACAGTGCGTTCCCTCACATGAGGAACTGCTATAGGCCATCCCCAATGTTATTCCCTGTGGAATACCAGTGTACCCCGCTGCAGATAAGGAGATTTATGGTAGACTTACCATAGTTAAATCTCTTTCTGTGAGGCACACTGGATTCCACAGGGTGCCCACCCTGACGCACTTAGCTTCTTTGGGTTTGTATGGCATTAGCCGCTGGTCCCTTCTCCTGTCGAGAGAACGTGGTTCTATTGTGACTAACATTTACCGTCTCTCTTACCTGCTACTGCATTGGACTAGTTAACGAAACTGAGCTCCATTGGCTGGAGGCGGGGTTTTAGAGGAGGCGGTGCAATGCATCCTGGAAGCAGTCAAAGCTTTAGCCTGTTGGTGCCTCGGATCAAGATCCAACTCTACACCCCTATGTTATTCTCTGTGGAATCCAGTGTACCTCGCAGAAAGTGATTTAACTATGGTAAGTCTACCATAAATCTTTTTTTTTAATGTCAAACCAAAATCCTCAGCCACGTTTCCGGTATCAAAAGAATTAAACTCCCTGGTCAGGGAGGCATGGGTGAACCCTGATAAAACATTCACAACTCCTCAGAGGTTGTTATCTTCCTTTCCCCTCCCCGCTGAAGACAGAAAGGTATGGGGGGAAAAACCCCTATCAGTCGATACTTCTGTGTCCAGACTGTCACAAAATTTGGTACTGCCAGTACCTGGGGCAATATCTCTGAAAGACCCAGCTGACCGTAAAGTTGAGGACCACTCTCAAAGCACTGTATACGGCAGCGGGCATAGCGCAACATCCCTCAATAGTTTGTGGTTGGATTTCAAGGGCTGTGGTTAAATAGTCTGATATTATAAATGGATTTTACTCCCTCTCCCATGTTACACTACTACAACATATACATGACGCTGCAAACTTTGAGCGAAGCTGTTAAAGAATGATGTCGGATAAATGGACGTACTACTGCTATGGCAGTTTCGGATTCGGATTCCAAAAAGGGTGTAGAAAATCTTCCCTTTACAGGTGATACCTTGTTTGGAGACTAGTTAAATAATTTCTCAGGCGACGGCGGGCAAGTTTTCCTATCTGCCATCGGCTGCACTTCTGGTAGACGTTCTTACTCAGGGCCCTCCTTGCAGTACTTCCGTTTGGCAAGGTTCAGAGGCAGAGACCGAGGGGCCTCCAATGCTCCTAGAGGATCTCGTGGTAAGTCCTGAAAACCTGCAGCTTAGACCAAACCGCCAAATCCTCTGCCACAAAGCCTTCCACGTGACTGTTGGCCCCAACAGAAGGGTGACTTTCCAGTAGGTGCTCGCTTTCAACACGACGAAGTCCTGATGGGATACTTGGGTGAGGGACCTCATTTCCAAAGGATTCCGGCTGGAATTTCAAGCACTTCCTCCTCACAGATTTTTCAGGTCAGGCTTACAAGCTTCATCCGCAAAAAAAAGTTACCTTGCAAGAAGCCATTCATAAACTTTTGCAGACGATAGTCGTGGTTCCAGTACCTCCTCTGTTACACAACAGGGGTTTTTACTCTAGTCTTTTTGTCGTACCAAAACCAGACTGTTCAGTGCGGCCAATTTTGAACCTGAAGTCCCTGAACCCGTTTCTACGAGTGTTGAAATTCAAGATGGAATCCCTGTAGGCAGTGGTGTCCGGTCTGGAGGAGTGGAAACTCATAGTATCTCTAGATGTCAAGGATGCTTACCTGCACATTCCCATGTGGCCTCCTCATCAGGCTTACCTCAGATTCGCCATATTGGACAACCATTTCCAGTTTCAGGCCTTACCCTTTGGCCTCTCTACAGCTTCACAAAGGTCATGGCGGAGATGATGCTGCAACTGCGCATGATGGGAGTCAACATAGTTCCTTACTTGGACGATCTCCTGATAAAAGCAATGTCCATGGAACGTCTACTGCAAAGCATTGACCTAATGACTCGCCTGCTTACGGATCATTGCTGGATCCTACATTTTTGGAAATCTCACTTGGAACCGTCTCAAAAGACTTAAGTTACTGGGTATTATACTGGATACAGTGTCTCAAAAGGTGTTTCTTAATATGTACAAAGCCTTAACTATCCAAATTATGGTGTGCTCAGTACGCCGACCTCGCAAGATCTCAATACATCTTTGCATACGCTTGCTGGGCAAGATGGTGGCCGCATATGAGGCAGTCCAATACGGCAGGTTTCATGACCGGCCATTTCATCTGGATTTGCTGGACAAATGGTCAGGGTCTCACCTACACATGCATCAAAAGGTGACCTTATCTCCAATAGCACGGATTTCTCTACTGTGGTGGATACAAGTTCCTCACTTGGTAGCAGGCTGGAGTTTCAGTATCCAGTCATGGTTTCTACTGACATTGGATGCCAGCCTCCAGGGTTGGGGGGCTGTGACCCAAGGGGCCCAGTTCCAGGGGAGATGGTCGAGTCAGGAATCTGCTCTGCCGATAAATGTCCTGGAAATCATGGCAATTTACAATGCCTTTCTACAAGCTTCCTATCTTCTGAGGGATCAGCCGATCCAGGTTCAGTCGGACAATGCCACGGCAGTGGCGTACATAAATCAACAAGGAGGAACAAAAAGCAGAACGGCTATGCGTGAAGTGTCAAAAATACTCCTCTGGACAGAGGCCAACGCAAGGGCCATCTCAGCCATATTCCTTTTAGGAGTGGACAACTGGGAAGCATACTTCCTCAGCAGGCACGACCTCCATCTGGGGGAATGGGTCCTACATCCTCGTGTTTCAACCGGTGGAGCTGTCGGCAGATAGATCTGATGGCTTCTCGTCTCAACAGGAAGCTACGCCATTACTGTTCCAGAACGAGGGAACCGCAGGCTGTAGCAGTTGACGCGCTGATGACGCCATGGACTTACCAGTTTATGTACCAGTTCCCTCCAATACCGCTAATCCCAAAGGTGCTAAAAAGGGAAAGCGTTCAAGCAATTCTGATTGCCCCATATTAGCATCAACGGGTTTTGTATGTGGACCTCCTGACCATGGCTCTTGAAGAACTCTGGCCTCTGCCGCTGCTATAGGATCTTCTTTAGCAAGGACCGTTAGTCTATCCAAACTTACAGCAGCTACGTTTGACGGCTTGGAAGTTGACAGGGATATTCTAACCAGAAAAGGTCTTCCTTCCAGGGTTATTTCCACTATGGTACAAGCCCGGGAGCTGGTTACATCGAAACATTATCAACATATCTGGAAAAAGTATTTTTCTTGGTGTGAAAGAAGAAAGGTTTCTCCCGTGGAATTTCAAATTGGTCGCTTTCAACTATTCCTACAAGCGGGGGTGGATATGGACCTACATTTAGGCTGCATCAAAGTGCAGATTTCGGTGCTCTCTATTTTCTTTCAGAAGCAAATGGCTCTATTGCCAGAAGTACAGACCTTCCTGAAGGGAGTTCTTCATATGTTACTGCCTTCTGTACCTCCCACGTCTCCATGGGATCTAAATGTGGTTTTGAACTTCCTTAAGTGGGACTGGTTTGAACCCTTGCATAGAGTGGAATTAAAACTTCTTATCTGGAAGACTGTAATGTTACTAGCTTTGGCGTTTGCCAGACATGTCTGTGAATTTGAGGCCTTATCCTGTAAGAGACCATATTTGATTTTTCATGAAGATAGGGCGGAACTCGGGCCCCAGCCTCAGTTTTTGCCGAAAGTGGTGTCAGCTTTTCACGTGAACCAACCCATTGTGGTTCCAGTGTTGTCTGACACCTCCGTTGGCCCAGATTCATTGGATGTGGTGAGGACTCTAAAGATTTATTTCAAAAGGACTGCTTGTCATCGGAAATCTGACTCGCTGTTTGTCCTTTACGGTGCCACCAAGATTGGTCGTCTGGCTTCTAAGCAATCTATTGCTCGTTTGCTCAGGTTGACCATTCAGCATGCCTATACTTTGGCGTCTCTGCCTTTGCCGACGTCTATTCAAGCCCACTCGACAAGATCAGGGGGTTCTTCCTGGGCGGCTGCTCAGGGTGTCTCTGCCTTACAGTTGTGCCAAGCTGCTACTTGGTCTGGGTTGAACATTTTTGTTAAGTTCTATAGGTTTGACACCTTGGCCAAGGATGACCTTCAGTTTGGTCAGGCGGTTTTTCAGAAGTCTCAGCACTCTCCCATCCGTTTTGGGAGCTTTGGGACTTCCCCACGGTACCAAAGTACAGTTCCCCAGTATCCACTAGGAAGTTAGAGAAAATAGGAGTTTAATATCTATTGGTAATTCCTTTTCTCGTAGTGGATACTGGGAGCCCGCCTCAGTGCTTCGCATCCTGCTTACTTGGTGTAAGTGTTTCTGCTTGGTCCGCCGTTGCTGTCACTTTGACTTGTTGGGTTAGCTTTGCTATCCTTCTTATTATTAGTGTTGCTATGCTCTGTTCCGGTTAGCGCCTCTTTTCAGTTATGGTTGTGTGTTGGCTTGTTGCCTCACCCGCTGTTGTATGCGTTTCCTTCTCTCATGGTATGTCCGTCTCCTCTAGCACAGTTTACCTAGACTGAGTCTGGTAGGAGGGTCATAGAGGGGAGGAGCCAGCAATCACATACACACACTAAAGATTTTAAAGTGCCATGCTCCAGTGGACCCTATCTATACCCCACGGTACTAAAGTACAGTTCCCCAGTATCCACTACGGACTACGAGAAAAGGAATTACCGGTAGGTATTAAATTCCTCTCTAATCCCTGGCGCTCCTAGTCAAATCACATTGCAACCAAGATGCGTTTTCTGCAAAAAAGGTGCCCAATGCTAGCAGAGTCTCACGGGACCTGGCGTGCAGAGAGGGGCTTTGTGGCTTGACTGCAGCAAATATGTATGAGGACACATCTGTAAGACACTCACTGTGAGGAAATGGTAATTTTCATATCAAGTAGCTTTCCCCAATTACTCTAAACTATTTCCATTGGCAACAAATTACATTAATTGAAGCATTTTTTAAATGTGGTTTAACTCTTGAGTAGAGTATACAAAATGTAATGTCTTGGATACAGATAGATGTTTTTTAACTTTAATAAAGCACAAGTACATTTAATTTGAAAGGTTCTTGCAAATCGATAGGTATTACCCAATAGCAGTGAAGTTATAATTACAAGATGGCACAGAGATAGCATTTCAAATAAGTGATGAAACCCTTCATTATTTAAAACAATCTTGTATTTGTCTGCGAAATTTAGGGTGAAGAAAAAAGAAATGCATGATAGAAGGGCATTGTCGTGTTTACTTTCAATGTACTGAACATTTCTGTCATACAGTGGTAATACAGAGGCTCCTGTTTTCCCAAAATGTAAAACTATATTGGGTGTTGAAGTTAGACTATGTAAATAACCTGATAAGATGATTTTTTTTTTTTACAATGTGGGAATGTCAGCTAATAGGTCTTTTGGCTTATTATAATTTGACTATTTGGCTTAACGAGTTGCTTTAAATGACTTAATGGTCGTGGTGACTCCAGGTGCCCGAAGTGTACCTCCTTGGATGGCTCCTTTTGGCACCTGTTGTGGACCTGCCCGGTGGTGGATGCTTTTTGGAAGGCTGTTATAAGGATTATAATCTCTACTGGTGTACCGTCTGATGTCCTTACCCTTACTGTCTGTATTCTTGCTGTGATAGACGAGGAAATACTCGATGTGCATTCGAGACGAAATGTTATTAATTTGTGCACCCTGGCTAAGGTGCTAATAGCGCGCTCTAGGATGGCGAGAACGGGTCCCACGGTCACTAATTGGATACCTCTGGTGGCTTCAACTGTTTCTCATGAAAAATGTGTATATATATCTAGGAAGGCCCCCGATAAATTTTACAATACTTGGGATAAATGGCTCTCTTCTCCATACAATCAGCCCCTTAACATTTCTCCATCTTGAGGTTGTCTGCTCAATGTGTTCTACTGAATACTACTATATGCATACTTCAGCGTCAGCGGTAATCCTTTTTTATTTTTTTCTTATACATTCCCGAGTGCTCACATAAGGTATTGCTTATTAAAAAGGTGCTCACACCAAGTTAATGTTATGTATTTTATTTTTATTGTTTCGTTATGCATACATGATATTACTGGTATATTCTGTATACATCTTGCATACTAGTATTATTTCTGTTTAAGTTGTATGTTTGTCACAAGGAAAAAAACAAATAAAAAAGATTGAATTTAAAAAAAATGACTTAATGGTCTCAGAAGTAGTCCTTTTCTAAGCCCTGTACTAATTATATATTTTTGCAGACCTTAAGCATTATAGCAACCTACACTGTGCATGTTTATAGCAACTGAAGTACATATGGTCTTATATAAATGCGCAATAACATTTACATCTTCCATTTAATACTGTAGTTGTCAACCACCCCAGCCCCCCTTCCCCCACCCACTCAAACTGTCTGTCCCCAAAGCTCAAGTAGTCATGGCCACTTTTTTCAGAAACTGACTTATAAGAGACTGTTTGGTAACTATTTAGCAACAGTATTCCTGGAGACTGGTGGGGCACAGTTTTGTTTTGCTGGATACATGGTGTGTTATACTGAGCTTATGTCACACACGACATTTAGCAATATTAGCAAAACTGTATGTACTGCTATTCCATATTTGGTACACCCTCATTTAGGTCCAAAATGAAGTCAACCTGCATCAGAACTTGGACAGTCCTGCTGTTGACAGACCATGTATTTATTACATCAGTGGTTCCCAAGTGCTGTCCTGAAGGCACCCCAACAGTCCAGGTTTTAGGGATATTCCTGCTTGTACACAGATGGATAATCAAATTGACTGGAGTACTAATTAAGTCACCTGTGCCTAAGTTTGTTTATCCTTAAAACCTGGACTGTTGGGTTGCCTTGAGTATTATGTTTGGGAGCCTCTGTATTACATTATACACTGCTCAAAAAGGGAACACTAAAATAACACATCCTAGATCTGAATGAATGAAATATTATTATTAAATACTTTGTTCTTTACATAGTTGAATGTGCTGACAACAAAATCACACAAAAATTATCAATGGAAATCAAATTTATTAACCCATGGAGGTCTGGATTTGGAGTCACTCAAAATTAAAGTGGAAAAACACACTACAGGCTGATCCAACTTTGATGTAATGTCCTTAAAACAAGTCAAAATGATGCTCAGTAGTGTGTATGACCTCCCTACAACGCCTGGGCATGCTCCTGATGAGGTGGCGGATGGTCTCCTGAGGGATCTCCTCCCAGACCTGGACTAAAGCATCCGCCAACTGCTGGACAGTCTGTGGTGCAACGTGGCGTTGGTGGATGGAGCGAGACATGATGTCCCAGATGTGCTCAATTGGATTCAGGTCTGGGGAACGGGCGGGCTAGTCCATAGCATCAATGCCTTCGTCTTGCAGGAACTGCTGACACACTCCAGCCACATGAGGTCTTGCATTAGAAGGAACCCAGCGCCAACCGCACCAGCATATGGTCTCACAAGGGGTCTGAGGATCTCATCTCGGTACCTAATAACAGTCAGGCTACCTCTGGCGAGCACATGGAGGGATGTGCGACCCCACACCATTACTGACCCACTGCCAAACCGGTCATGCTGGAGGATGTTGCAGGCAGCAGAACGTTCTCCTTGGCGTCTCTGTGAAGAGCACAGGGCTCTAGTGGCGAATTTGCCAATCTTGGTGTTCTCTGGCAAATGCCGAACGTCCTGCACGGTGTTGGGCTGTAAGCACAACCCCCAACTGTGGACGTCGGGCCCTCATACCACCCTCATGGAGTCTGTTTCTGATCGTTTGAGTAGACACATGCACATTTGTGGCTTTCTGGAGGTCATTTTGCAGGGCTCTGGCAGTACTCCTCCTGTTCCTCCTTGCACAAAGGCGGAGGTAGCGGTCCTGCTGCTGGGTTGTTGCCCTCCTACGGCCTCCTCCACGTCTCCTGATGTACTGGCCTGTCTCCTGGTAGCGCCTCCATGCTCTGGACACTGCACTGACAGACACAGCAAACCTTCTTGCCACAGCTCGCATTGGTGTGCTATCCTGGATGAGCTGCACTACCTGAGCCACTTGTGTGGGTTGTAGATTGTCTCATGCTACCACTAGAGTGAAAGCACCTCCAGCTTTCAAAAGTGACCAAAACATCAGCCAGAAAGCATAGGAGCTGAGAAGTGGTCTGTGGTCACCACCTGCAGAACAACTTCTTTATTGGGGGTGTCTTGCTAATTGCCTATAATTTCCACCTGTTGTCTATTCCATTTGCACAACAGCATGTGAAATTGATTGTCAATCAGTGTTGCTTCCTAAGTGGACAGTTTAATTTAACAGAAATGTGATTGACTTGGAGTTACATTGTGTTTAAGTGTTCCCTTTATTATTTTTGAGCAGTGTATTTTAATGTCATTAATCCATGTTGTTGATAGTATCCCTTTCTGTTGCGGTATGTTTTCACAAGATCTCTCTTTGCATGTAAATTTAACTTGCATGCTAATGGTTTTCTGCTTTCTTATAGGTACCATGACATGCCAGATGTGATAGACTTTCTTGTTCTGCGGCAGCAATTTGATGAAGCAAGACGCAGGCAGTGGAGCATAGGTATGTTCAGGAATATTTTGTATTAAATGTATCACACTGCAGTTAGGTTTAGAGAAGACTTGAAATTGTGATTTGGTTGTCACTTCAATCCTTCTTTGCGTTGAATGTTGTGTTGATATACTTTACAGTTGCTCAGAAGCTGCCATGTGGGGAAATTACACACACATTATACACTACAGATTAAGGCAAATTAAATTTTACTTAAATTGACATCATATCCATTTTGTAGGCGATAGGTTTCGGTCAGTGATTGATGATGCCTGGTGGTTTGGAACTATTGAAAGCCAGGAACCACTTCAGCCTGATTATCCAGACAGCCTGTTCCAATGCTATAATGTCTGGTACGTATTTACTGATTCATCGTATCTTAGCTGTTCATTTGATTTGGTTTGTTGGTGGAATTTGGTTGTAATGGCAACTTTCTTTAGTGCTATTTGATTCTGGAAATCTGTTCTTATGAATAGAATATTGGAATATATGCAAGTTATTTTTTTTTTTTATTGGTCCTTTTTAAAGATTCCACTGAAAGCATAATGCAAATCACATTCTTTTTTCACTCTGTTCATTAAATTATTTTTTTCCCCACTAGTGTGGAGTAGGACAAAATCTATTTGTGTTTTGGCTTCTATTATCTTACACTTTATAATGCGTTTATTGTCTGTCTAGGCATCAAGTTCTCAAACTCTGTCCTCAGGATCCCAAACAGAACATGTTTTCCAGGTATCCTTACAGAATTGCAAGTGAAATAATTAGCTCCTACTGTGGATGTTTTAAAATGTGTCTGTGAGCAATGAATACACCTGT
Source organism: Pseudophryne corroboree (assembly GCF_028390025.1). Classification (NCBI taxonomy): domain Eukaryota; kingdom Metazoa; phylum Chordata; class Amphibia; order Anura; family Myobatrachidae; genus Pseudophryne; species Pseudophryne corroboree. Next base: position 428,136,261 of record NC_086447.1, on the reverse strand, counting down.
GCACCTGTTAGATGACCTGCAAAACGTAAACTGTGTGGGGTCCTGAAGACCGAGTTTGAGAACCACTGGTCTAAGCCAAATACCCTGCCACCTACTCATACAGCTGTCACTGGCTGTCTGACAGGATACAGCGGAGCTACAGCTCTCAGTGGCTGCCTGACGGGACACCGCTTCCTGACACCTTCCCTCACTCTTATCCCACCTTCAGATGCTCCGCATATCAATCCCAACTGGCTTGAAGGCCAAATGCAAGTTGCCCTGCCCTGGCTTGCAGCGCCTCGGTGCTTATTTATGGGTACCTGTCATGAATATGTCAATGACATAGCGAAGTGTTGATACTACATCTGCTGTATTGATATTTGCACGGCTTGCATTAAATAATAAAAAAAAGGGGGAGAGGAAAAAGTTATGGATACATGGAATAAATAGACCAAGACAAGAGAATGCTGGGTGGAACATTAGTAAATAGAGTGCAATAGAAAGGTAGGAATGGGGAGAGGCAGGATAAAAACAGGAGTAAAGAGTGAGTAGAGGAAAACAGAAACGCTGCCTAGCACAGCTAGCGACCCTGCAAATAAGAAGTACGTAATAGTTTTATATAATAATCATGTCACCTTTCCTATGGGAAAAGGGGGAATGAGATTCAATGTTGCTATTTCTTAATTAGCAACATATACACACTGGAACATTAGTACAGGTTGAATATCCCTTATCCAAAATGCTTGGGACCAGAGGAATTATGGATATCGGATTTTTCCGTATTTTGGAATAATTGCATACCATAATGAGATATTATGCTGATGGAACCTAAATTTAAGCACAGAATGCATTTATGTTTCATATACACCTTATACACACAGCCTGAAGGTCATTTTAGCCAATATTTTTTATAACTGTGCATTAAACAAAGCGTGTACATTCACACAATTAATTTATGTTTCATATACACCTTATGCACACAGCCTGAAGGTTATTTAATACAATATTTTTAATAACTGAGTATTAAACAAAGTTTGTGTACATTGAGTCATCAAAAAACAAAGGTTTCACTATCTCAGTCTCACTCCAAAAAGTCTGAATTTCGGATTATTTGGATATGGGATACTCAACCTGTATTCTAATTTAAACATCTGCTGTTGCTTACTTGTCGGTCACAACACACACTAGTTAAAGCATCCCCACGTGGGTGTATGTAGCTAGAACAGCTGCTAATCATTTCAAGTGATACACACTCTAATTTTTGCTGATACAGGGGTATATGCAATTCGCGGCAAATTATCGCCGTTTTTTAATTCGACCATCCAATTTCGGCAAGTGGTTGCCGAAATTCACCATATTCAATGGAAAACGGATTCGACAGTCCCGCGGGCGAAAAACGGCCGATTTGCCGGATTTTGCCGCGATTTTAAAAAACGGGGAAAAACCCGAAAAAAAATGGCGTGGGGTCCCCCCTCCAAAGCATAACCAGCCTCGGGCTCTTCGAGCTGGTCCTGGTTCTAAAAATCCGGGGGAAAATTGGACAGGGGATCCCCCGTATTTTTAAAACCAGCACCGGGCTCTGTGCCTGGTGCAAAAAATACGGGGGACAAAGAGTAGGGGTCCCCCGTATTTTATACACCAGCATCGGGCTCCACTAGCTGGACAGATAATGCCACAGCCGGGGGTCACTTTTATACAGAGCCTTGCGGCCGTGGCATGAAATATCCAACTAGTCACCCCGGGGTACCCTGGGGGAGTGGGGACCCCTTCAATCAAGGGGTCCCCCCCCCCCCCCCAGCCACCCAAGGGCCAGGGGTGAAGCCCGAGGCTGTGTGTCGTCGTGTCTCCCCCCCCCCCCCCCCCCCCCCCCCCCCTCCATCCAAGGGCTGCGGTTGGGGGGCTGATAGCCTTGTCAAAATTGAAAGAATATTGTTTTTTCCAGTAGTACTGCAAGTCCCAGCAAGCCCCCCCCCCCCCCTCGCAAGCTGGTACTTGGAGAACCACAAGTACCAGCATGCGGGAGAAAAACGGGCCCGTTGGTACCTGTAGTACTACAGGAAAAAAATACCCAAATAAAAACAGGAGACACACACCGTGACAAGTACAACTTTATTACACACTGCCGACACACACATACTTACCTATGTTGACACGCCGACTGCCACGTCTCGACTCCGACGATCCGGGGTACCTGTGAAAAAAAAACACTCACCTGATCCAGTGTCCAGAGATAATCCACGTACTTGGCAAAAAAAAACCACGAACACCCGACCACCGGACTGAAAGGGGTCCCATGTTGACACATGAGACCCCTTTCCCCGAATGCCGGGACCCCACGTGACTGCTGTCACTTAGGTCCCTTCAGCCAATCAGGAAGTGCCACGTCGTAGCGCTCACCTGATTGGCTGTGCGCGTCTTAGCTCTGACAGCGCATCGCACAGCTCCCTCCATTACTTTAAATGGTGGGAACTTTACCGTCAGTGGCAGGGTTACCCGCGGTCAGCCGCTGACCGCGGGTGACCCCACCACTAACCGCAAAGTTCCCACCATTGAATATAATGGAGAGGCTTTGCGATGCGCTGTCTGACAGCTCAGACGCGCACAGAGCCAATCAGCAGAGTGCAAGGACGATGCACTCGCTGATTGGCTGAAGAGACACTTCTGTGACAGCTGTCACGGGGGTGTCTCTGCATTCGTGGAAAGGGGTCTCATGTGTCAACATGGGACCCCTTTCAGTCCGGTGGTCGGGGGTTCGTTTTGTTGTTTTGACAAGTACGTGGATTTATCTCTGGACCCTGGATCAGGTGAGTATAATTATCTTTTATTTTCAGGTACCCATGGATTCTACTTGGAGAAGAGGACCGACTGCTTCGTGTCAACATAGTTAAGTATGTGTGTGTCGGCAGTGTGTAATAAAGTTGTACTTGTCACGGTGTGCGTCTCCTGTTTTTATTTGGGTATTTTTTTCCCAGTAGTACTACAGGTACCAGTGGGCCCGTTTTTCTCCCGCATGCTGGTACTTGTGGTTCTCCAAGTACCAGCTTGCGGGGAGGCTTGCTGGGACTTGTAGTACTACTGGAAAAACAATATTCTTTCAATTTTGACAAGGCTATCAGCCCCCCATCCGCAGCCCTTGGATGGGGGGGGACAGCCTCGGGCTTCACCCCTGGCCCTTGGGTGGCTGGGGGGGGGGGACCCCCTTGATTGAAGGGGTCCCCATTCCCCCAGGGTACCCCGGCCAGGGGTGACTAGTTGGATATTTAATGCCACGGCCGCAAGGCACTGTATAAAAGTGACCCCCGGCTGTGGCATTATCTGTCCAGCTAGTGGAGCCCGATGCTGGTGTATAAAATACAGGGGACCCCTACTCTTTTTGTCCCCCGTATTTTTTGCACCAGCACCAGGCGCAGAGCCCGGTGCTGGTTTTAAAAATACGGGGGATCCCCTGTCAATTTTTTACCCGCATTTTTAGAACCAGGACCAGCTCGAAGAGCCCGAGGCTGGTTATGCTTTGGAGGGGGGACCCCACGCCATTTTTTTTCTGAATTTTACCATTCCATCTAAAAAAAAATATTTAAAAAAATATATAAATAATACTTGTGCCTCCAAAAAAGACAAACCAAGTACCTAATCCCTTCTAATATAAATAGATATGCTATTATCAATAAAAAAAAACACCAAAAAAAACGTTTTAATTTTTTTTTATTAGTTTCACCCACCAAAGTGTGGCGGATTGAAAATGACGAATTTACTGTCTAAAAGCACTGTTGTCGAATTTCCAAACTTCAATTGAATATACTTTGGTCGAATTGCAGCACTTGTATCATTGCAGAAAAGTCGAATTTCAAAAAGTCGAATTTTGAAAGTCCGTTTTTTTTGACGGAAAGTACTGAATTGCAGTGACGATTTTTTTTTTTTGGCGAAAAAGTCCAGAAATTCGACAATTTCGGGAATTCGACCGCAATTGCATATACCCCAATGAGTATACTTAAAAATAGGTTAAGGTAAAGGATGACTCTAGTGACAGATATACTTGTTATATTCATTTTAAGAAAATAAAATGGTTTTGCACTGTGTGATTTATAGAGAGCCATTGCTTTCTTGATGTGTGTGGGTTTTTTTTTTTTAAGTTGGGACAATGGAGACACGGAGAAGATGAGCCCTTGGGACATGGAATTTATACCCAACAATGGTTTGTGTTCATTTTTCCAGCAAATCATGTTAAGATTATAACTTGTAATTTGTTCTGTAACACCTGTGCAAGTTAGCACAATCCATAGTATTTCACATATTCCTCTGGATTTTACATGAGGTTCCCACCAAAATAGAAATACACTGGTGATGTGTATTTATCATTGGTACAGTATGTTGTGTGTGTGTGTGTGTGTGTGTGTGTGTGTGTGTGTGTATATATATATATATATATATATATATCAAAGTTTCTCCCATACATCTTTTCTTGTTCTGCTACAAGAACTTCCAAGTTAGTGGTAATGGTCCGAGGAGTTATCTGTACTACTAAACAATGTTCATTTTATACGGGATGTGGTCAATTTACCTACAATCAAAATCCCGATAACCAATGACCGACTGTCAATATCCCGACATGGTCAAAATACCAATATTTTAAATACAGAAAAGGTCAAATTACTGACATTTAATATGTCGAGAGGTCAAAAATTCGACATTAGTTTTTTATTGAAACAGACTTGTTCATACTTTACCATCCCAGTGGACCTGGAGGGGGAATATAATAATTTAATAGGGTGCCGAGCGCAGTGAGGCACTTTGCCCTGCGAGCCATGTGAGGGGACGCGGTACACTTATACGGTATCTATGTCAACCTATGTCGACATACAGCCCTAAAAAAAAAATGAGAAACTTGTGTCGACTTTTTGACCTGTCGACATTTTAAATGTCAGTATTTTGACCTTGGGGTAAATTTACTAAGATGGGACTTCTATTTAAGATGGGATGTTGCCCATAGCAACCAAGCAGATTCCAGGTATTATCTTCTAGAAGGCGCTAGATAAATAAAAAATAGAATCTGATTGGTTGCTATGGGCATCATCCCATCTTGAATAGAACTCCTGTCTTAGTAAATTTACCCCCTTGTCGGTATTTCAAATGTCTGTATTTTGACCTTGTCAGGATTTTGACTGTCTGTCAATTATTGTCGGGATTTCATACTGATCCCTTTTATACAATAAACATGTGTATGAAAAGGGCGATTTTCCTTTTTTTAATCAAAATAAAATAAATAATACTAAAGCATGAAAAAAGTATACAATCTTGCATAAGATAATGAGAACAATTTATTAAAAGGTTTATAACAATTGTACAGAAACCAAGGGTGACTATGTGGTCAGATTAGTATTGCACAACACTGTGATCACATGTACATAAAAGTAATACTAACCAATAGTCTTACTGAAATAGAAATAGAGAGCCGAAGGTGGTATTAGCAGGGTGGGCCGGATGTACCCTGCATTGGCTCCTAAAGCAATCTAGTAGATGAACAAACTCAACGGTTGTTGCAAATCAGGAGCAGACTGTCACCAATGTTTCCAGCCACTGTGGTCTCTTCCTCAGGGCTTATAATGGATAAGATATCATTGTAAAAGTGGTCACTTCTAGTCCGGCGATACCAGATCCGGAAATGATGTCATCTTTATGTTGGGCACCCTATTTTTTTGTCTGGACAGATAACATTTGGAAATTATTACTTTTATGTACATGTTATCACAATGTTCGCAATACTGCACTGACCACATTGTCACCCGTAGGCCCTGTATAGTTGTGTTAATCCTTTTAATAAATTGTTCCCATTATCTTATACAAGATTGTATACTATTGTTATTATTTTGGGCTTGCTCAAATATGTGATTGAACTTAAGAAATGCCTGCAATCGTGCATCTAGCTTATGGATGCCTCCAAAGTAAGAGAGAACTCCAAAACTTGCACGTGGCTTATAGGCCCTACACACTGGCTGATTTATGAACGAGATACCGTTCATATCTTTCAGTGTGTAGGCACTAACGATGAACGATGCGTGGCCATATCTCGTCCATATTAGCATGCAGGGCTATGGGGCCAGGTGACGGGGGGAGTGAAGAGACCTTACTCCCCCCATCAGCCCCCTGCCGCCAGGTCGCCCGTCGGGCACCTCAGCAAGTGTATAGGGCCCATTATGTACAGTAGGTGCAAAATATACATCTCGTAGAGAACCTTTACTCAAATAACGATTCATATCAAAGGAGCATGCTAAACTTGCATGACACTATGCTGTGCAATTTATGTACAGTGCAGAAGTTTTTAATCTTTGACAGATTAATTTACACTACATGCAATTCTTGAACAGGTCTGAAATAAGTTGGTATGAGATAGTTGTTGTGGGCAGGGCGTGATTGAACTTTTATAGAATTGTGACCATACAAAATACAGGAAACCACATTTTACTGCATCTCATACATTCTGGGCTATTGATTCCATTAGAATGCTAAAGAAAGATGTTTTCCATTAAATCTCAGTACAACCACTGTTAATAAACGTTTTTAGTTTTAAAAATAACTTATCTATATATTTGCTGTTTCTGCTGCGGGGTACACTGGGCTCCACAAGTCTGGACAATGGGGTGTAGAGTAGGATCTTGATCCGAGGCACCAACAGGCTCAAAGCTTTGACTGTTCCCAGAATGCACAGCGCCGCCTCCTCTATAACCCCGCATCCCAGCACAGGAGCTCAGTTTGTCAGTTGGTGCTGCAGGCAGCCCTAAGAAAAGCTTTTTATGAGGTAAAAAGTGAAGACTTCAAGGGCAGCAGCAGGGGTAAATGTCTTCTGACATTCACTGCTGCAGCTCCAGCTCTCCCCAGCGGTGCTGTACACTCCCGAGCCCTGGTTGCCGGGTACCTGCAGCATAGGCTCCGGTTTACTTCACGTTAGGCACACACGGCTGGGGCTCTCCAGGATCGCGTGGCCGCACTTCGGGAGGTGGTAAGTGGGTCCCGCTTGTGGGACCCGGTCTTTATCGCAATCCGGCGCGGTCAGTGGGAGTCGGGCCGCGCGCGCTGGCGGTGGACACTGTGGATACAGGCGATCCCACTAGATCACCAGGGCATGGGCGCAAGTCAGGTTTTCTCTTAAAACCGATTTTAATATCGCCCACGGTACCCGGTGGTTTTGCCAGCAAGGGGGATAAGGCTTAGACCTGAAGCCCCTCCCCCAGCCCCAGGGCGCCATTTCCAGCAAGTGTTCCCGCCCTGGAGCTGCATCTCTCTTTCCTCAGTTCCTGTCAGTGTCTGCGGCGCCATTACTCCTCAGCTCACTGTTCCTGGGACTGCTTGGGCAAATCCTCCTATGTAAAGCCTCCTGGTTGTCAGTGCTATGCCTTTACATGACACTTAAGTATTCTACCTGCCTTTTTAGTCAGTGTTAGTAAGAGAGTGCATTTAGTCAGGGGTTTATAGTACAATTACCCTGTGATATACATCCAGTTTCTTACTGTGTAGTGTTATATCTATTGACTATATAGCTGTGTAAGCTAGTCCAGTGCAGTATTATTGTCTGTAATAACCTCTGCATTGTACAAACTGTTACTATTTGTGTGTGCATTGATAGCTGAGTGGTGTCCATCTCGTGTCTTTCACTCAACTTGCTATCCCTATATTCTATAACCTGAGGGGGCTTGGTGCGTCGGGTGTTATTTAATATAGGATTTTCACAAAGATATACTGTATTACGTATTTTTCTCTGTGATTTAGTCACCATATCTCTCCTTTATCTCTGCTGGTGCTGACTACACTGCGCAGGGGTTTGGGTTTAGGGATATAGTGCTGCTAATAATTGTACTGTGTTACCTCATACTGCAAGTTATATCATGTCTGCTTCTGAGGGTAACGGTTCTGGGGCGGAACACACTGCTGGTGTTGCTGAAGCCACAGGCACATATGGGGAGAATATAGCAGCTGTGGGCTCTGGTTCTGGGGGCTCCTTGCCCCCCAGTGGGACTGTGGCAACGGAGGCACATACTGACCCTCCGTGGGCCGCTTTTTCCACGCTTCTGCATACGCTAGTTCATAAACTAACACCCCCTATGGGACCCCCAATGCCGGTACAACCGTATGTGGTCTCTGCAGCTAACCCGCCGTGGGCGGACAATTTATCTGCTCAATTAAAGAAGTTGAACTTGTCCCTGACTACTAAAAAGTCTGACCAACGCTCGCCTAAGTCCAAGAGGTCCTCAAAGTGAGCGCTCGTCTCCTCACAATCCACTGCTGTCACGGACACCTCGTCTGATGAAGACAGCACATACACTGACCCCACAGGTTCTGACTCAGATACGGCTGATGGGGAGGGTAGTTCACATGTGGATGTTCCTGATCTTTTGGAGGCTATTACGTTAATTCTGCAGATTACGGATGATCCCGAGCCATCCGTTCCTCCTAAGAAACCAGATAGGTTCAAGCATCAGAAGGTGATTAAACAAGTTTTACCTCACTCTGACCACATAGTGGATATACGTCAGGAACCCTGGCAAAGCCCGGGTACGAAGTTTGTGCCTCAAAAGAAGATGCTGGCTCGCTATCCCCTCGCGCCAGAGCTGTCTAAGAATTGGGAAACGCCTCCTCCAGTAGACTCGCATGTCTAGGATGGTGGTTTCCTCAGCTCTACCTGTCACTACCGTCACGTCTCTAAAAGAGCCTACGGATAAACGTGTCGAGGGTTGTCTAAAAGCGATTTATACCCTCACGGGTGCTGCACAAAGGCCCACTATTGCAGCTACATGGGCGGCAGAGGCTATTGAAGCATGGGCCTTGGAGTTGGAGGCTGAAATCTCCTCTGACCATGCTAGACAATGCTTGTCATATATTGTCACAGCTTCTCGCTATATTAAAGAGGCGGCTTCTGATGTCGGTATCCTAGCAGCCAAGGCCTCTACTACGTCAGTCCTGGCTCGCAGGATATTGTGGCTGAGATCCTGGTCTGTGGATCTGGACTCCAGAAAAACCCTGGAGGTACTCCCTTTCAAGGGGGATATTCTGTTTGGGGAGGACTTAAATAAGATAGTGGCTGACTTGGCTAATGCCAAAACTACCTGTCTGCCTAATACAGCTCCTTCTGTGTCAAAAGCATGTCCTTTCGTCCTTCAGGTAAAGCAAAAGGTCAGGCGTACCATAAGCAGGCCCGCACTTCCAAACCTGGTAAGCCGAAGCCCAAAAGAGCCTGGGCTGCCCAGCAGCCAAGACCGATAAGCCTGCCGCATGACAGGGCGGGCCTCCCCCTGGGGGATCCCAGGGTGGGGGGCCGGCTTCTAGGGTATACCCAGGAATGGTTGCAGACCACTTCAGATGCCTGGGTACGGGAAGTTGTCACTCGAGGTTACGCCATAGCCTTCAAAAACCGACCCCCTCATCGATTTTGCCAGACAGACGTCCCATCGGACCAGACAAAGGCAAACACACTGCATTCGGTGGTACAGACCCTCCTGGATACAGGAGTCGTAGTACAGGTGCCTCTTGCTCAGAGGGGCCGGGGGTACTATTCTCCGCTGTTTCTAGTCCCGAAACCGAATGGGTCCTCCCGGCCCATTCTCAACCTCAAGGCACTGAACAAATTTGTGAAGGTTTCCAAGTTCCGTATGGAAACCCTTCGCTCTATCGTTCTGGCCTTGGAACCTGGGGACTACATGGTCTCCCTGGACATACAGGATGCTTACCTGCATATTCCTATAGTAGTGTCACATCAACAATACCTGAGGTTCGCTATTGGCAACCTCCATTACCAGTTTCGGGCGTTACCTTTTGGTTTAACAACGGCTCCGCGAGTCTTCACCAAAGTTATGGCGGTGATGACGGTGGTACTCCGCCGTCAAGGGGTCAGGATACTGCCGTATCTGGATGACTTGTTAATCCTGGCAAATTCCCCAGATCTTCTCCTACGTCATCTGGATATGATGGCCCGGTTTCTACAAGCCCACGGGTGGCTCATCAACTGGAAGAAATCCTCCCTGGTCCCTGCTCAGAGCATGGTGCATCTGGGTGCGCTGTTGAACACTCACAACCAGAGGTTGTTCTTGTCTCAGGAGAAAGTACTGAAACTTCAGGACAGGATTCATTGCTTCCTTTCTCGTCCGCAAGTGTCGATACATTCAGCAATGCAGGTTCTGGGCTTCATGGTGTCAGCATTCGACATGGTGGAGTATGCTCAATTCCATTCTCGCCCCCTCCAGAAGCTGATTTTAGCCAAGTGGGACGGCCTGCCTCACCGGATCAGGTCTCACATGATCTCTTTGACTCCGGAGGTCCGTCTGTCGCTGCTCTGGTGGCTCCTGGACCGACAATTGTGCAGAGACCGTCCCTATTGGATATCCAACTGGGTCCTGTTGACGACAGATGCCAGTCTAAGAGGTTGGGGCACGGTGCTGGAGCAGCACTCCTTGCAGGGTCGGTGGACCAAGGAGGAATCTCTCCTCTTGATCAACATTCTGGAATTGCGGGCGGTCTTCAGTGCGTTGAACCTAGCCCAGCATTTGATTCAGAACCGTCCTGTTCAAGTACAGTCGGACAACGCCACCACAGTGGCTTACATAAATCATCAAGGCGGCACTCGAAGCCGTTTGGCAATGAAGGAAGCCTCACGGATTCTACGTTGGGCAGAACGCCATCTACCGGCAATATTCATTCCGGGAGTCCTGAATTGGGAAGCGGACTTTCTCAGTCGTCAGGATGTGCATGCTGGCGAGTGAGGCCTCCATCCAGAAGTGTTTCAACTCCTCGTGGAAAGGTGGGGTCTTCCAGATGTGGATCTGATGGCGTCTCGACACAATCGCAAGGTTCCGGTCTTCGGGGCAAGGACAAGGAATCCTCAAGCAGCATTCGTGGATGCGCTGGCAGTGCCGTGGAGGTTTCGGCTGCCGTACGTGTTCCCTCCGGTGTGTCTCCTGCCCAGGGTAATTCGGAAGTTCAAGCAAGAAAAAGGAATTTTGCTTCTCATAGCTCTGGCGTGGCCCAGACGGCACTGGTTTTCAGACCAGCAAGGCCTATCGTCAGAGCGTCCACTTCTACTTCCACAACGCCCAGACCTCCTCGTTCAGGGCCCCTGTGTCTACCAGGACCTAGCCCGGCTGTCTTTGACGGCGTGGCTCTTGAAGCTTCCGTCTTAAGAGCTGAGGGTTTTTCTGAAGAGGTCTTAAAAAACTATGTTGCGGGCCCGGAAACCGGCCTCTGCTCGGATTTACCATCGGGTCTGGCATTCCTACTTTTAGTGCGCATCTAACCATTATGACGCTTCCAAGTTTAGTACAGCCAAACTTTTGGCTTTTCTACAGCAGGGCCTAGATTTAGGCCTGCGTCTGGCCTCCCTCAAGGTTCATATTTCTGCCTTGTCGGTGTGGTTTCAGAGAAAAATTGCGACTTTACCTGATGTTCATACTTTCACTCAGGGTGTGTTGCGTATCCAACCTCCCTATGTCCCGCCTGTGGCTCCTTGGGACTTGTCGGTGGTTTTGGAGGCGTTGCAGGAGCCTCCATTTGAAACTCTTGGTTCAAGCTGACCTTAAGTGGCTTTCCCTTAAGGTGGTGTTCTTGCTGGCTATTGCCTCTGCTAGAAGAGTGTCGGATTTGGGTGCCTTGTCTTGTAGTTCCCCATATCTGATTTTTCACCGTGACCGGGCGGTTCTTAGGACTCGTCCTGGATATTTACCTAAGGTGGTTTCTTCGTTCCACCTTAATCGGGAGATTGTGGTTCCAGCTTTTGTTTCTCCTGATTTGTATCCCAAAGAGCGGTCTTTTAATGTGGTACGGGCTTTCCGTATCTATGTGAAGAGAACTGCTTCTATTCGAAAGTCTGATTCTCTTTGTTTTGTTTGGATTTCACAAACGTGGCTGGCCTGCTCACAAGCAGACCATGGCCAGGTGGATTAGAATGGTGATTGCGCATGCTTATGTGAAGGCTGGTCTGTCAGCTCCTGTTCACATTACGGCCTATTCTACTCGGTCTGTTGGACCTTCTTGGGCGGCCCAACGTGGTGCGACCCTTGACCAATTGACGGGAACATGTTCATAAGGTTCTATGCCTTCGATACTGCCGCTTCCCAGGATGCTTCCTTTGGACGCAGGGTTCTTGTGCCCGCTACAGTGCGTCCCCTCCCATAAGGAACTGCTTTAGGACATCCCCATTGTCCATACTTGTGGAGCCCAGTGTACCCCGCAGCAGAAAACGAGTTTTATGGTAAGAACTTACCCTTGTTAAATCTTTCTGCGAGGTACACTGGGCTTCACAAGGCGCCCACCCTGACTTACTTAGCTTCTTTGGGTTGATTTGGCATTAGCCGCTGACACTTCTCTTGTCGTGAGAGTGTGGTGTATGTGGCTACTAACCGTTGTCGTCTCTTTTCCTGCTACTGCATTGGGCTGGTTAACTAAACTGAGCTCCTGTGCTGGGATGCGGGGTTATAGAGGAGGCGGCGCTGTGCATTCTGGGAACAGTCAAAGCTTTGAGCCTGTTGGTGCCTCGGATCAAGATCCTACTCTACACCCCATTGTCCAGACTTGTGGAGCCCAGTGTACCTCGCAGAAAGAATTTTAACAAGGGTAAGTTCTTACCATAAAACTCGTTTTAGTTAACTGTGTTTAGCATTTTAGTTGTAGTTTCCATATAAGTACAATTAAATGGTTTCCCCTCTGTTTTGTGACTGTTAGCTGTGTTTCCTGAGGAGCTGGGCACCAGTGTACCTTTGACACAAACCGAGGTCCGGTCGTTGCTCTACAGGTCTCTGGAAGGAGAGTGGGGCACTAGAAGTAGAGATGAAGAATGTGAAAGGATCATTGCTGGGATCACCCAGTTAATGACTTTAGGTATAACTGAAATGTGTTTAGTGTGTCACATGATGCATCCAGCGCTTACACAATCTTTAATCTGGTATTTTTATTTACTTAGATAATGCTTCTTCCTTTGTGGCTCCTGTAGACCTTCAAGCCTACCCACTGTACAGCACTGTGGTGGCATACCCAACTGACCTCAGTACAATTAAACAGCGACTGGAAAACAGATTCTACAGGTGAATTATGCTTTAAAGAAGCAGTGTTATGTTTCATTTAATGTGTCAACGTTTGTTCTTGCAGGGAAAAGAAGCAACAAGAATCTGAAGTTTTAACAAGCAAATGTTTTTGTTTCCAGACGTCTCTCTTCATTAATGTGGGAGGTGCGATACATAGAGCATAACACCCGCACATTTAATGAGCCTGGAAGTCCAATTGTGAAGTTGGCCAAGTTTGTCACAGATATTTTGCTATATTTTATAAAGTAAGTCAATGTGTAGATATATATACACTCCTTCAGTGTTCATTGCTCTCTATCAGCAATGCAAATTTCTTCTGATACCCAGTACAACAAAGAAATTCGTAAAATGTCACAAGCAGCTTATATATATGTGTAACATACTACTTATGGGGATCATTTGGATCACCGGTGATCTGTCATTTCTGGAGCCAGAAAATCTACTTTTTTTTTCCGCAGAGTTTAGAGCATTGTTTTTAACAAGCAAGATAAATGCTTTATGCTGTTTGTTTATTAGGTGTATGATCTTCCGTATGTTAATGTACTTGTAGTGTAAGTCCCTGTGAACATTATGGATACAGATATTGCATATTAAAATAGTTCTTTGTGCATGCAGGGATCAGAGTTGCTACGACATCATCCCACAGTACAACATCATGAAGAAGAAGGTTTTGTCAGACTCAGAAGAGGTAAGCCAAGTCTGTATGTATTCTTGTACAGGCATTTATCCTCACACATGTTCTGTTACAATTTAGGCAATCGCATGTTCTTAAATGATTTATGGGTAAGCTTATAGATTTAGTTTTTTACCAATCGTACAGAAAATGGAAGTTAATCAAATCAATTTATAGGCTGTAAAGGTATTCAAAGGGAGGAGTTATTTACACAAGAAAAAAACAAATTCCTCCAGCATTCGAAATGTATCATTGAATATGTAGCTAAAATGCAGTAGCTTAGTTACACACATTTGTAATATGATAAGCCACTCTGACACTTCATAGCACTTCTGCCAAGTATGGTAGTTATTATAAACAATGAGCCCCTATCCTGGGTCATACAATCATGTGTTTTTAAATTGAGAGCTTGCCAGGAGGTACCCCAAAAACCTCCGATGTGGAACTACAAAGACCGGCACACCTTGTCAGCTACTAATCCCACCTCTATACCTCTAAGTCCCATTTTCTCACTGTACATAGATTATTTTTTTTTTGCTGTGGTCATGCAGTAGCATATAAATTGTTTTTTTTGGGTGGGGGGGGTTGAGGAGTCGTCTGGGGGGCTCTTGGCATGTCAGGTGGTGTATGTGCTGAACTCCTCCATTTGATCATCCGAAAGGGGTGGAAAAGCAAAATTTGATAGAGGGATGTAGTTTTGTTTTCTAATTGACACTGAGTGATCTTAGACATATTAATAAAGTTTCTCTGGTAGCTAAACCAGTGGTTCTTAAACTGTGTGCCAGGGCACCCCGGGGTGCCTCGGGACACTTGTGCGGGTGCCCTGGGTTGGTGGACGAGGACCAATTCCATTTATTTATGGAGGCAAAACCAGTTCTGGTGGCTGCCAATCATAAAATATGTAGACAAACAGAAGCTAATCCTGTCCCTCCCCACACAGTTGCACCTAAAGATGACATATAAATACAATTAACTTTGATATTTCTCTATTAGAAGCCTTTGTCCTATGGGTGCCGTGAAAAAAAAATCTAATACTGTAGGGTGCCGTGATTCAAAAAAGTTTGGGAACCACTGAGCTAAACTGTTAGCTGGAATAAATTCCTTTCATGTACAGTATGGCTTCATATGTAACCATGCCTTTACACTTATAGGAAGAAGAGAAAGATACAGATACACCTGTGACTTCCACAAGGAAAAGAAAGGTTTGTGTCAGAACGGCACTGCTTACTAAAGTAGTTATTCAGATTTTGCTCAATGCACTATGCCATGTTTCTGTCTATAACCACATTCGCAATTTTGATTTAATCAAACTGCCCTGGCCACAGAAATATATTCATCTGGCAAATACTTTTTTTTAGCTTTCTTTAACCTGTTACAGTTTTAAATTTTAAAGACAGAGAATTGCACTTGTGCATCTCTTATCATTCTGTCTTTGCTCTTGTATACACTATTTACTTTATTGGAAGTTATCAACCAACCTAATGGCTCCAGTCAGCAAATACAGAGAGATTAATAGTTACACGTAAATCACTTATTTCAAAGGTGTGTTGCTCCTGGAGTTTTAAAAGTGCTCCTAAATTCAAGGGGAAAGTTGATACAGTCTGAATAAATGTAACCAGGTATTAAATGTATGTTATTGACACAGCACAATACACATGTTAAATATATTTTGCATTAGTCTTTTTTTAGAACTAACCTTAAAAATGTTAATACATTTCAGGAGTACCAGCCAAAGCGGAAACTGCGCAGCAGAGCTCAGGCTTATGATCTCCAGTCTTGGAAAAAGCAGTGCCAAGAGCTGTTAAATCTCATTTTCCAGTGTGAGGATTCTGAACCTTTTAGACAACCAGTTGATCTTGATGAGTACTCTGTGAGTATTATAACATGTCGGGATAATATGACCATGAATGTGGAGATACATTTTTGTTGTTGGGATTGCTGTGTTTATTTCGTCTTTGACTTGGCTATTTTTTCACACTTTTTGTAAATGTAATATAATGCGATAATACAAATGGTAGGGAATCTGGTGTCATCCTGTAGTGCAAGCTGCTAGTTTAATCAGAAGTGGTTCCACAAGAACTCCTCAAAGAGTTCCTAGTAAGGTTGCATTTATAAACCGTTCATCACACTAACCAATGCTTTTTTTTGAATGTACAAAGACCAAAGGTGATAGCCTATAGAGCTGTGGCCTAGCACTAACCTAAAGCACTTTACACCTTTGGGGTGTATTCAAGAACAGTCGGTAGCTGCTGTCTTGTCGGAAAGACGGCAGCTTCCGACTGATTGATGTCGGAAGGGGTTCCGACCTATTCATTTCCAGCAGTTTTTTACCGACCAGTCTAGAAATCCGACTTGTCGGAAGACTGTCAGAATACGTGCGGATTAGTGGCTTCAGCCGCAGATCCACATGTATTGTCGGAAGCGGGGACAAACCCGTCAGGTTTTAACCCCGTTTCCAACAATGTCAATCTGACTTTTAAAAAAAGTCGGATTGACACTGTCGGCACCGGGCCAAATCTGTCGCGTTTGATTAGAGTGCTGTCGGGTCATTTCCGTCGGAAAGGACCCGACATCTATTGAATACGGCCCTTTGTGTGCTTGTTTCCAGCAGTGAGAGGTCCTCGTGGTTCAATATTGTGGGCCACATTTTCCAGACATAACTTGTTTGCAGTAATTTCTTTAGAAGACAGTCACTGCTAATTTAATGTTACAAACTAATCATTAGGAGGCAGTTTAGAGTGGCCCAGGCAATGCTCTCATCCACAGAGCATGTTTGGATGCCCCAATGATTTCATGGTCTTGACATTGGTAATGTCTATATTCAAGGTCAGCAGAAGCATTGTGATATGGAAAGACAACCTGTTTCTCTTCCCCCGTCAACCAGGCACCAGTTTAATTGTGGAGGCATAGGGCCTAATTCAGACCTGATCATAGCAGCAAATTTGTTAGCAGTTGGTCAAAACCATGGGCCTAATTCCAAGTTGATTGCAGCAGGAAATTTTTTAGCAATTGGGCAAAACCATGTGCACTGCAGGGGAGGCAGATATAACATGTGCAGAGAGAGTTAGATTTGGGTGGGTTATTTTGTTTCTGTGCAGGGTAAATACTGGCTGCTTTATTTTTACACTGCAATTTAGATTTCCGCTTTCTCTGCACATGTTATATCTGCCCCTCCTGCAGTGCACATGGTATTGCCCAACTGCTAACACAGTTGATGCTGCGATCAACTCAGAATTAGGCCCCATGTGCACTACGGGGGTGGGGGGGGGGGGGGGGGAGATATAACATGTGCAGAGAGAGTTAGATTTGGGTGAGGTGCGTTCAAACTGAAATCTAAATTGCATTGTATAAATAAAGGAGCCAGTATTTACCCTGCATAGAAGCAATATAACCCCCCAAATCTATCTCTCTCTGTACATGTTATGTTTGGCCCCCCTGCAGTGCACATGGTTTTGCCCATCTGCTAACGAATTTGCTGCTACGATCAACCCCATAGTACTGTAGGTTTCCTGCACAATACCAGACAATGGCAAAATACTTTTAATGACTCATACATGTAATACTTTTGGCTGCGTGTAGTTTTACAAATGCTCTATTAATTTACGGTTTATTGGCCTGCCCATGTGTGTTTTATTTTGTTTTATTTTTTTAAGGTTCATCCGTAAAATTGGGCTTATCCCACTAAGCCTAAATTCAGTTTTGTGGCGTTGAACAGTGTTGGGTCTCTATCCACCCACAAAAGTTCTTACTGGCAGACGTCAGTCATGATTCTGTCTAGGGGACAGAGTGTGCCAGATATGGAGATGGCAAAAATGGTGGAAAAATTACAGTCTGGGGTGTGGAAGCAGGAAAAAGGAAGTCAAAGCATGTAAGTGGGATGATTTTGAGGAAGCTTCTGTCACTGCCTTTTGTGTCACAGATTTCTTCTGAGCATGTCTGTGTATCGCAAGGAAGCTTATTTAAATTTGCTTATGTGCAGTTATAGGCAAGGCCAATGTAAGGAAGCTGAGAGAAGAGGGGTCCACGTGTAGAAGATAGATACTGCTCTGTCTGTGTAAAGGGCTATGTTGTTGATTCTGTAAGAAAAGGGCAGCCTACTATAAAGCCTACAAAATGCAGTCCCAAACAAACTGGTTTGCGCTACGTGGGCGGCGCACGGGATACCAGCGGTCAGCATACAGACGCTGGGACCCCGGGTGCCAAAATGCCGGCAGGGGGGCTAGCTCAACGAAGCCCCTTGTGGTATTTCTGAGTGGGAATAGCCCCAGTTAGCCAGTATTGTGGCTGGCAGCATTGTTAGTCTTCGGGATCTCGGCGTTGGTATGCTGACCGCAGGGATCCTGTGCGCCAGCCACGTAACTGCTTTCCACAAACAGTACATGGTACCCTGTAAAACCTTGCCTTCCTTAGTCCACTTTTGAGCAAAATAGTGAAAACATTTGTGTTATTTCTGCAGCGGGGTACACTGGTTTTCCACGGGGAATAACATCGGGGTGTAGAGTTGGATCTTGATCAGAGGCACCAACAGGCTAAAGCTGTGACTGTTCCCAGGATGCCTTGCACCGCCTCCTCTATAACCCCCGCCTCCGTGCACATGAGCTCAGTTTTGTAAGTTGGTGCCTGCAGTGCAGGCAGCTAACAGGGAGGGC
This sequence comes from Pseudophryne corroboree, assembly GCF_028390025.1. Taxonomy (NCBI): domain Eukaryota; kingdom Metazoa; phylum Chordata; class Amphibia; order Anura; family Myobatrachidae; genus Pseudophryne; species Pseudophryne corroboree. Next base: position 428,117,902 of record NC_086447.1, on the reverse strand, counting down.
TGCGCTAGGCAGCCCTGAAAAGAGCTTTTACAGAAGATAGAAGACTTCAAGGGCTTACAAGTGCTATATGTCATTCTGACATATCATGCTGCGGCTCCCTCACCTCCCCGGCGGCGCTGTATATTCCTGCGCCCTGGTTGCGGCTCCGATTTTCTTTAGGGTACACACACTTGCTGCTGCTCTACAGGATCGCGTGGCTGCATCAAGGGAGGAGGTAAGAGGGTCCCCCAGGCGGGACCCACTGGAAATCGTGATCCGGCACGGTTTCTAGGAGATGGACCGCGCGTGCTGGCGTGGACACTGTGTTCGTACAGGGACCCCACTAGACCACCAGGGCAAGGGCACAGGTCGGATTCCATAAAAATCCATTTTACTAAGGCCCACAGTACCCAGTGGTGAAGTCCAGCAAGGGGATAACGCTCTGACCTGTAGCCCCTCCCCCAGCCCCAGGCTCCATTTACTGCAAATGTTCCCCCCCTGGAGCTGCATCTCTGTCTCCGTCACTCCATGTCAGCGTTTGGGCGCCCTTTCACACATGCTGAGCTGATTCTGGGACTACTGGGCAATGTCTCCTCTGTAAAGCCGCCTGCATCATTAGCGCTGTGCATTTACAGGAGTCTTAAGTATTCTACATGTCATTTAGACAGTGTTAGTTAAGAACACGTGCATACATTCAGGGATATTTAGTACAAGTACCCTGGGATATACATCCAATCTTTACTGTGCATTGTTATATCTATATAGCTTTACTTAGTAGTGCAGTTACTTAGTATTGCTAGTCCAGTGCCGTTTTTTTGTTTGTAATAACTTCTGCATTGCTCATGTGACACTGTGTGTGCCATAGCTGCTGTGTGATCTTCATTCCATGTATCCCACACATATTGCTATCACTATATTCTATACCCTGAAGGGGGCTAAGTACGTCAGGGTTTTTATATAATAGTGTTTCACAGTATATACTCCTTTGGTAATTTACTCTGTGTTTTACAGTCACCACATACCTCTTAATCCACTGTTTGTGCTCTGCTTGCAGTCACACTATACAGGGTTTTTTTTGTCAGGTAATTTGTACTATTACACACAAAGGTTACGCTTACAAATAATGTCTGCTAAACAGGGTGGTACTGTAGCTCCATGGCTGACCCTGCACCAGGCAGTGCTGACGCCACGGATTACCAGGCGGAAAACATAGTAGCTGAGGGTTCATGTACTGGGGGTTTTATACCCCACAGTCAGTCTGCAGCACCGGGGGCAAATCAAGACCCGCCGTGGGCTACCTTCTCTAATTTACTGACTATGCTGGTAATTAGACTTGCGCCCCATATGGGACCTCCTGTGCCATTACAGCCACATATTGTCCCTGCAGTTAATCCGCCATGGGCAGATTCCCTGTCCTCTCAGTTACAGCAATTAAATCAGTCTTTGGCTAAACAAAATCCTAACCCTTGCCCGCCTAAGACCAAGGGGTCATCTAAACGGGCCATTACCCCCTCACAATGCACACATGTTTCGGATACTTCATCCGATGAAGATGGCGCTTACACTGACCCTTCAGACACTGATGCAGGTGCTTCTGATGGGGAGTCTCTGTCACAGGTGGATGTTCCTGACCTTTTTGAGGCTATCAGGCTGATTCTTTAAATTGATGATGACGAAGAGCCTCCAGCTACCTGTAAGAATCCAGATAAGTTTAAACGTCAGAAGGTTACTAAATTAGTTTTACCCCATTCTGACCACTTGATTGACATACGTCAGGAATCCTGGGAATATCCAGGAAATAAATTTTCCCTGTCTAAAAAGATGCTAGCTCATTATCCCCTCGCTGCAGAGTTAAGTAAAAATTGGGAAACCACCACCGGTGGACTCACAAGTCGTGCGTCTGGTGGTGTCCTCTGCTCTTTTTTTACAATCAGTGTTCTTAGTGCTAGGAGTGTGCATCTGCATCTCTCTTACTCCAGCATAGTATTAGAAGCCTCAGCATGATAGCACCTCTTGAAATCTTTAGTATTAGGGTGTGCAGTCCAGGCCCCCCTTTTTCCTCTATATTTGTGTATATATTGTACACTGGAAGGCAAGGCTTCCTTCCTCTGGTATTGGCACCCCTCCCATTTACCCTCAGGTGTTTTAATTAGCTAGGTTCCTGCATTTCAGATCACACATTGTAAGGGCACTATTTAGAGGCAAGTCCTGTATAAATTTATATAATGTGATAGCATTAGGAATGTTAGGGACCCATGTGATGAAGTCACCTGGTCGCGGTACATGGGCCCGCATATTTGCGCAAATGTGTGCTAAGAACTTAAATTATACTCCATTTTAATTGTGAGTTTATTTAAATTATTTTTACTATGTGTTCTTAGTGCTAGGAGTGTGCATCTGCATCTCTTACTCCAGCATAGTATTAGAAGCCTCAGCATGATAGCACCTCTTGAAATCTTTAGTATTAGGGTGTGCAGTCCAGGCCCCCCTTTTTCCGGTGTCCTCTGCTCTGCCTGTCACTACCGTCACCTCGATGAAGGAACCGACGGATAAGCACGTGGAGGGTTGCTTGAAGTTTATTTACACTCTTGCAGGAGCTGTGCATAGGCCTACTATTGCGGCTTCTTGGGCGGCAAAAGCTGTTGAAGCGGAGCTACCGTCTGATTTTCCTGATAATGCTAGATCGTGTCTTTCATATATTACAGCCTCTCATTTATATTCAGGAGGCGGCATCTGATGCAGGTGTCCTAGCAGCCAACGCGTCTACTATGTCCATTTTGGCTCGCTGGACCCTCTGGTTACGGTCTTGGTCCGTAGATCTGGATTCTAAAAAGACCTTGGAGGTGATCCCTTTTAAGGGAAACATACTTTTTGGGGAAGATCTCAACAAGATTGTTGCTGACTTGGCATCATCTAAGACTGCATGTCTGCCTAGTACTACTCCTTCGGCTCCGAAGGCTAAAATGACTTCCTTTCGTTCCTTTCGACCTCCAGTTAAAGCAAAGGATCAGGCGTATCCGAAACAGGCTCGCACTTCCAAATCCACTAAGCCCAAACCTCAACGTGCTTGGGCTGCCCGTCAGCCTGCTTCCAAAACAGACAAGCCTGCTGCATGACGGGATGGTCCTTCCCCTGGGGGATCCCAGGGTGGGAGGCCGACTTCTATGGTTTGCCCTGGTGTTGTTACAGACCCCTTCGGATGCCTGGGTAAGGGAAGTAGTCACTCACGGATACGCCATCTCTTTCAAGAAACATCCCCCTCGCCAGTTTTGCTCAACAAACATCCCTTCGGATCAGTTAAAAGCAAAAACTCTCCATTTGGTGGTACAATCTCTCCTGGATACAGAGAGGCAGGGGGTACTATTCAATGCTGTTCCTAGTCCTGAAACCAAATGGGTCCTCTTGGCCCATTCTCAACCTCAAGTCTTTGAACAAATTTGTGAAAGTTTCCCATTTCCGTATGGAAACGCTTCGCTCTATTGTTCTGGCTTTGGAGCCCAAGGACTATATGGTATCCCTGGACATACAGGATGCTTACCTGCATATTCCTTGTTGATCCTGTCTAACTCACCAGAGGTTCTCCTTTGTCATCTGGAACTGACGGTCCACTTCCTACAAGCCCACGGGTGGCTCATCAACTGGAAGAAATCCTCACTGGTCCCTGCTCAGAGCATGGTGCACCTGGGGGCGTTGTTGGACACACACAACCAGCGGTTGTTTTTGTCTCCGGAGAAGGTACTGAAACTTCAGGACAAAATAAGACACTTCCTATCCCACCCACGTGTGTCGATACACTCAGCGATGCAAGAACTAGGCCTCATAGTGTCGGCTTTCGACATGGTAGAGTACGCTCAATTTCACTCCCGCCCTCTCCAGAGGTTAATTCTGTCCAAATATGACAGCCTGCCTCACCGGATCAGGATTCACATGATCTCCTTAACTCCGGAGGTTCGCCTGTCACTGACCTGCAGGACCAGCAAAAGACTGGTCCTTCTGACAACGGATGCCAGTCTGCGGGATTGGGGCGCGGTGTTAGAGCAACACTCTCTTCGGGGTCGGTGGACCAGTAAGTAATCTCTCCTCCCGATAAACATTCTGGATTTGTGGGCAGTGTTCAATGCATTGACACTAGCCCTGCCTCTGGTACAGAACAGGCATGTTCAAGTACAGTCAGACAACGCCACCACAGTGGCGTACATAAATCATCAAGGCGGCACTCGAAGCTGCATGGCAATGATGGAAGTGTCAAGGATACTTCAATGGTCGGAACACCATCTGCCAGCCATATAGGCAATGTTTATTCCGGGAGTTTAACTGGGAAGTGGACTTCCTCAGTCGTCTGGACGTACACGCCGGAGAGTGGAGCCTTCATCCGGAAGTCTTTCGACTCCTAGTGGACAAGTGGGGCCTACCAGACGTAGACCTGATGGCGTCTCGACACAATCACAAGGTTCCGGTCTTCGGAGCAAGGACAAGGGATCCTCAAGCAGCGTTCGTGGATGCACTGGCAAGTCCATGGAACTTTCGGCTGCCGTACGTGTTCCCTCCGGTGTCACTCCTGTCCAGGGTAATACGGAAGTTCAAGCAAGAAGGAGAAATACTACTTCTAATCGCTCCGGCGTGGCCCAGACAGCATTGGTTCTCAGACCTTCAGGGTCTCTCGATAGAGCGTCCTCTTCTGCTTCCGCCTCACCCAGACCACCTCATTTAGGGCCCTTGTGTCTACGAGGATCTGGCCCGACTGGCTTTGACGGCATGGCTCTTGAAGCTTCAGTACTGAGGGCCGTAGGGTTTTCTGAGGCGGTCATTTAAACTATGTTGAAGGCCCGTAAACTGGCTTCTGCTCAAATTTACTATAGAGTCTGGAATTCTTACTTCACATGGTATGCTGCTAAGAATTTTAATGCTTTCAAGTTCAGTACTGCCAATCTTTTGGCTTTCCTACAACAGTGCCTGGATTTAGGCCTTCGTCTGGTCAAGGTTCATATTTCTGCCTTGTCAATATGGTTTCAGAGAAAAATTGCGAGACTGCCTGATGTTCATGCATTCACTCAGGGTGTTTTACGGATTCAACCTCCCTATGTTCCTCCTGTGGCTCCTTGGGATTTGTCGGTTGTTCTGGACGCCTTACAAGAGTCTCCGTTTGATTCTCTTGAGTCTGTGGACCTTAAGTGGCTTACTCTTAAGGTCCTGTTTTTGCTGGCTATACGCCTCTGCTAGACTGGTTTCAGACTTAGGTGCCTTGTCCTGTCGGTCACCTTTTCTGATTTTTCACTGTGACCGGGCAGTTCTTAGAACTCGCCCTGGTTATTTGCCTAAGGTGGCGTCGTCTTTCCACCTTAACCAAGAGATTGTGGTTCCAGCCTTTTCACCTCTCCAGGCTTATCATCCAAAGAGGTCTTTGGATGTGGTACGGGCTCTCCATATTTATGTGAAAAGAACAGCTTCGCTTACGAGATCTTATTCTCTTTGGTTTTCACAACAGACCTTGGCCAGATGGATTAGAATAGTGATTGCACATGCTTATGTACAGGCTGGCCTTCCAGCTCCTGCTACCATCAAAGCCCATTCTACTCTGTCTGTTAGACCTTCTTGGACGGCCCGCCGTGGTGCGTCCTTTGAATAATTGTGCAAGGCGGCTACGTGGTCCTCCGTGAACACGTTCATAAGGTTCTATGCCTTTGATACTGCAGCTTCCCAGGATGCTTCCTTTGGACGCCGGGTTCTTGTGCCCACTACAGTTCGTCCCCTCCCATGAGGAATTGCTTTAGGACATCCCCGATGTTATTCCCTGTGGAATACCAGTGTACCCCGCTGCAGAAAAGGAGATTTATGGTAAGAACTTACCTTTTGTTAAATCTTTCTGCGAGGTACACTGGATTCCACAGGGCGCCCTCCCTGATGCACTTAGCTTCTTTGGGGTTTGTATGGCAATAGCCGCTAATACCTTCTCCTGTCGTGGGAATGTGGTTCGCTGTTGCTACGAACTGTTATCGTCTCTTTTACCTGCTACTGGATTGGACTGGTTAACAAAACTGAGCTCCTGTGCGCGGAGGCAGGGTTAAAGAGGAGGCGGCGCTGAGCATCTTGGGAACAGTCAAAGCTTTTAGCCTGTTGGTGCCTCGGATCAAGATCCTACTGTACACCCCCCCCACCTCCTCCCCGATGTTATTCCAGTGTACTTCGCAGAAAGATATTCAACAAAGGTAAGGTCTTACCATAAATCTCCTTTTTTATATATATATATATATATATATATATATATTAAAAAATGAAGTATAAAAAGCGCCTAATAGTGTTGGTGACTCACTCCTCGTGAAAAAATTGTGATAATAAAACAGATAGTAAACTTAGCTGCGGGTATTTCTGGTAGATGACTCTTATAGACAGCACATGTAAAGGAGAGATAAAATAAACATAGTGTGTACTGTTTTTAAATTTCCACAGGTGTTTTTCTGTATATATAAAAAACAATTTATAGGAACTATGCAGGTTCCAATTTTAAAGGAAAAACTATGTTTAGTTAAAAACAATAGTTTAATAGACACACTCCTGCCCAAACATGCAGGTTACATATATAATTAAAACAGTACACAAAATCAAAGGACATATATAGCAGCTGGTTCAATTGTAAAAATGCAGGTATTAATCGTACAATGTTAAAAAATATAGCAGGCTTATCTGTCCACAAATATGGGTATTGGATTAGATTTCATCCATGAATGCAAGTATCAAACGTACAAGATATAAGGTAAAAACATGGCTTATCTGTCCACGGATAGGAAGTCAGAAAGGGGTGGGCATCCAGTCCCTGTCCCAACGCGTTTCGTCCTAAAGTGAGGACTTCTTCAAGGGGATGACATGCTGTGGGAGTCCTGGGGTTTTTATCCTAAAATATGAGGTCACATGTAAGGAAGTGATCTCACTTCCTGATTGTTCTTCCGGTTTTTAGTGGAGTTAGGTGATTCAAATATAAATCTCTTATATAGTCTGAAGGTAGCGAGGATAACGTGGTTGGAGCATATATATATTTGTAATAGATAAAACAGATGTTTTAAAGCGGAGTTTAAACGAGTGTGGAACGTAAATGCGTCACTTCCGGTTCTCGCTGTGGAACGCATCGCGTCACTTCCGTTGTCAGTAATGCTCAGTTCAGTTCATAATACACGGGAGAGACGGCGCAACTTTTAGTAGAGATACAAAATAAGTTCATTGATACTCAGTGTTCAGTAATCTGTTTTTTAACATGAAGCGTTATAGCGCGACGTCACTTCCGGCTTGTTAAGTATAACAGAAAACGGACATTTCATTTCCGCCGACGTCACATCCTGTTGTTGGAACGCACGGCCATCTTTAATGGATGGATTTCATCTGTAAATTTTGGAACGCAAATGTTCATAGACACTTAATATAACTTATATACATATATATAGTTTAAAAAATGATCAATTAGTAAGGAAAATATTAATTAGTAAGGAAACCGTGTTAATTAATGATTTATTTTATTTAAAATATATTATTTAAAATATATAATAGTGATAATAAAGTGCCATATAAGTGATAATAAAGAGAGCCGGGGGGGGGGGGGGGACTTTGGAGATGAGGATTAATTTATAGAAAAGGAGCAATTTCGAATCCCTCGTTGAATCCTAGGGGTGACATAGTATTCAGCTCGAAGATCCAAAACATCTCTCTTTGTGACAATTTATTCAAAATATCTCCGCCCCTTTCACCCAAGGTCACATTTTCAATACCTTTAAAGGTGAGGTTATCGGGGTTGGAGTTGTGCACTTCTTCAAAATGTCTATAGATCACGTGCGTAGAAATTTTGTTTTTTATATTTCTTACATGTTCTTGGATGCGTATTTTCAAACATCTTTTAGTTTTTCCGACATATCTCTGGCCGCACGTGCATTCCAGTAAATAAATCACCATAGTGGAGTTGCAGTTGATGAAAGATTTAATAGTATATTCTTTTGTGTTGTCACTGTTAAAATCCTGAAATTGTGATCAAGCAGGCTGATAAAGGAGGAGGAGTGGTCATTTTAGACAGATCAGCGTATGAGAAAGAAGCTACTCGTCTTCTAAGCGACATCAACTCCTATAAACAATTATCTCAAGACCCCACACAACAGTACACTGAGGATCTGAGAATCTTGTTGATACATTACCTACACTGCTCTGTCCTGGAGAAAGAAGAGTACCAGTTTTTGATGATAACATCTCCAATTATTCCAATTTTTTATTATCTTCCTAAGATACATAAAAACATGATAAATCCCCCGGGCAGACCAATTATCGCGGGCATTGACTCCCTAACTTCACATTTATCGGAATACATTGACCTCTTCTTGAAAAAATATGTAATCGAATTACCGTCCTACTTAAAGGACACCAACAGTGTACTGGAAACTATAAAAAATATCACTTGGAAAGAAACTTACTTGTGGGTTACGATCGATGTAGAAAGCCTGTACACATGCATTGTACACGAAACTGGAATTACTGCTTGTAAAAAATTCCTGGACAGGGATACTGGTCTAACTACGGCACACAAAAAAGCCATTTGTGACTTTATCAGATTTATTCTGAGTCACAATTATTTTAAATTCAAAGAGTCTTTTTACCTACAAACACGTGGAACAGCCATGGGGACTATATTTGCCCCCAGCTTTGCCAACCTCCTAATGGGCAGCTGGGAAGAAGAGAACATCTTTTCGAATAATGTATTTGCCGACCAATTGGTGATCTACAAAAGGTATATCGATGATATACTGATCATCTGGGAAGGGACAGACTCCTCGTTTCTGGACTTCTTTCAGAAGATATCTGTAAACCAATATAATCTGAAATTCACAGAAAAACATAACAAAGAGAAAATCGAATTCCTGGATCTAATACTGTCATCAAAAGAAACAAAAATCACCACGTGCAACTTCATAAAAAAGGTTGACACAAATAGCTACCTGCACTTTAAAAGCTGTCACCAAAAAAATTGGAAGCAAAACATCCCTTATTCACAATTCCATCGGATAAAAAGAAACTGCAGCCAAAAGGAAGACGAGGACCACCAACTACAGCTGTATGCCAAGAGATTTTCAGAAAGGGAGTATCCAGAAGAAATTATCTCAAAAGCCCTGGAAAAAACCAAGAAAGATGCAATACAGAATGCCCAAATTAAAAACAATCAGGTGCTTCAACGGCCATCCATCCCTTTTGTCACAACTTACAGTTGTCATGAAACAGCCATCAAACAATCACTGAGTAAACATTGGAACATCCTTATGATGGATCCTATTCTTAAAGATATTCTTCCCTCTCAACCACAGATTGTATATAGGAAAAGCAATAACTTGAAAGAAATTTTAGCACCAAGTCTTCTGAAAACGACAAAGCCTGTGTCGACATTGAAATGTCAAGGTAGTTACAAATGCGGCAAATGCATAATTTGCAAACTAGTCCACAGAAACAGAAAAACTTTTTTTAACAGTGACAACACAAAAGAATATACTATTAAATCTTTCATCAACTGCAACTCCACTATGGTGATTTATTTACTGGAATGCACGTGCGGCCAGAGATATGTCGGAAAAACTAAAAGATGTTTGAAAATACGCATCCAAGAACATGTAAGAAATATAAAAAACAAAATTTCTACGCACGTGATCTATAGACATTTTGAAGAAGTGCACAACTCCAACCCCGATAACCTCACCTTTAAAGGTATTGAAAATGTGACCTTGGGTGAAAGGGGCGGAGATATTTTGAATAAATTGTCACAAAGAGAGATGTTTTGGATCTTCGAGCTGAATACTATGTCACCCCTAGGATTCAACGAGGGATTCGAAATTGCTCCTTTTCTATAAATTAATCCTCATCTCCAAAGTCCCCCCCCCCCCCCCCCTCGGCTCTCTTTATTATCACTTATATGGCACTTTATTATCACTATTATATATTTTAAATAATATATTTTAAATAAAATAAATCATTAATTAACACGGTTTCCTTACTAATTAATATTTTCCTTACTAATTGATCATTTTTTAAACTATATATATGTATATAAGTTATATTAAGTGTCTATGAACATTTGCGTTCCAAAATTTACAGATGAAATCCATCCATTAAAGATGGCCGTGCGTTCCAACAACAGGATGTGACGTCGGCGGAAATGAAATGTCCGTTTTCTGTTATACTTATCAAGCCGGAAGTGACGTCGCGCTATAACGCTTCATGTTAAAAAACAGATTACTGAACACTGAGTATCAATGAACTTATTTTGTATCTCTACTAAAAGTTGCGCCGTCTCTCCCGTGTATTATGAACTGAACTGAGCATTACTGACAACGGAAGTGACGCGATGCGTTCCACAGCGAGAACCGGAAGTGACGCATTTGCGTTCCACACTCGTTTAAACTCCGCTTTAAAACATCTGTTTTATCTATTACAAATATATATATGCTCCAACCATGTTATCCTCGCTACCTTCAGACTATATAAGAGATTTATATTTGAATCACCTAACTCCACTAAAAACCGGAAGAACACACAGGAAGTGAGATCACTTCCTTACATGTGACCTCATATTTTAGGATAAAAACCCCAGGACTCCCACAGCATGTCATCCCCTTGAAGAAGTCCTCACTTTAGGACGAAACGCGTTGGGACAGGGACTGGATGCCCACCCCTTTCTGACTTCCTATCCGTGGACAGATAAGCCATGTTTTTACCTTATATCTTGTACGTTTGATACTTGCATTCATGGATGAAATCTAATCCAATACCCATATTTGTGGACAGATAAGCCTGCTATATTTTTTAACATTGTACGATTAATACCTGCATTTTTACAATTGAACCAGCTGCTATATATGTCCTTTGATTTTGTGTACTGTTTTAATTATATATGTAACCTGCATGTTTGGGCAGGAGTGTGTCTATTAAACTATTGTTTTTAACTAAACATAGTTTTTCCTTTAAAATTGGAACCTGCATAGTTCCTATAAATTGTTTTTTATATATACAGAAAAACACCTGTGGAAATTTAAAAACAGTACACACTATGTTTATTTTATCTCTCCTTTACATGTGCTGTCTATAAGAGTCATCTACCAGAAATACCCGCAGCTAAGTTTACTATCTGTTTTATTATCACAATTTTTTCACGAGGAGTGAGTCACCAACACTATTAGGCGCTTTTTCTACTTCATTTTTTAATATTTATCTCTATATTGTTTAGAAGCTGCCACTTACGTATATGTAAGGAGTGTTAGGTGTGACCATATAGTCATTTTATCCCTTTTGTATTTAGGGGGTCTTACTGAATTTACCTAGGCGCTATTCTCTACTTTTTCACATATATATATATATATATATATATATATATATATATAAAAATTTATTTTTATTTTTTTTCATTTACAGTTACTTGTATATTGCATAGTCAGTTGCGTTTTGCAATTAGGAACAAAACTGTAATAAAACAAGACCTCGTGATAACAGACAAATAAGAAAACCTTGCTCACAAGCTATCATCTATAGGGAAATAGTCGTTGATAGACAATTGCATATTGGCCCTGCCAGATTGCAGTTGTTCTTGATGGGCTGTATGATCCAGTCACACAGCAGTTATGGCCTTGAGTCAGTGGGATGTGTGCATGTACAAGAGAAAATATGTAACGTTAAGTGTGGACTGTACAGAGGGAAGGTAATTCGGTAGGATAGCTTAAGGAGGATATGGGGGTGGTTCTGGAATTTTATAAGCTTACCTGTAGAAGTGAGTTTTTAGGAAACTCTTGAAGGTTTGGAGACTAGAAGAAAGTCTTATTGTGCATGGTAGGGCATTCCACACAGTGGGTGCATCCTGATCAAATGATCTGATTCAGCTTTGAAAATGCAAAGCCACTTGGAAACAGCTTTGCATTTCTGTCCGATTTATAATGAGGGACATGCAGGAGATGTCTCAATAGAAGAGACTCCTCCTCCTACATGTAGCTGTGATCCCAGCACTGCAACAGATGTTACAAGCTGGGATCCAACATCGTGACCATATCTGACGGAAGCGTGGGCTGCAAGGCTAGGAAGTCATCTCTGTGGTAACATGCAAACCATGGACTCTCCCCTCCCAGAAAACAGCGGCATCACGCCCCTATTTCTTGGAATGCAGGCCTCCCCACCCTCTCAATGCTGCTTCCTGTCAGTCAGGCAGAGGGGAACTGCGAGCAACATTGCAAGGCCCGTTCTGCACATACGCAGAATGAACATTGCGCAGCCACAGATTCCCGATATTTGGTAATCTTTGTGCTGCAGCGGACCTGCGCCAAACTCTGAATCAGGCCCAAAGTCATGTAAACGTGAATGGGAGCAGGTAATGAGTGTGTATGAGAGACTCAGATCTGAGATTGAGCTGATCGGTATTTTGAGAAAAGCGAGAAAAGCGAAGAGATGTATTCTGGTGTAGCTTGGTAATAGCTTTATGTGTAAGTGGAAGTAATTTATATCGACGTCTGTATAATTCAGATAGCTAATGTAAGGACTGACAGAGCGGAGACGCAAAAAATGATCGTTTTGAAAGGAAGATAAGCCTCACAGCTGCATTCAAAAGAAATTGTAGGGTTGAAAGGGGTGTGGATTTTTAGATCTACACTAAAAATGTCTACAGTCAATAGGTTTACCACTAATGGTAGACATGGATTAGGTTGACAGTGTCAAAAGGTACGACATGGAAATGGTGGTGTGTCACTTTTCTGTCACAAACAAATCCTATTAGTGTACCACGTCCCTTGGCGAGCTTCGGGCAAGGTTACTATTCCCAATCGTAGTCCATATGGATGGTTAAGTATGAAAAAGTTGAAAAACAAAAACTTGTGTCGACCATTATCATGTTGACCTTTTGACCCTGTCGGCCTGCTGAACTGTCTACCATTTACATGTCGACATTCTGACCCTGTCGACCTAATGCATATCTAACATTAGTGGTAGACCTATTGACTGTAGACCTTTAGTGTAGATCTATAGTCTGGATACTGGTTGAAAGTCAGGTAAGATCAGTAAGGATACTGTGGGAATAATTAATGCAGAGATAACAAGTGCATGACTCAGAGTTGCAATGTTTGGTATAAGATACAGATGGGGCTTCAGTGCTGCTAAACTGCCAATTTCAGTGCATCGGGTCCCGGGTCTCACCTACTTTCTGATTGTCTTATAGGCCCTACACACTGGCCGATTTTTTGAAAGATATGAACGATCTCGTTCATAAATGAACGAGAACTCGTTCATATCCTTCAGTGTGGAGGCTCCAGCGATGAACGATGCGCGGCCCCGCGCTCGTTCATCGCTGGTCCCCCGTCGGCTGTGCATGCAGGCCAATATGGACGATCTCGTCCATATTTGCCTGCACTTCAATGGAGCCGCGTGACGGGGGGAGTGAAGAAACTTCACTCCCCCCGTCACTGCCCCCCCCCCCCCCCCCCGCCGGGTCGCTCGTCAGCCGTATCCGCCGTCGGGCAGCTCGGCGGCGGATCGGCTAGTGTGTAGGGCCCCTTAGTCGCATTAATAAAACAACTGGAAGTGACAAAACTACAGTACATTGCTAGATTGCATTGATCAATTTTTATTGAAACATTTGTACATCTGTGTGAATTAATCTGAATCTGTATACAAAGTATTACGATGAAACAGCCACAGCTATTTGTCACTCCAAGTTCCATTGTGCTTCATCTACGAGTTTGTATGCGTTTAATTCCTGTGCTTCACTGTGTCTGCAATGCAAAATTTAAAGATGAAGACTATACTGTATGTTTTACCTTTTGGAGCAGCTCAGTTGTGCACTATGGCATAGTGAGGCTTGGTGTATGAGGAAACATCTACATGGATGTTTTTTTTTGTTTTTTTATATATATGTAACAGGATTTGGAAATAGATTTGAATGTGGGGAACAAAGGACAGTTTAGAGTCCAGGATGATCCTAGGCAGCAAGCTTAGTGGGTAGGGTACATTGTCATGTTATCAACAATGATAGAGATATCAGGTAGGTAACTACTATTGGCCGGTGGGAAGATTCATAATTCTGTTTCTCTAACGTCCTAGTGGATGCTGGGAACTCCGAAAGGACCATGGGGAATAGCGGGCTCCGAAGGAGGCTGGGCACTCTAGAAAGATTTAGGACTACCTGGTGTGCACTGGCTCCTCCCGCTATGACCCTCCTCCAAGCCTCAGTTAGATTTTGTGCCCGGCCGAGGTTGGATGCACACTAGGGGCTCTCCTGAGCTCTTAGGAGAAAGATAGTCTTAGGTTTATTATTTTCAGTGAGACCTGCTGGCAACAGGCTCACTGCAGCGAGGGACTAAGGGGAGAAGAAGCGAACTCGCCTGCTTGCAGCCGGATTGGGCTTCTTAGGCTACTGGACACCATTAGCTCCAGAGGGATCGACCGCAGGCCCAGCCTTGATGTTCGGTCCCGGAGCCGCGCCGCCGTCCCCCTTACAGAGCCAGAAGCAAGAAGATGGTCCGGAAAATCGGCGGCATGAAGACATCAGTCTTCACCAAGGTAGCGCACAGCACTGCAGCTGTGCGCCATTGCTCCTCTCACACTTCACACTCCGGTCACTGAGGGTGCAGGGCGCTGGGGGGGGGCGCCCTGAGGCAGCAATAAAAACACCTTGGCTGGCAAAAATACCTCAATATATAGCCCCAGGGGCTACATATGAGGTAAATACCCCTGCCAGAATCCAGAAAAAAGCGGGAGAATAGGCCGCGTAAAAGGGGCGGAGCTATCTCCCTCAGCACACTGGGCGCCATTTTTCCCTCACAGTTCCGCTGGAAGGAAGCTCCCTGGCTCTCCCCTGCAGACTACTCTAAAGAAAAGGGTAAAAAAGAGAGAGGGGGGGCATTTAATTTGGCGCAGTATATAGTTTATATTAAAAAGCAGCTATAAGGGACATAACTCAGTTAGTCCCTGCCTTTTATATAGCGCTCTGGTGTGTGCTGGCATACTCTCACTCTGTCCCCCCAAAGGGCTTTTGTGGGTCCTGTCCTCTATATTGAGCGTTCCCTGTGTGTGTGGAGTGTGTCGGTACGGCTGTGTCGACATGTTTGATGAGGATAATGAGGTGGAGGCGGAGCAGATGCCTTTAGAAGGGATGTCACCCCCTGGGGGGCAGACACCTGAGTGGATGTGCTTATGGAAAGAAATGAGTGCACGTATAGACTCATTACATAAGAAATTTGACGACATGCCGACTGCGGGACAGCCGAGTTCTCAGCTCGTGCCTGTCCAGGTGTCTCAAAAGTCATCAGGGGCTCTGAAACGCCCGCTATCTCAGATGGCACAAGTAGATGTCGACACGGATACTGACACCAGTGTCGACGACGAGGAGTCAAATTTAATGCCCATGAAGGCCATTCACTGCATGATTGAGGCAATGAAAGAGGTGTTAAATATCTCTGATTTACATCCAGGTACCACAAAAAAGGGTATTATGTTTGGGGAGAAAAAAACTACCTGTAGTTTTTCCCCCGTCAGATGAATTAAATGAAGTGTGTGAAGAAGCGTGGGCTTCCCCTGATAAGAAATTGGTAATTCCTAAGAAGGTACTAATGGCATTCCCTTTCCCGCCAGAGGATAGGTTACGTTGGGAAACACCTCCTAGAGTGGATAAAGCGCTCACACGTTTGTCTAAAAAGGTGGCACTACCGTCTCAGGATACGGCCGCCCTTAAGGAACCTGCTGATAGAAAGCAGGAGGCGATCCTGAAGTCTGTATATACACACTCAGGCATTATACTTAGACCAGCTATTGCGTCAGCATGGATGTGCAGTGCTGCCGCTGCGTGGTCAGATAAACTGTCAGAAAATATTGACACACTAGACAGAGACACGATTCTGCTAACAATTGACCATATCAAAGACTCAGTCTTATATATGAGAGATGCACAGAGGGAAGTCTGCCGGCTGGCATCTAAAATAAGTGCATTGTCCATCTCTGCTAGGAGATGCTTATGGACTCGCCAGTGGACTGGAGATGCAGATTCCAAAAGGCACATGGAAGTTTTGCCTTATAAGGGGGAGGAATTATTTGGGGATGGTCTCTCCGACCTAGTTTCCACAGCAACGTCTGGGAAGTCAGCATTTTTACCCCATGTCCCCTCACAGCCTAAGAAGGCGCCATTTTATCAGGTTCAGTCCTTTCGGACCCAGAAAAACAAGCGGGGAAAAGGAGGGTCTTTTCTCTCTAGAGGCAGAGGTAGGGGAAAAAGGCTGCAACAAACAGCAGGTTCCCAGGAGCAAAAGTCCTCGCCCGCTTCCTCTTCCAAGTCCGCCGCATGACGGTGGGGCTCCACAGGCGGAGCCAGGTACGGTGGGGGCCTGCCTCATGAAATTCAGCGATCAGTGGGCTCGCTCACAGGTGGATCCCTGGATCCTTCAAATAGTATCTCATGGGTACAAGCTGGAATTCGAGGCGGCTCCACCCCACCGGTTCTTAAAATCTGCCTTGCCGATTGCTCCCTCAGACAGGAAGGCGGTGCTAGCAGCGATTCACAAGCTGTATTCCCAGCAGGTGATAATCAAGGTACCCCTACTTCAACAAGGCCGGGGTTACTATTCCACACTATTTGTGGTGCCGAAACCGGACGGTTCGGTGAGACCCATTTTAAATTTGAAATCCTTGAACACATACATAAAAAAATTCAAGTTCAAGATGGAATCGCTCAGGGCGGTTATTGCAAGCCTGGAGGAGGGGGATTACATGGTATCCCTGGACATCAAGGATGCTTACCTGCATGTCCCCATTTACCATCCTCACCAGGAGTACCTCAGATTTGTGGTACAGGATTGCCATTACCAATTCCAGACGCTGCCGTTTGGACTCTCCACGGCACCGAGGGTATTTACCAAGGTTATGGCGGAAATGATGATACTCCTTCGAAAAAAGGGAGTTTTAATTATCCCATACTTGGACGATCTCCTAATAAAGGCACGATCCAAGGAACAGTGGTTAGTGGGAGTAGCACTATCTCAGGAAGTGCTGCGCCAGCACGGCTGGATTCTGAATATCCCAAAGTCACAGCTGGTCCCGACGACACGTCTAATGTTCCTGGGAATGATTCTGGACACAGTCCAGAAAAAAGTGTTTCTCCCGGAGGAGAAAGCCAGGGAGTTGTCTTCTCTAGTCAGAGACCTCCTAAAACCAAAACAGGTATCGGTGCATCACTGCACGCGGGTCCTGGGAAAGATGGTAGCTTCTTACGAAGCAATTCCATTCAGCAGGTTCCATGCCAGGATTTTTCAGTGGGACCTGTTGGACAAGTGGTCCGGATCGCATCTTCAGATGCATCGCTTGATAACCCTGTCCCCAAGAACCAGGGTGTCTCTTCTGTGGTGGCTGCAGAGTGCTCATCTTTTGGAGGGCCGCAGATTCGGCATACAGGACTGGGTCCTGGTGACCACGGATGCCAGCCTACGAGGCTGGGGGGCAGTCACAAAGGGAAGAAACTTCCAAGGACTATGGTCAAGTCAGGAGACTTCCCTTCACATAAATATTCTGGAACTAAGGGCCATTTACAATGCCCTAAGTCAAGCAAAATCCCTGCTCCTACACCAGCCGGTGCTGATCCAGTCAGACAACATCACGGCAGTCGCCCATGTGAATCGACAGGGCGGCACAAGAAGCAGGATGGCAATGGCAGAAGCCACAAGGATTCTCCGATGGGCGGAAAATCATGTACTAGCACTGTCAGCAGTGTTCATGCCGGGAGTGGACAACTGGGAAGCAGACTTTCTCAGCAGGCACGACCTCCACCCGGGAGAGTGGGGACTTCATCCAGAAGTCTTCCAAATGATTGTAAATCAGTGGGGTCGTCCACAGGTGGACATGATGGCGTCCCGCCTAAACAAAAAACTAGAGAGGTATTGCGCCAGGTCAAGAGACCCTCAGGCGATAGCTGTGGACGCTCTAGTGACACCGTGGGTGTACCAGTCAGTTTATGTGTTCCCTCCTCTACCTCTCATACCAAAGGTATTGAGAATAATAAGAAAGCGAGGTGTAAACACTATTCTCGTGGTTCCGGATTGGCCAAGAAGAGCGTGGTACCCGGAACTTCAAGAGATGATCTCAGAGGACCCGTGGTCTCTGCCTCTCAGACAAGACCTGCTACAGCAGGGGCCCTGTCTGTTCCAAGACTTACCGCGGCTGCGTTTGACAGCATGGCGGTTGAACGCCGGATCCTGAAGGAAAAGGACATTCCGGAGGAAGTCATTCCTACGCTTATTAAAGCTAGAAAAGAGGTTACAGCAAATCATTATCACCGCATATGGCGGAAGTATGTTGCATGGTGTGAAGCCGAAAAGGCCCCAACAGAGGAATTTCAACTAGGTCGATTTCTGCATTTCCTGCAAGCAGGAGTTAATATGGGCCTAAAACTAGGCTCCATTAAAGTACAGATCTCGGCTCTGTCGATTTTCTTTCAAAAAGAACTAGCTTCAGTACCTGAAGTACAGACATTTGTGAAAGGAGTGCTGCATATTCAGCCCCCATTTGTGCCTCCTGTGGCACCTTGGGATCTCAACATGATGTTGAGTTTCTTAAAATCACATTGGTTTGAGCCACTAAAAACCGTGGATCTGAAATATCTCACGTGGAAAGTGGTCATGTTATTGGCTTTGGCTTCAGCCAGGCGTGTGTCAGAATTGGCGGCTTTATCATGTAAAAGCCCTTATCTGATTTTCCATATGGATAGGGCAGAATTGAGGACTCGTCCCCAATTTCTCCCAAAGGTGGTGTCAGCGTTTCACCTGAACCAGCCTATTGTGGTGCCTGCGGCTGCTAGGGACTTGGAGGACTCCAAGTTGCTAGACGTTGTCAGGGCCCTGAAAATATATGTTTCCAGGACGGCTGGAGTCAGAAAATCTCACTCGCTGTTTATCCTGTATGCACCCAACAAGCTAGGTGCTCCTGCTTCTAAGCAGACTATTGCTCGCTGGATTTGTAGTACAATTCAGCTTGCTCATTCTGTGGCAGGCCTGCCACAGCCAAAATCTGTAAATGCCCATTCCACTAGGATGGTGGGCTCATCTTGGGCGGCTGCCCGAGGGGTCTCGGCTTTACAACTTTGCCGAGCAGCTACTTGGTCAGGGGCAAACACGTTTGCAAAATTCTTCAAATTTGATACCCTGGCTGAGGAGGACCTGGAGTTCTCTCATTCGGTGCTGCAGAGTCATCCGCACTCTCCCGCCCGTTTGGGAGCTTTGGTATAATCCCCATGGTCCTTTCGGAGTTCCCAGCATCCACTAGGACGTTAGAGAAAATAAGAATTTACTCACCGGTAATTCTATTTCTCGTAGTCGGTAGTGGATGCTGGGCGCCCATCCCAAGTGCGGTTTATCTGCAATACTTGTACATAGTTATTGTTAACTAAATCGGGTTATTGTTGAGCCATCTGTTGAGAGGCTCAGTTGTTTCATACTGTTAACTGGGATTCATATCACGAGTTGTACGGTGTGATTGGTGTGGCTGGTATGAGTCTTACCTGGGATTCAAAATCCTTCCTTATTGTGTACGCTCGTCCGGGCACAGTGTCCTAACTGAGGCTTGGAGGAGGGTCATAGTGGGAGGAGCCAGTGCACACCAGGTAGTCCTAAATCTTTCTAGAGTGCCCAGCCTCCTTCGGAGCCCGCTATTCCCCATGGTCCTTTCGGAGTTCCCAGCATCCACTACGGACTACGAGAAATAGAATTACCGGTGAGTAAATTCTTATTTTTGGAAAGATTAAGTCTTAGGTGGTGAGATGGCATCCAAGATTTAATGACAGAAAGACATATAGTAACACTGGCCACCATAGATGCTGAGAAATCTGGAGAGGATAGGTAGATTTAAGTGCCATCAGTGTACAGATTATACTGAAATCCGAAAGAGCTTTTATATGTTTGCCAAGAGACATGGAATGAATTTTTTTTTAAAAAGCAGAGGACCTTGGATTGAACCTTGTGGTACTATAACTGATGAATGAAGAGGAGGTGTATCCAGAGAACCAACACTAGAAGAGCAATTTGATAAGTAGGTGTAGAACCAGGATATGGCTGTGTGCTGAGTTCCTAGGGATTGTTGTGTTTGTATTAGAAGAGTAGTCAACAGTGCCAAATGCAGCAGAGATCTAGAAAAATTAGAAGTGAGTAATGGCCTTTAGACTTGGCAGTGATCAAATCAGTCACCATCTTAGTGAGTGCTATCTCTGGGGTGTTGAACGAAAGCCTGACTGAAGTTTGTCCAATAAGTTATAGGCAAGTGTCTTTTAAGTAGCTTGGATGGGCAAGGGAGCTGAGTGATGGGTTGGTAGTTTGAGAGAGTGCGTACCATCTCATTTCAAACTTTATCAATCTTGTCTTTGAAATATTTAGCAATAACTTGGGCAGTGATAGTAGCCGGTGGCAGTGGGTATAAAGCAATTTAGTTGTATTAAAAGGTCGCTTTGTGTTAGCAGCTTGTGCAGAGATGAGGGATTGGAAATGTGCATTTGCCAGTGTCCAGAATCTTTTGATAGGAGTGGTCAATAGTTGTATATGTAAGGAAGTCACTTGGAGTACAAGGTTTTACGCCACTGATGATCTACCTTACAGTATGTAAGAGTTTCTTCTGTTACTATAGAATGCCATGCTTGACATCTACGTCTACGTGGAATGTGTAGAGGAGCTGGCACCACTTCATCAAGAGCTATTTCTAGAGTTTGGTTAAGGTGTGAGACAGTTATCTCAGTAGAAGTGAATGAACAAATTGATAAGAGAAGTTGCTGAAAATTGATAGTTTAATATTTCTGCGGGTATGAGGGGGTTTGGGGAGAGTATAGCAACACTGAGCTTGAAGTAATGGAGGAGAGCCTTACAGGTTATAAGGTTGTGATAGGAGACAAAGGAGTATTAATGAAATCAGAAACTGAGCATAGACTAATGAATACAAGATCAAGGCAGTAGCCATCCTGATATGTAGTCGAGTTAGGCCACTTGGTCGAGATCAAGAGAATAGTTTGGAAACACAAACAGAATGTGAGCCATCAGCAGGGATGTTTAAATCATCCATGATAGTTGGGGTTATCGGAGCCAGGCAGAGAAGTGTTCAAGAAATTTTACTGCAGAGAGATTAGGTTGAAAAACATGATAGAATGTGTATTAAGTTATGTAAATATGAGCGAATGCACCTGTGGTAGAATTGTAGATGTGGGACAAAACTATTTCAACCTCACCTTATTTTAAGATTTCCAGGCCTGTAGGTGTGAGTGAAGTGGAGACCATTGTGTGACAGTGCAAAGAAGGCCATATCTGATTGTGTGAGACATGTTTCTGTTATTGCCAGAAGGTTAAGGTTGTTTGTTACAAAACATCCATCCATGACTTCTATATCAAACAGAGCATACATTCTATAAGGCAATTTAAGTGATTTAGTAGGTGATGGGAGACACATGATGTTTGAGGCTAACTGGATTTTTATTCTGTTTTGAATCCGCTGTATGTACAGTATGTGTGCTATTTGGGTGGGACCTGGATTTGTGATATATCACAAGCTAATAGACGCAGGGGGAGAGAATTACATAGAAACATAGAATGTGATGGCAGATAAGAACCATTTGGCCCATTAAGTCTGCCCTCTTAGGGCTAGGTTACTAGGATTATGGATATGGATATTAATGTTGGGGTATTAGGTCACGATTAGGATTAAGGGTGAGGGTAGGCGTAGTATTAGCTTTAATGTTGGGGTATTACGATTAATGATCAGGGTATTAGTGTTAGGATTAAGGATGAGGGTTGGGGTATTAGGATTAATGATAAGGATATTAGTGTTAGGGGTTAGAATACATACCCCTTCATACATCTTTAGGATGTGTGTGTGAATATATTTTGTGGTGACAGGATAAGGATGTCTGTCAGTGTACACAAATAGTTTTAAAAAATTATGGGGGGGGGTTATCCTATTATCCCATTTTTGAACGAAAAACCAGATTTTTACCGTGAATCGCGAAAACTCCCTATCCAGTTAGAGAACTTTTCCCACAATAATTTATCGCAAATTTCACTTCACCTACTCTGATCAGGTGAAAACATGGGGAAAATCCTTATTTTAAGGTTAAAATGACAGAATTTGGTTCAGAACCCCCAGGACTCCCCTCCTAATGACTAATTAGCCACTTAAAAATGTTTCATTATTTTTAAATTGGTCCATGATGGCATTACAGTTTTGGGGTGAAAAAGTGCAAAGTGATGGAATTTGGGGTTCAACGTATAGGAAAGTTAAATTTAGGAGTGTGACAAGTGTTTTCTCTCACGTACTAGGGCAGGGGTGGGCCCTCAAAGCCACTTGATCCGGCCCGGACAGGCTCACCTAAATGAGAGGAGATGCTGAGCACCTGCTGAGATTTTACCACCAGCGTGCGCCCGGCTCAGCAGCAGCCGGAGGCAGGAGCTCACTCCTGAGCTCCAGCTTCTGGCTCAGGCAGTGTACATGTGTGGCTGTGCGGCGCTATGGGAGAGACGTCATGACATCTCTCCCATAGTTCAGAGGAGAGGGAGGGCAACGGTCCGGAGGCAGGAGCAGGGCTGGTGAGCATTGCGGGGTTTTTCCTTTTAATGTGTGTGTGTAAGCGGCGCTACTAGGGGGCATATTAAATGGGGCATAACTACAGGGGGCATATCTAATGAGGCATAACTACAAGGGGCATATTTAATGGGGCATAACTGACGGGGCATATCTAATGGGACAAAACAACGGACAGTGGGCATATCTAATGGGGCATAACAACTGACTGGGGGCAAATCTAATCGGGCATAACAAGAGACTGGGGGCATAACTACTGACTGGGGGAAGGCTAATTTTTAAGTTGATAATTTTTGTATGGCCCCCGAAGGATTTTAGAAATATCCAAATGGCCCTTGGTAGAAAAAAGGTTCCCCACCCCTGTACTAGGGGATACTGGGATGGTTAGAGCTACCATGGGGTATAGATGAGGCCCATTGGAGCATGGCACTTTAAAAATTCTTCAGTGTGCTTTCTCCTCCCCTCTATGCCCCTACAGCAGATTTAGTTTAGAAAAATGTGCCTAAGGAGATGGGTGCATTCTCTGGAGCTCCAGATAGGTTTTCTTCAAAACTTTTATTTTAGTTTATTATTTTCATGCAGCACTGGCTGGCACTAGTCTGCCTGCGTTGTGGGACTTAGGGGGTGGACCAGACCAACCTCTTGAAGGGTTAATGGTCCAGATCCCCGCTGACAGGACATAGCTCCTGAGGTGGTGTTTCGCATTACCCCCAGGGTGTGCGTGCACGCCAACAGCATGCCGCCAACCCTAACAAAGCTGAAGACGCTGGAGTGGTGAGTATAGAAACCAGGGTCCCGGTTAGCGGGTCCCCGGTAACAATGGTGGCATAAGGGTGCAGCGGGCACATGGGGCTGCAGTGCCTGCTGCATGTACCCACACTGGCGCTGTCACAGAAAAGAGGTTTTAACCCCGCTTTCTGTAAAATTAGAGTGATTGCCAGTATAATCTATGCAGGGACCGTGCACCATTAAGGGGGCAGGGCTTCCCAGAGAGCGGGACCAGCAGATCAGAGGCGCCATTTCTAGCTGCATCATACTACAGGATGCATGCAGGGAAGTGCTGCTCCTCCAAGGACCCTCAAAACATACATACATATATATATATATATATATATATATATATATATATATATATATATATATATATATGTGTGTGTGTGTGTTACCTTAGTAAGGCTCTAGTTTTCTGCCTGGTGAAGCTTTGCTCTCCCTCTCTGTCTCACTCCTTCCAGGCTTACACTGGGTCTCTGTGTTATAAACTGCTCCTGTGTGTCTGTGTTCTGCTGTATGAACATTTCTGCCAAGAAGGTTGTCACTCTTGTAGCACAAAGTTTTCCTCCACAGGGGGATATCTGCTGTGTGCTCAATGCAGTCTCCCTTCACAGGGAAGCAGCACACCGGATCCAGAATGGCTGGATTCAATAAAAGTGATGATGTCGAACATATCTGAACTGGCTTCTGCCAGGCAGGAAAGACAAGAATTTAAGAAATCTGTGGATGATTTTCTGATCTCAGACCTGCCTCTCAGCCCCCTCTGCTGGTTTTTCAGAAACGCATACTGCCCCATGTGCTCCAACCTGACTCTGATAATGATATGCCAGATTTGGAGGAGTGGGAAGTTGAGGGGGATAAAGGAGACAGTACTTTGTCTCAGGGTGCGGATGCCCTTATCTATTCTATTAGGG
Organism: Pseudophryne corroboree; assembly: GCF_028390025.1. Taxonomy (NCBI): domain Eukaryota; kingdom Metazoa; phylum Chordata; class Amphibia; order Anura; family Myobatrachidae; genus Pseudophryne; species Pseudophryne corroboree. The sequence goes on along the minus strand of NC_086447.1, from coordinate 428,093,660 downwards.
AGGTCTTGAATATCCCTGATAAAGAGGCAGAACCTGAGGAGGAGTAATTTTTTAATGTAAGACAAAAGTCTACTGCCACCTTTCCTGTCTGTAAGGAATTAAACACACTTTTTAAAGAGGCGTGAGTTAATCCTGACCTCCGCTGTATCCTAAGGGGTTGCTGAACTCCTTCCCTTTCCCCCCTGAGGATAGGAAGGTGTGGGAGAATCCACCAATTGTGGATACCTCAGTGTCCAGGCTGTCACATAAGATTGTGCTGCCTGTACCTAGTGTTATCTCATTAAAAGACCCCACTGACCGTAAAATTGAGACTACACTCATCCATTTCCACTGCAGTGGGAGTTTCACAGAGACTCACCATTGCTTGTGGTTGGATCATGAGGGCCATTTCTAAATGGTCTGGTAACATCATAGAGGGTTTTGATACCATGCCTCAAGATGAGCTACTAACACACCTGCATCATATTCATGATTCGGCTAACTTCATGAGTGAGGCTATTAAGGAAATTGGCATTATCAACTCACGCTCTGCTGCTATGGCTGTATTGGCGTGCAGGGCTCTGTGGCTGCGACAGTGGACGGTGGTTGCCGACTCCAAAAAGGGTGTTGAAAACCTTCCTTTCACGGGGGGAGGTTTTGTTTGGTGAGGAACTGAACAAGTGGATTTCACAAGCTACTGCCGGTAAGTCCACCTATCTGCCGTCAGCAGCTCCTCCGGCCAGACGTGCCTATCCAGGCCCCTCTTTCCAGTCCTTTCATGTGGCCAGATTTAGGGGCAGAGCCAGAGGTGCTTCCAACACTGCTCGGGGAAAATCGAGGTAAAGCACGTAGACCAGCAGCCGCTGGTTCCCTGGAACAGAGTTCAAGATCTGTCTCTGCCACGCTTTCCGCGTGACGGTTGGCCCTGGCCTCAAGCGGAATTTCAGGTGGGTGCTTGCCGTAAATATTTCAGCCATGTTTGAGCGGAAATATGCCGGGATCCTTGGGTGAGAGATCTTGCCTCCCAATAATACCGGTTGGAGTTTCAACAGCTCCATCGTCACAGATTCTTCAGGTCCGGCTTACCAGCTTCACCAGTGTCCAAGCTTACCTTGCTAGAGGCCATCCAACGGCTGCAACAAATGCAGGTCATTGTTCAGTTTCCCCTCTGCTCAGAAAGAAGGGTTTTTATTCTAGCCTGTTCATGGTACCGAAACTGGACTATTCGGTCCGGCCAATTTTGAACCTGAAATCTCTGAACCCATACCTACAGGTTTTCAAATTCAAGATTTAGTCCCCCAAAGCGGTGATTTCAGGCCTGGAAGAGGGGGAATTCCTGGTGTCCCTGGATATCAAGGATACCTATCTTCACATCCCAATATGGTCGCCTCATCAGGCTTACCTCAGGTTTGCACTGAAGCAAGATCACTTCCATTTCCGGGCCCTACCCTTTGGCCTATCCACGGCTCCACAGGTGTTCACAAAGGTGATGGAGGAGATGATGCTACAACCCCGTGTAAGGGGTGTGAACATCGTTCCATAATTGGATGATCTCTTCATAAAGACTATGTCCGAAGCTCGGTTGTTAGAAAGCATCACCCTGACTACTCGGCTTCTGATGGATCACGGGTGGATTCTCAATCTGCGGAAATCACACCTGGTACCATCAGAGACTGCAGTTCTTGGGGATGATCCTGGACACTGTCTCAGAAGGTGTTCTTTTCTATAGACAAGGCCTCGACAATTCAAACGATGGTGTGCTCCGTTCTAAAACCTCCGAAAGTCTAGGTGCTTTTCTGCATCTGGCTGTAGGGCAAAATGAGAGCCTCATACGAGGCTAATCAGTACGGAAGATTCCATGCCCGTCCTTTCCAGCTGGATCTGCTGAACAAGTGGTCCGGCTCACACCTGCACATGCACCAGCGGATATCCCTGTCACCAAAAGCAAGGATTTCCCGGGTTATGGTGGTTACTGATCCCCCACCTGGCACTTTGGAACTCGGGCTTGGGTTCTATTGACAACGTATGTGAGCCTCTGCGGTTGGGGTGCTGTCACCCAAGGGGCTCAGTTTCTGGGACGGTGGTCATCTCAGGAGGCCTTTCTTCCGATAAACATTCTGGAACTCAGGGCGATCTATAGAAGGTCAAAAAAAAACAAGAAGATTCCCTGTATTGGGCACACTCGGACTATAATACTTTCATCAAGTCAAATATCTATCATGATAGATGACCACAAATTCTAAAATATAACTTTTATTAGGATCTTTTAAAACCTGAGCGAAATATGGTGCATGTGAATAAAGTTGTGAAAAATAATAAAGTGAATTAAAAAGCTTAGCCACTGTGATTTTTGTGTTTCTTCACTGTCTCCAGTGTCTATACAATGTTGCAATATCTGTAGCAATGCTAGTTGCCTTATGTCTGGTAATGATACCTTTGTATCTACAAGTGGATGGCTCCTGTTATGATTTCATGACGCCACCATTATTTAAAGTTTTATTCCATGTCTGCAGTGTGCGCATCACTGACTAATCATGCTTAAGTGGTGACCCATCCTTTGAGTGTCTACTTTTATTTGCTAGGGACTTATTATTTTTAGGAGAATTATTATCCTTGTGCTGCTGCTCTCTGTATATGAGACATGTAATGTTCGGGGTGCTCTGTTCCATATGGCAGTATACCTTATTTTATGGTTCATGTATCGACACCCATAACGGGTGTCGATACATGAACCATAAAATAAGGTATACTGCCATATGGAACAGTATGTGACGTATTCGGAAGATGTATCACATTCCAAGTAAATTTTTCAGTGCACTTATTGACATTAGAGCAGTTGTTTTATTGTTAGAATTACAATGCTCTTATTCAGTGTGGTTAAAATCCACATTTATTAATTTATATGTCCACACCAGTCACATGCACATGTGTGAGATGTATTGTGGGGTTTTATGACACATTCACATATATCCCATACAGCTTTTATTCGCTACAAGCAGTGGGGTATTAGTTCAATGTAATAAACAATATATGTATTGTCTTTTTCTTATATAGTGTGGTACCCTGTATTCATGCTCACTTATAGCAAAGACACATCCTCATTCCTATTCTGTTCATCATATATGTCCTCATTACAGTACCGATCACTGTAATTCGTTCACACACTTTTTGTATATGAGTGTGTACTAAATTGTGGGACCCCCACAATTTCTGACTGTGAAAGGCAGCCCTATTGTGTCAGTGTTCAGCTTTCCAAACGCTGCATGTATCAGCAGGAAGCCGCTGACCGCGGCTCTCCTGTGTGGGAGCTCCCGCGTGACTCGGTGCACTCAGAGGGCTATTCTCAGAGCGGTGTACATGCAGCTTGCTCTGCGGTGAGGGCAGCACCTATTCCCACACATAGACACGAGTACTCAGGTCCTTATCAGACCGGCAGGATAAACAGTGGCTAAGCTAACTGATGGAAAGGACACATAATGGTTGTGTCCGATCCCTTCCTAACGATCGTTTCACGTCTGCTTCATCATAGGAAACCCGATTTCCGGGTTTGAGGGAACTATATCCCCTGTCTCAGTCACTCATTCGTCAGTCCTTTTGATTGACAGATCTAGTAGCCTATCAGTGGTTTTTAGTATAAAATACTCTATATTCTGGTTTTATTTTTATATTTGTTTTGCTTACTGATTTTAATACCAGAGTTGCTAGAACCTAATGGCTTCAGGCTGATCTTCTCTTCCTTATGGTAACAACCATCTATATTTTAATGATATAGCCTTCCATATTATTTTGTTATAAGGTTCTGGATATTACCATATTTCTAATATACTCAGAGCAAATATAATATGGTGTAACCGAATTCCAAAAGGGCAATCCAAACAATCTAGAGTACAATGTAGTTGACTAGGGGTGTATTAAATTGATCATCTTAGCTGGGGGTTATCCTAGTCTCCATTTATGCATATTTTCTCATTATATGCAGACCCTTGTTATTAAAGATAATGTTATTTAGTGTAAGGTTTACTGTAGCTCAAACTTCGAAGAGAACCATAACTTGCATCCCCAATGCTCCTCTACATATGATCACAAATCCCTTGTCCCAAATATGCTCTTTTAAATTGATTCTGAACAAGGAATATTTATGATAAATATCTCTAATTTCTCTGACGTCCTAGTGGATGCTGGGGACTCCGTAAGGACCATGGGGAATAGACGGCTCCGCAGGAGACTGGGCACATCTAAAGAAAGCTTTAGGACTATCTGGTGTGCACTGGCTCCTCCCCCTATGACCCTCCTCCAAGCCTCAGTTAGATTTCTGTGCCCGGCTGAGCTGGATGCACACTAGGGGCTCTCCTGAGCTCCTAGAAGAAAGTATAGTTTAGGTTTTTTATTTTCAGTGAGACCTGCTGGCAACAGGCTCACTGCAACGAGGGACTAAGGGGAGAAGAAGTGAACCTACCTAAGTGGGGGTAGCTTGGGCTTCTTAGGCTACTGGACACCATTCGCTCCAGAGGGATCGAACACAGGACCCGACCTCGTCGTCCGTTCCCGGAGCCGCGCCGCCGTCCCCCTTACAGTGCCAGAAACAAGAAGGTGGTCCGGAAAATCGGCGGCTGAAGACTTCTGTCTTCTCCAAGGTAGCGCACAGCACTGCAGCTGTGCGCCATTGCTCCTCATGCACACCACACACTGCGGTCACTGATGGGTGCTGGGGGGGGGGGGCGCCCTGAGCAGCAATAATAACACCTTGGCTGGCAAAACTAACACCATATATAGCCCCAGAGGCTATATAGGTGTATATTAACCCCTGCCAGAAACGATAAAATAGCGGGAGAAAGCCCGCCGAAAAAGGGGCGGAGCCATCTCCCTCAGCACACTGGCGCCATTTTCCCTCACAGCTCTGCTGGAGGGATCGCTCCCTGGCTCTCCCCTGCAGTCCTGCACTACAGAAAAGGGTTAAAAAGAGAGGGGGGGCACAAATTAGGCGCAGTATATGTGTGTGTATATATATATATATATATATATATATATATATATATATATATATATATATAGTTTGCAGCTATAAGGGAAAACACTATCTATAGGTGATATCCCTGTGATATATAGCGCTCTGGTGTGTGCTGGCATACTCTCCCTCTGTCTCCCCAAAGGGCTTTGTGGGGTCCTGTCCTCTGTCAGAGCATTCCCTGTGTGTGTGCTGTGTGTCGGTACTGCTGTGTCGACATGTATGATGAGGATAATGATGTGGAGGCGGAGCAAATGCCTGTGAATGGGATGTCACCCCCCTGCGGGGTCGACACCGGTGTGGATGGACTTATGGAAGGAATTACGTGACAGTGTCAACTCCTTACATAAAAGGTTTGACGACATAGGACAGCCGGCTGCTCAGCTTGTGCCTGTCCAAGCGTCTCACATGTCATCAGGGGCTCTAAAACGCCCCGCTACCTCAGATGGCAGACACAGATGTTGACACGGATACCGACTCCAGTGTCGACGACGATGAGACTAGTGTACCTTCCAATAGGGCCACCCGTTACATGATTGAGGCAATGAAAAATGTATTACACATTTCTGATAATACCCCAGATACCACAAAAAAGGGTATTATGTTGGTGACAGAAAACTACCAGTAGTTTTCCTGCATCTGAGAAATTGATATGAGGTGTGTGAGGAAGCGTGGACTTCCCCCGATAAGAAATTGATAATTTCTAAAGCAGCGTACCCTTTTCCGCCAGAGGATAGGTCACGTTGGGAAATAACCCCTAGGGTAGATAAAGCGGTTACACGCTTATTAAAAAAGGTGGCACTACCATCACGGATACGGCCGCCCTGAAGGACCTGCTGATAGAAAGCAGAAAACTACCCTTAAAGCTATATACACACACACGGGCATTATATTGAGACCTGCTATTGCCTCGGCATGGATGTGCAGTGCGGCAGCTGCGTGGTCAGATTCCCTGTCTGATAATATTTATACTATAGATAGGGACAATATTTTGCTGAAAATAGAGCATATAAAAGACGCTGTCTTATACATGCGTGATGCACAGAGGGATATTTGCCGACTGGCATCACTAATAAGCGCTATGTAAAACCATTGCCGCCAGACGGGGGTTATGGACTCGGCAATGGTCGGGCGATGCCGATTTAAAACGGCACATGGAAGTTTGCCCTAGAAGGGGGTGGAACTGTTTGGGGATGGTCTTTCAGACCTCGTTTCCACAGCTACGGCTGGGAAATCAAAACTTTTGCCACAAGCTACCCCACAGCAAAAGTAAGCACTGTATTATCAGGTACAGTCCCTTCGGCCCCAGAAAAGTAGAGAGCTAGAGGCTCATCTTTTCTGCCAAGAGGAAAAGGTAGAGGGAAAAAGCTGCAGCACACAGCTAGTTCCCGGGAGCAGAAGTCCTCCCCTGCGTCCGGTAAGTCCACAGCATGACGCTGGGGCTGCTCAGACGGACCCGGGTACGGTGGGGGCCCGTCTCAGAAATTTCAGCGCACAGTGGGCTCTCTCACAGGTGGATCCCTGGGTTCTTCAAACAGTATCTCAGAGGTACAGGCTGGAATTCGAGACGTCTCCCCCCCCCGCCGTTTCCTAAAATCTGCCTTACCGGCAACTCCCTCTGCCAGGGAGGCAGTGTTGGTGGCAATCCAAAAAACTGTATTCACAGCAAGTGATTATCAAGGTACCCCTCCTTCAACAGGAAAAGGGTTACTTTTCCACAATGTTTGTGGTACCGAAACCGGACGGTTCGGTGAGACCCATCTTAAATATAAAAAATCCTTGAACACATAAAACAAAAGATTCAAGTGCAAGATGGAATCGCTCAGGGCGATTATTGCGAACCTGGACGAGGGGGATTACAGGGTCTCTCTGGACATCAAGGATACTTACCTGCATGTCCCCATTTACCCTCCTCACCAGGAGTACCTCAAGGTTGTGGTACAGGACTGTCTCTATTAGTTCCAGACGCTGCCGTTTGGATTATCCACGGCACCGTGGGTCTTTACCAGTGTAATGACCGAAATGATGATACTCCTTCGCAAGAAGGGAGTTTTAATTATCCCGTACTTGGACGATCTCCTGATAAAGGCGAGGTCCAAGGAACAGTTGGTAAGGGGGTAGCACTTTCTCGGGAAGTGCTGCAACAGCAGGACTGGATTCTCAATTCCAAAGTCACAGCTGGTCCCGACAACACGTCTTCTGTTCCTGGGAATGATTCTGGAAACAGATCAGAAAAAAGTGTTTCTTCCAATGGAAAAAGCCGAGGAGTTGTCATCTCTAGTCAGAAACCTCCTAAGACCGGGACAGGTATCGGTACATCAATGCACACGAGTCCTGGGAAAAAATGGTAGCTTCGTACGAAGCAATTCCATTCGGAAAGTTCCACGCAAGGACTTTCCAGTGGGACCTGTTGGACAAATGGTCCGGGTCCCATCTCCAGATACAGCAGCGGATAACCCGGTCGGCAAGAACCAGGGTGTCGCTGCGGTGGTGGCTGCAGAGGGCTCATCTACTAGAGGGCCGCAGATTCGGAATACAGGACTGGGTCCTGGTGACCACGGATGCCAGCCTTCGGGGCTGGGGTGCAGTCACACAGGGAATAAAATTCCAAGGACTATGGTCCAAACAGGAGTTTTCACTTAACATAAATTTCTCTAACGTCCTAAGTGGATGCTGGGGACTCCGTAAGGACCATGGGGAATAGCGGCTCCGCAGGAGACAGGGCACAAAAATAAAGCTTTAGGATTAGGTGGTGTGTACTGGCTCCTCCCCCTATGACCCTCCTCCAAGCCTCAGTTAGGTTTTTGTGCCCGTCCGAGCAGGGTGCAATCTAGGTGGCTCTCCTAAAGAGCTGTTTAGAAAAAGTTTTTAGGTTTTTTATTTTCAGTGAGTCCTGCTGGCAACAGGCTCACTGCATCGAGGGACTTAGGGGAGAGAATTTCAACTCACTTGCGTGCAGGATGGATTGGATTCTTAGGCTACTGGACACCATTAGCTCCAGAGGGAGTCGGAACACAGGTCTCACCCTGGGGTTCGTCCCGGAGCCGCGCCGCCGACCCCCCTTACAGATGCTGAAGATTGAAGGTCCGGAAACAGGCGGCAGAAGGCTCTTCAGTCTTCATGAAGGTAGCGCACAGCACTGCAGCTGTGCGCCATTGTTGTCACACACTTCACACCAAGCGGTCACGGAGGGTGCAGGGCGCTGCTGGGGGCGCCCTGGGCAGCAATATTTAATACCTTTATGGCAAAAGAATACATCACATATAGCCATTGAGGCTATATGTATGTATTTAACCCATGCCAGATATCTAAAACTCCGGGAGAAAAGCCCGCCGAAAGGGCGGGGCTTATTCTCCTCAGCACACAGCGCCATTTTCCTGCTCAGCTCCGCTGTGAGGAAGGCTCCCAGGACTCTCCCCTGCACTGCACTACAGAAACAGGGTAAAACAGAGAGGGGGGGCATTTTTTGGCGATATTTTGATATATTTAAGCTGCTATAAGGAACAACACTTATATAAGGTTGTTCCCATATATATTATAGCGCTTGGGTGTGTGCTGGCAAACTCTCCCTCTGTCTCCCCAAAGGGCTAGTGGGGTCCTGTCTTCGATAAGAGCATTCCCTGTGTGTCTGCTGTGTGTCGGTACGTGTGTGTCGACATGTATGAGGACGATGTTGGTGTGGAGGCAGAGCAATTGCCGATAATGGTGATGTCACCCCCCAGGGAGTCGACACCGGAATGGATGGCTTTGTTTATGGAATTACGTGATAATGTCAGCACATTACAAAAGTCAGTTGACGACATGAGACGGCCGGCAAACCAGTTAGTACCTGCCCAGGCGTCTCAGACACCGTCAGGGGCTGTAAAGCGCCCTTTACCTCAGTCGGTCGACACAGACCCAGACACAGACACTGAATCTAGTGTCGACGGTGATGAAACAAACGTATTTTCAAGTAGGGCCACACGTTATATGATCACGGCAATGAAGGAGGCTTTGCATATCTCTGATACTGCAAGTACCACAAAAAGGGGTATTATGTGGGGGGTGAAAAAACTACCTGTAGTTTTTCCTGAATCAGAGGAATTAAATGATGTATGTGATGAAGCGTGGGTTAACCCAGATAGAAAAGTGCTAATTTCAAAAAAGTTATTAGCATTATACCCTTTCCCGCCAGAGGTTAGGGCGCGCTGGGAAACACCCCCTAGGGTGGATAAGGCGCTCACACGCTTATCAAAACAAGTGGCGTTACCGTCTCCTGATACGGCCGCCCTCAGGGATCCAGCTGATAGGAGACTGGAAACTACCCTAAAAAGTATATACACACATACTGGTGTTATACTGCGACCAGCCATCGCCTCAGCCTGGATGTGCAGTGCTGGGGTCGTCTGGTTGGATTCCCTGACTGAAAATATTGATACCCTGGATAGGGACAGTATTTTATTGACTATAGAGCAATTAAAGGATGCTTTCCTTTATATGCGAGATGCTCAGAGAGATATTTGCACTCTGGCATCGAGAGTAAATGCGATGTCCATATCTGCCAGAAGGAGTTTATGGACGTGACAGTGGTCAGGTGATGCGGATTCCAAACGACATATGGAAGTATTGCCGTATAAAGGGGAGGAATTATTTGGCGTCGGTCTATCGGATCTGGTGGCCACGGCAACTGCCGGAAAATCCACCTTTTTACCTCAGACCCCCTCCCAACAGAAAAAGACACCGTCTTTTCAGCCGCAGTCCTTTCGGTCCTATAAGAACAAGCGGACAAAAGGACAGTCATATCTGCCTCGGGGCAGAGGAAGGGGTAAGAGAGGGCAGCAAGCAGCCCCTGCCCAGGAACAGAAGCCCTCTCAGGGTTCTGCAAAGCCCTCAGCATGACGCTGGGGCCTTACAAGCGGACTCAGGAGCGGTGGGGGGTCGACTCAAGAATTTCAGCGCACAGTGGGCTTGCTCACAGGTGGACCCCTGGATCCTGCAGGTAGTATCTCAGGGTTACAGGTTGGAATTCGAGAAGTCTCCCCCTCGCAGGTTCCTAAAGTCTGCTTTGCCAACGTCTCCCTCAGACAGGGCGACGGTATTGGAAGCCATTCACAAGCTGTTTTCTCAGCAGGTGATAGTCAAGGTACCCCTCCTACAACAGGGAAAGGGGTATTACTCCACGCTATTTGTGGTACCGAAGCCGGACGGCTCGGTAAGACCTATTCTAAATCTGAAATCTTTGAACCTGTACATACAAAAATTCAAGTTCAAGATGGAGTCACTCAGAGCAGTGATAGCGAATCTGGAAGAAGGGGACTTTATGGTGTCCCTGGACATAAAGGATGCTTACCTGCATGTCCCAATTTGCCCTTCACATCAAGGGTACCTCAGGTTCGTGGTGCAAAACTGTCATTATCAGTTTCAGACGCTGCCGTTTGGATTGTCCACGGCACCTCGGGTCTTTACCAAGGTAATGGCCGAAATGATGATTCTTCTGCGAAGAAGAGGCGTATTAATTATCCCTTACTTGGACGATCTCCTGATAAGGGCAAGGTCCAGAGAACAGCTGGAGGACGGAGTAGCACTAACCCGACTAGTGCTGCAACAACACGGGTGGATTCTGAATTTTCCAAAATCTCAGTTGACCCCGACGACACGTCTGCTGTTCCTGGGAATGATTCTGGACACGGTTCAGAAAAAGGTGTTTCTTCCGGAGGAGAAAGCCAGGGAGTTATCCGAACTTGTCAGGAACCTCCTAAAACCAGGGAAAGTGTCTGTGCATCAATGCACAAGAGTCCTGGGAAAGATGGTGGCTTCTTACGAAGCGATTCCATTCGGCAGATTCCACGCACGAACTTTTCAGTGGGATCTGCTGGACAAATGGTCCGGATCACATCTGCATATGCATCAGCGGATAACCTTATCGCCACGGACAAGGGTGTCTCTTCTGTGGTGGTTGCAGAGTGCTCATCTGTTAGAGGGACGCAGATTCGGCATACAGGACTGGGTCCTGGTGACCACGGATGCCAGTCTGAGAGGCTGGGGAGCGGTCACACAGGGAAGAAACTTCCAGGGAGTATGGTCAAGCCTTGAGATGTCTCTTCACATAAATATACTGGAGCTAAGAGCGATTTACAATGCTCTAAGTCTGGCAAAACCCCTGCTTCAGGGTCAGCCGGTGTTGATCCAGTCGGACAACATCACGGCAGTCGCCCACGTAAACAGACAGGGCGGCACAAGAAGCAGGACAGCAATGGCAGAAGCTGCAAGGATTCTTCGCTGGGCGGAAGATCATGTGATAGCACTGTCAGCAGTATTCATTCCGGGAGTGGACAACTGGGAAGCAGACTTCCTCAGCAGACACGATCTACACCCGGGAGAGTGGGGACTTCATCCAGAAGTCTTCCACATGATTGTGAACCGTTGGGAAAAACCAATGGTGGATATGATGGCGTCCCGCCTCAACAAAAAACTGGACAGGTATTGCGCCAGGTCAAGAGACCCTCAGGCAATAGCTGTGGACGCTCTGGTAACACCGTGGGTGTTCCAGTCAGTGTATGTGTTCCCTCCTCTGCCTCTCATACCAAAAGTACTGAGAATTATACGGCAAAAGGGAGTAAGAACGATACTAGTGGCTCCGGATTGGCCAAGAAGAACTTGGTACCCGGAACTTCAAGAGATGCTCACGGAGGATCCGTGGCCTCTACCTCTAAGACGGGACCTGCTTCAGCAGGGACCGTGTCTATTCCAAGACTTACCGCGGCTGCATTTGACGGCATGGCGGTTGAACGCCGAATTCTAAGGGAAAAAGGCATTCCGGAAGAGGTCATTCCTACACTGGTAAAAGCCAGGAAGGAGGTGACTGCACAACATTATCACCGCATTTGGAGAAAATATGTTGCGTGGTGTGAGGCCAGGAAGGCCCCACGGAGGAATTTCAACTGGGTCGATTCCTACATTTCCTGCAAACAGGATTGTCTATGGGCCTCAAATTGGGGTCCATTAAGGTTCAAATTTCGGCCCTGTCGATTTTCTTCCAGAAAGAATTGGCTTCAGTTCCTGAAGTCCAGACTTTTGTAAAAGGAGTACTACATATACAGCCCCCGGTTGTGCCCCCAGTGGCACCGTGGGATCTTAATGTAGTCTTGGATTTTCTCAAATCCCATTGGTTTGAGCCGCTCAAATCGGTGGAGTTGAAGTATCTTACATGGAAAGTAACCATGCTACTGGCCCTGGCTTCAGCCAGGAGAGTATCAGAATTGGCGGCTTTATCATATAAGAGCCCATATCTGATTTTCCATACGGACAGGGCAGAACTGCGGACGCGTCCTCATTTTCTGCCTAAGGTGGTGTCAGCGTTTCACCTGAACCAGCCTATTGTGGTGCCTGCGGCTACTAACGATTTGGAGGATTCCAAGTTGTTGGACGTGGTCCGGGCATTGAAAATATATATTTCAAGAACGGCGGGAGTCAGAAAGTCTGACTCACTGTTTATATTGTATGCACCCAACAAGATGGGTGCTCCTGCTTCTAAGCAGACGATTGCTCGTTGGATTTGTAGCACAATTCAACTTGCACATTCTGTGGCAGGCTTGCCACAACCTAAATCTGTCAAGGCCCATTCCACAAGGAAAGTGGGCTCATCCTGGGCGGCTGCCCGGGGGGTCTCGGCATTACAACTCTGCCGAGCTGCTACTTGGTCAGGGGCAAACACGTTTGCAAAATTCTACAAATTTGATACCCTGGCTGAGGAGGACCTTGAGTTCTCTCATTCGGTGCTGCAGAGTCATCCGCACTCTCCCGCCCGTTTGGGAGCTTTGGTATAATCCCCATGGTCCTTACGGAGTCCCCAGCATCCACTTAGGACGTTAGAGAAAATAAGAATTTACTTACCGATAATTCTATTTCTCGTAGTCCGTAGTGGATGCTGGGCGCCCATCCCAAGTGCGGATTGTCTGCAATACTTGTACATAGTTATTGTTACAAACAAATTCGGGTTGTTATTGTTGTAAGCCGTCTGTTCAGAGGCTCCTACGTTTGTCATACTGTTAACTGGGTTCAGATCACAAGTTATACGGTGTGATTGGTGTGGCTGGTATGAGTCTTAACCGGGATTCAATATCCTTCCTTATTGTGTACGCTCGTCCGGGCACAGTATCCTAACTGAGGCTTGGAGGAGGGTCATAGGGGGTGGAGCCAGTACACACCACCTAATCCTAAAGCTTTATTTTTGTGCCCTGTCTCCAGCGGAGCCGCTATTCCCCATGGTCCTTACGGAGTCCCCAGCATCCACTACGGACTACGAGAAATAGAATTATCGGTAAGTAAATTCTTATTTTTCTGGAGATTAGAGCCATTTACAAGGCCCTAAGCAAAACAAGGCCCCTTCTTCACCAGCCGTACTGTTCCAATCAGACAACATCACGGCGCTCGCCCATGTAAACAGGCAGGGCGGCACAAGAAGCAGGAGGGCAATGGCAGAAGCCACAAGGATTCCCCGTTGGGCGGAAAATCATGTGGTAGCACTGGCAGCAGTGTTCATTCCGGGAGTGGACAACTGGGAAGCAGACTTCCGCAGCAGACTCCACCCGGGAGAATAGGGACTTCATCCAGAAGTCTTCCAAATGCTAGTAAACCGTTGGGAAAGACCACAGGTGGACATGATGGCGTCCCGCCTCAATAAAAAAGATATTGCGCCAGGTCAAGGGAACCTCAGGCGATCGCTGTTGACGCTCTAGTGACACCGCGGGTGTACCAGTCGGTTTATGTGTTCCCTCCTCTCCCTCTCATACCCAAGGTACTGAGGATAATAAGAAAAAGAGGAGTAAGAACTATACTCATTGTTTCGGATTGGCCAAGAAGGGCTTGGTACCCGGAACTTCAAGAGATGATCTCAGAGGACCCATGGCCTCTGCCACTCAGACAGGATCTGCTGCAGCAGGGGCCCTGTCTGTTCAAAGACTTACCGCGGCTGCGTTGACGGCATGGCGGTTGAACACCGGATCCTGAGTGAAAAAGGCATTCCGGAGGTAGTCATTCTTTTCCTGATCAAAGCCAGGAAGGATGTCAGCCTGAAGTTCAGACGTTGTAAGGGAGTGCTGCATATTCAGCCCCTTCTTTGTGCCCCAGTGGCACCTTGGGATCTCAATGTGGTTTTGGAGTTCCTGGAATCACATTGGTTTGAGCCACTTAAACCCGTGGATTGAAATCTCACATGAAAAGTGGTCATGTGTTGGCTCTGGCTTCGGCCAGGCATGTGTCAGAATTGCCGGCTTTGTCATAAAAAAAGCCCTTACCTGACTTTCCATATGGATAGGGCAGAGTTGAGGACTCGTCCTCACTTTCTCCCGAAGGTGGTATCAGGTTTTCACTTGTACCAACCTACTATTGGTGCCTGCGGCTACTAGGGACCTGGAGGATTCCAAGTTACTGGACGTAGTCAGGGCCCTGAAAAATTATATTTCCAGGACGGCTGGAGTCAGGAAAACTGACTCGCTGTTTATCCTAGATGCACCCAACAAGCTGGGTGCTCCTGCTTCTAAGCAGACTATAGCGCGCTGGATTTGTAGCACTATTCAGCTTGCGCATTCTGCGGTGGGACTACCGCAGCCTAAATCTCTAAAAGCCCATTCCACAAGGAAGGTGGGCTCATCTTGGGCGGCTGCCCGAGGGGTCTCGGCTTTACGACTTGGCCGAGCTGCTACTTGGTCAGGGACAAACACGTTTGCAAAATTTTATAAATTTGATACCCTGGCTGAGGAGGACCTGGAGTTCTCTCATTCGGTGCTGCAGAGTCATCCGCACTCTCCCGCCCGTTTGGGAGCTTTGGTATAATCCCCATGGTCCTTACGGAGTCCCCAGCATCCACTAGGACGTCAGAAAATAAGATTTTACTCACCGGTAAATCTATTTCTCGTAGTCCGTAGTGGATGCTGGGCGCCCATCCCAAGTGCGGATTGTCTGCAATACTTGTAAATAGTTATTGTTACACAAATCGGGTTGTTATTGCGAACCATCTATTCAGAGGTTCCATTGTTATCATACTGTTAACCGGGGTTCCTATCACGAGTTATATGGTGTGATTGGTGTGGCTGGTATGAGTCTTACCCGGGATTCAAAATCCTTCCTTATTGTGTCAGCTCTTCCTGGCACAGTGTCCTAACTGAGGCTTGGAGGAGGGTCATAGGGGGAGGAGCCAGTGCACACCAGATTGTCCTAAAGCTTTCTTTAGATGTGCCCAGTCTCCTGCGGAGCCGTCTATTCCCCATGGTCCTTACGGAGTCCCCAGCATCCACTACGGACTACGAGAAATAGATTTACCGGTGAGTAAAATCTTATTTTTTCTTATCTGGAGATCTCTTGTTGTTCCCCTCATTCTATAATTAGTAAGCTTATTGTTGGGCATATATCTCTCGGAGAGCCTTACATTCTCAGGGCGATCTACAATGCCCTTCTACAAGCTGCTTCTCTCCTCCAACATCAGGCCATACAGGTCTAGTCAGACAATGCCACGGCAGTGGCATACATAAACAAGGAGGAACAAAAAGCAGGACCACAATGCGAGAGATGTCCAGGATGCTCCTCTTGGCGGAACGCAACGCCAGGGCCATGTCAGCCATCTTCACTGCAGCATTGGACAACTGGGAAGTAGACTTCCTCAGCAGGCGCGTCCTGCACCCAGGGGAGTGGGGCCTTCACCCACAGGTGTTTCAGCTGTTGGTACAACGGTGGGGCTGCCCGCTGATGAACATGATGGATGCTCGATTCAACAAGACGCTGCGTCAATACTGATCCAAGACAAGGGATCCACAAGCTGCGGCGGTGGACGCTCTGACGGTGCCGTGGACTTATCAGTTCATCTGTCTGTTCCCTCCGATTCCTCTCATTCCCAGAGTCCTCAAGAGGCTAAAAAGGGTACACGTTCAGGCAATCCTGATGGCCCGGATTGGCCCCGCTGGCCTGGTATGCGGACTTCCTTGCCATGTCCCTCGAAGAGCCCTGGCCTCTGCCGCTTCAAAAGGACCTTCTTCTGCAAGGTCCATTCACCTATCCAGACTTACCATGGCTATGTTTGACGGCATGGCGGTTGAAAGGGAGATCCTGACAAGTTTATCTCGACTATGGTCCAGGCTAGCAAGGTGGTCACATCTAAGCATTACCACCGCATCTGGAAAATGTATGTCTCCTGGTGTGGGAGTCGACCGTACGCCACTGCAGATTTTCACCTGGGCAGGTTTTTGATCTTCCTGCAAGCAGGTTTGGATATGTGCCTTCGTTTCGGATCCGTCAAGGTTCAGATCACGGCCTTGTCTATTTTCTTCCAAAAACAGATGGCAATTATCCCGGAAGTCCAGACATTCCTAAAAGGTGTTCATCGTATTCAACCACCCTTGAATACGTGGGAATCTCCGTTTGGTCCTGACCTTTCTGCAATCAAGAGTGATTTGAACCATTGCACCGGGTGGACTTTAAATATTTGACTTTGGAGAATGTCATGTTGTTGGCCTTGGCATGAGCGAGGTGTGTCTCGGATTTGGGGCCTTATTCTGTGGGAGCCCTTACCTGGCGTTTCACGAGGATAGAGCGGAGCTCAGGACTCGTCCACAGTTTCTGCCTAAGGTTGTGTTGGCATTTCACATCAACCAGCCGATTGTGGTTCCTGTGTTGTCTGACACTTCAGTTGCCTCAAAATCCTTGGATGTTGTTTGGGCTTTGAAGGTGTATGCAAAGAGAACTACTAGTCACTGGAAATCTGATTCCCTGTTTGTTCTCTGACACTACGAAGATTAGATGTCCTGCTTCAAAGCAGTCCATTGCTCGTTGGATCTGGCCTTGACACTGCCAAATTCTGTCCAGGCCCACTCTGCAAGGTCGGTGGGTTCTTCCTGGGTGGCTGCTCGTAGTGTCTCAGCTTTGCAGTTATGCCGAGCTGCTACTTGGTCTGGTTCGAACACTTTTTTGTAAAGTTTTATAAGTTCGATACCTTGGCTACTGAGGACCTTCAGTTTGGTCGCTTGGTTTTGAAGGGGTCTGAGCACTCTCTCACCCGTTCTGGGAGCTTTGGGATATTCCCATGGTAACTTTTACCATCCCGGTATCCCCTAGGATGTGAGAGAAAAATGTGATTTTGATACCTACCGGTAAATCCTTTTCTCGTAGTCCATAAGGGATACTGGAGTTCACTTAGTACGATGGGGTATAGAAGGGGTCTAAAGGAGCCGGTGCACTTTAAATTTCTTCAACTGGTTGTGCTGGCTCCTCCCCTCTATGCCCCCTCCTACAGCCAGTATAGGTAAAACAGTGACCGAAGGAGAAAGGACATACTTGAAAGAAGAATATAACAATAAGTGGTGAGATTCATACACCAGCACACCATAACATAAAACGGCTGGTAACAGCAGTAAAATTGAACAGGTAAACTTCAACCAAGAACCTGCAGACAAGGCAACGCACTGAGGCGGGCGCCCAGTATTCCTTATGGACTAAGAGAAAGGGATTTACCGGTAGTTCTTAAAATCCCGTTTTCTCTAGCATCCATAAGGGATACTGGGGTTCACTTAGTACGTTGGGGATGTCCCAAAGCTTCCAGAACGGTCGAGAGTGTGCGTAGACGTCTGCAACACCGCCTGCCCAAACTGGGAATCCTCTTTGGCCAGGGTATCAAATCTGTAGAACTTCACAAAGGTTTTCTTCCCCGACCACATAGCAGCTCGGCATAGTTGAAAGGCCGAGACGCCACGCGCAGCCGCCCTGGAAGACCCCACCAATCTTGTAGAGTGGGCCTTCAGAGACTTAGGAACCGGTAAGCCTGCTGACACACAGGCTTGTTGGATAGCCTAATCCAATGCGCAATGGACTGCTTAGAAGTAGGGCAACCCTCCTTCTGTACATCATAGAGTGAATCCGTCTTTCTGATCCGAGCTGTCATTTTGATATACATCTTCAAGGCTCGCACAGCATCCAATTACTCCGGAGAAGCAGAAGTGCCAGCACTAGACGGGACCACAATTGGTTGATTCAGGGTGAATGCAGAGACGACCTTCGGCAGGAACTGCAGCCTAGTCCGGAGCTACGCTCTGTCTTCGTAAAAGACCAAGTAGGGACTTTTACACGATAGGGCCCCCAATTCTGAAACGCATCTAGCAGAAGCCAGGGCCAGTAAAATCACCATTTTCCACATGAGGTACTTGTCTTCCACCATCGTCAGAGGTTCAAACCAGGAGGACTATAGAAATTTCAACACGCATTAAAATCCCAAGGTGCAGTAGGCGGCACAAACGGAGGTTGTATGTGAAGTACTCCTTGCAGAAGGTCTGGACTTCTGGCAACACTGTCAACTTCTTCTGAAAGTAAATTGAGAGAGATTTCACTGGACCTTAAGTTAACCCAGATATAAACCCTTATCCACACCAGCCTGCAATAAACGTAAGAAACATCCCAAGTGGAATTCTGCAAGTGGATATGTGCGTTCCTCGCACCAAGAGACATCTCTTCTCCAGATATGATGATGATATTTTTGACACCACAGGCTTTCTGGCCTGAACCATTGTGCGTTCCTCGCACCAAGAGACATCTCTTCTCCAGATATGATGATGATATTTTTGACACCACAGGCTTTCTGGCCTGAACCATGGTAGCAATAACCTTCTTGAAAAGGCCTTTGTGAGCTAGGATGTTCCGCTTAACTTCCAAGCCGTCAAATGAAGACTCTAAGATCTTTTCTTATTGGCAGAGGCCAAGGGTCTGTGACTGACATTTCCAGAAGATATGCATACCACGCACTCCGAGGCCAATCCGGGGGAATCAGAATTGCCTGGACCTCCTGATCCCTGATTCGCTTGAGCACCCTCGGGATCAATGGAATCGGATCAAACGGGTAGACCAGCCGGTAAGGCCAAGGAGACGTCAGTGCATCTATTGGCCCCTGGTCCTGGAGCAATACCAGCGAATCTTCTTGTTGAGTTGAGAAGCCATCTTGTCTATCTATGGGCAGCCCCGCAGGTCGATCTGTTGAAACACCTGTTAGTGGAGACACCACTCTCCCGGGTGGAGATCTTGACAACTCAGGAAGTCCGCTTCCCAGTTGTCCACCCCTGGAATGAAGATGGCTGATATTGCTTTTGCGTTTCTTTCTGCCCAGAGGAGTATTTTTTACACCTCCCGCATGCAGGCTCTACTTTTTGTTCCTCTTTGTCGATTCATGTAGGCCACCGCCGTGGCATTGTCGGACTGAACCTGGATCGCATGATTCGTGAGCAGAGGAGAGGCCTGAAGCAGAGCATTGTAGACCGTCCGATGTTCCAGAATGTTAATCGGAAGTAGAGCTTCACGTGTTGACCACCTTCTCTGGAACTGAGCCCCTTGGGTGACAGCTCCCCATCCTCTCAGACTCGCATCTGTCGTGAGGAGGATCCAATCCTGAATCTGCGACCTTCCAGCACTTTTGAGGACTGTAGCCACCACAGGATGGAGATCCTGGCCTGAGGTGACAGAAGTATTATCCGTTGCATCTGCAGATGTGACCCAGACCACTTGCTCGGGAGATCCAATTGAAATGTTTTGGCATGGAACCTTCCGTACTGGATGGCCTTGTATGAGACTACCATCTTTCCCAACAATTTTATGCAAAGATGGATGGATATTCGAGTATGCCACTGGAGCAGATGGACCATCTCCTGGAGTGTCCTTGCTTTGTCCTCTGGGAGGAACACTTTCAGAGCCACAGTATCTAGGGTGAAAAACGGGAGCGCGCATATGTTTGTAGCACATGTTCTTGCGATAAACGCAAAAAAATTTCACACTAAAATTTGCAGCGATTTCATGGCTAAAAGGATACTCCCCGTGAGTGTGAAGAAGCTGTTTGCAGGGAGAGTGAATGATCTTATACCTTGAAGTGATATGAACAAAACCAGTTTATAATACAGTACATGGGGATTTTTAAATAAAAGTTCAGATCGTCAAGAAATGCATGCTGTAAAGTTGATAGTACCCATTTACAGAATGCAGTTAAATGAGAAAAGGTGATGCAGTGTCAAACTACTGTAGCAGGGAAATATGTTTTTCACTGTTAATTCAACTGTTATGGGGCATATTCAATTGCAGTCGAAAAGTTTTCGACTTTTTAAGGTTGAATCCTGACTCGACCTATTCAGAGCTTTTCGACAAGTCGAGGCATTCGACTTGTCGAAAAGCACGTGGATCGACGGAATAGCTGCCGATCCACGACAGGATCCCGACAGGTTTTGGCCCCCTTTTCGACTATCTCAATCCGACATCAAAATGATGTCGGAATGAGATGGCCCCGGAGGAGGGGGGGGAGCCGCAGCGAGATGGGGGTACAGCCGGAGGGCATACAGGAGATCAGCGCTGCAGCAGGATGTCACTCACCCGCCCCGACCCCTCACGGCAGCTTCCACCTGGCTCCAGCACGCTGATCCCCTCTGGCTGCCGCCGGCTGTCCCCCCCGCGGCTCGCCCCGCCCTCGCCTCCTCTGGGTCCCATCTAATATTCGACTTGAAAAAGTTGAATTTTAGATGGGATTGAATAGGGGTTGTCGGATCCATTCCGACAAATACATGTCGGAATAGATCCGACTTTAATTGAATATATCCTTTAACTTAAACATTTGTGATTGAACACATTTTGTAGTAAAAAGCAAACAGCTGACCTATGTTTAGGATATACTATGTCTGATGGAGACTCATGCTACATCTGAACCAGTTGGGCAACTGGTGAAAAGAGATAAATTGCCCTGATAGGCTATGTAAAATCCAGGTCACTATGGTATCTTAAACTATACCTTGCTGTAATAACAATTGCAAGCAGGATAATAAATACTTTTAAAATAAATCACTGGTTGCATTACATACAGATACATGAGGGATGAAAGAAGATGGTTCGTTACCACCAATTTAAGAGAACAGTCAAATAGTTAAGTTACACTGTGCTTACACACTTTGAGCCAAATGTAATAGAGTGAGAGTTTCAGAAAGTGAGAGATTTAGTAAGATTTGCCGTTTTTTTATTTTATTATTTTTTAAAGTGGCAATCATTTACACAGTAAGATCCAACCTGGTTTTGCAGTGTAAATGATTGCCACTTTAAAAAAACAAACTGAAAAACCTTACCAAATCTCTCACTTTCTGAAACTCTCACCCTATTACATTTGGCTCCATGTGTATTAAAACACACAGCTGCCTCCAAGATAATAGAGGAAACATTGCTGTTCAAATTATCCTGTAGAATGTCAGTGATCAATAAAAAAAAAATGTAATTAATTTCAGAACTGTTTAACTGCATAGTACATAGCTCTGAATCGTATTATGATTGAATATGTAACAGTAATTAATTAGGCATCTCTGTTTTATATGTTTTCAGGACTATCGAGACATTATTGAAACGCCAATGGATTTTGGTACAGTAAAAAAAAAATTGGAGGCTGGAAATTATGAATCTCCCTCCGAACTGTGCAAGGATGTGAGGCTGATTTTCAGCAATTCAAAGTCATACACACCAAGCAAAAGATCAAAGGTTTGTCTGGTTATTTTATGGTTATTATATACATGCAGCTTTGAGAAGGAGGGTAGGGTTTTTCTTTTGTTATAGAGTATTTTAGTTAATTTTTTGAGACATGCAGGTTTTCTGGTTAATTTCAAATGGATCATAACATTATATATTTAATTGCATAGCACTTTCTGCATATGCCACTTATTCTACTTGCAGCATGGCATAGAGATAAACTGATCTCCTACTGTATTTTACCATAAGTCAAGGCAAACTGCTCATCTGTGGAAGCAATTAGGAATTGTTTTTAGATTACACAGCAGTTTATATTGGCTCTTATTTTTAATATTTTCATATACTCGATATTGACACTACTACTATGCTGTAAACATGTATTAATTGATCAATTTAGTTATTTCAGAGTCCAATATATACAGAGTTAGCTTTATTTTATTTTTTGTGTATGAGTAATCTGTAACCTTTCTTGCACTTTGATATTTGATAAGGTAGTCAGAGGAGAATGAGATACAGCTGTAGTTTGATTAAAACGAACTATTGTGACAGTCTGGGATTACTTTGTCTCCCTTTTGATGTTAAACAAATGATGGGGTTCTCAACCCGACCTGACTGTATGTGTCACCTGGCACCAGGGGTGTATCTAGGGGTCTGAGCGCCCCTGGCAAAGAAAAGGACTGGCGCCCCACACCCGCTCATATTTGAAATATCGAAGGCGCATGTGCCAAAAAGGGGGCATGGCCACTCAATAGAACTCAAATACAAATTACACCACTCCGTAGCATTCCTTACTAACATTACACAGCACAGTTATGTCCGTTGTTTCACGTTACGCTACACAATAGCACCGCTTATACACATTATGCCATACAGTAGGGCCTATAATAAATATATATATATATATATATATATATATATATATATATATATATCTCTCCAAAAAATGCTAACCCATTATACCATAATATATTTCTTTTTCATCCACTAGGGGTCACTGGAGTACTCTTGGGATATGGACGGCGTAGCAGAAACAAAGGCACTGAATATTTAAATTTAGAACTCTCCACCCCTCCATATCCCAGAGTACCTCAGTGTACGACCTCAGTGTTTTTTCCGTGCTCAAAGCACTAACAACGGCTTGTGGGATTCCCACACTTTGTGGAAGATTTTTATTAATTTTTCATTTTTATTTTTTAATTTTCAATTTTTACTATACATCCCTTCCCAGTTTATTGAAAAACATGGGTCCGGGATAGTGCCGCTGCAACAGCGCATGGCGTGTCGGTCCTCACAAAGAGCACCCTCACAGCCACAGGCCCACTGGCCTGCAACAGCTGGACGGAACTTACATAAAGAAGCCCCGTCACAGCCATAAAAAAGTGATCAAAGAGCTGGACGGAGCTTACAGAAAGAAGCCCCGTCACAGCCATGAAGAGGATCAAGCAGCTGAACGGAGCTTACAGATAGAAGCCCCGTCGCAGCTACGCCCGGAAAGCTCTGAGCTTAGAATAAGGTATGCTGGGGAAAACGGGGCGGTCAGCGCAGGCGGCCGCCCCGCTGTGTGGTGTGCCGTTCACAGTGAAGGGGGAGGTCAGCTCCCGCTGCCGCCCGAGGTGTGGGGACATTGTAGCGCTTAGCGCACGCCGCTGCTCGCTCCACTTGGCGCCCGTTCCGCCGCTGGTCTCCCCACTCAGCGCCCTCCCCACACGGCCACAGTCTTCAGCACAAGACCTCCGGCCAGGCCTCTGCTGATCTGCTCTCAGAGGCTGCCGCCCGCCGCAGCTCTCTCGCTATGGGGTCCGTTACAGCCGCTTCGTACAGCGCTCCGTACAACAGGGCGCCGTCATCGCTCCCTGCAGTGAGCGTCCCAGCTCACCGCTAACAGCAGAGAGTACAAGGAGGGACGGAGACCCGCCGCACAGACAGCGGGGCTCTCACATAGAAACCCGGGCAGCTTGACTAGCAACGCGCTCCGGCCAGCCGATTTCGGCTGCTCGGGGTTATGGTCCTTCGCCTCCCTGCATTCCCAGCTCCCCGCTGAGACACAGCGCTACAGGGAGTACAGGGAAGGGGGAGGGAGTGGGGGACCTGGCAGATTACTGCATGGCTGCAGCTGCCAGATGCATGTAATAGGCTGTTGAGCCTATATATATATATATTTATGTATAAAAGTTATTAATATTAACAGAAGATATTAAAGGCAGAGCTTATATTAAAGGTCATCTGCCTGTGATGTTATTGTAACCTGCATGTGCTGTGATGATCAGTGTATATTAGACTGTGATTATCATGGGCAGCAGATATTGTAATTTCTCCTATGAGTTACAATGTAAGCATGGCATGGGGGCCATTTTTAATCATGTTTCCTGTTGCTGCCATAATTCCAGAACATTCCTACACTACATCTCTTCGCCACCGGAGGCGCAGGGGTGTTAGTGGGAAAAAATTTGGGTCAGGTTTCACATAGGCCATGTAAACTGTATTTAGCCATAAATATATTTATCCATAAGTGTATATATATATATATATATATATATATATATATATATATATATATATTACGCACTTTAAGTCTGTCCTTTGGCTATTGTGGTGTCTGTCTGTATAAGCATACAACACAGACTAAATATAAGGTTTACTATAATGTCGGTACATAAATCTACCGCAAATTCTGTTGGTTTGTACGTTTCCACTCCGGAAGCAGGGTCAGTCCCAGATCCTATGTTAAGCATAACGCCTCTCCACACGAGCGGTAAGATCGGAGTCTCCAAAGTTACTCCGCAAGCTCTAACAAAGGATTTTCAGTCCAGGGTATTAATTTATACTTATAATTTAATCTGACAATTATACAAACCTCACAGCGGTACCTACCACTGACAAGGGTACATTAAACCAGCAGTCAGATAGTGCGGGGGTTTGACAACCATACATTGCTAATAACAGTGAGTCAGTGTCTCAAATTTTACAGAGATTATGTAGACTCTAACATCTAATCTGTCGATTTTCCTAAACAACAGATTTTCAATGAGTTATTAGTTACAATATCTGACTAACAGTTAACTCTATTTACCCGTTCTAAATGGGACAATACGTCATTGGTGAATTCGTCTGTGACAAACATTATAAACATTTGGGTCACTAGACGCTCTATGTATGTAAACAATGACGATCATTGTTAATAAAAAGCTGCAGAGTATTTCTGTAAAGCTTCGGCTAACACGATTCTAGCTTTTCATCGTCGCTAGTTTCACCAAAACAAGCCTAGAACTTGTTTAATGCTAATTTGATATTCAGACAAAAGATTACCCGACGTTTAATCCCTTTAGACTTCAGTTTTTGTTTCAAGGCTGTGGTACAAAAACAGTCACGACTTGTAACGACATGGTGCTAAAGTCAACAAGCCAGTGGCTTAACGGCCTCTTAGGTCATCTAGCATTTCCAATTGTGGAAGCGCGCCGTTACACGTGACATTTGCCGGGTTTTCCAAACATCCACTCATGGATGTATCAGCTATTTACATCTGCTGGTTTCAGCTGTTTTTATTTCCACACCTGGTACACCAACAGAGTCAGGGTTACTTATTCCCCTCTGTTTGGGGTAGCGAAGCCGAAGGGCTCCGTCGCAGTATCAATCAGCAAGTCACTTACTACAGTTGGAAATGGATTTACTGCAGTTAGTACTTGCATAGTTGAAGCCACAAGATTGCATGATTATGCTTGATCTTCACAATGTGTATTTACCCATTCCGGGTTGGTCACCGCATAACAGGTTCTTGCGTTTTGCAATACGCCACAACCATTAACCATTTCAGATTCTACCGTTTGGCCTCTTGTCAGTGCCTCGGGTATTCACCAAGGTGATGTTGGGGCAATAGCTCATTTCAGAGCCCTAGCGGTGACAATCGTTACATATTTAGACGATCTGCTCATAAGAACTCTGTCTCAACAGAAGTTCATCTTACTTGCGCTACTAATGTACACCACGGTAGCAGGTCAAGTTCGAAAACAATCGCATCTAATTCCGTCTAAACGACTTCAGTTCCTAGGTAAGATTATAAATACGGTAAATCTAAGAGATTTAACTACTACACCAGCAAGAACAAATATACCAACTAGTACAATTCGTGCAAAAGCCACGCACACTAGCGGTACATTGGTGTATTCGCCTATTAGGAACAATGATGTGTTTTCAAAGCGCTGGAACAATGATGTTTTTTCAAAGCGCTTTAGTTCGCCGGGTTTCAGGGCGAGAGTGTATATACTCTGGACGAGAGTCTCAGAGGTTCAGGAGTTGTAGTTAAAAAGATCAGCGACAGGGGTTCTAAAACGGATCACGACAGATTGCTGTCTATAAATGTCCTGGAACTCCGTGCAATTTACAATGCACTATATGCTTCGCTTTCAGTCTGTCCCAAGTGCAGTCAGACAACGCAACGGGAGTTGCATACACAACAACCAGGGAGGACCGAGAAGCCGCATGGCAATGCGGCAGGTAGTTCGAATCCTCAAATTGCCCAGAACACCATTAGGTGATGTTGTCTACGGGGATCATTCCGGGAGTGGACATCTGTTAGACAGATGATCTCAACCGTCGGAATTTTTATCCATAAAACTGGGCATTTCATCCACAGGTGTTTCATATGTGAATCCACAAGTGGGGTTACCCTCAGGTATACATGATGGCATCTCGCCACAATTACAATCGCTCAGTATGTGTACAGAGCGAGAGATCACAAGAGCAGTGGCAGTGGAGGTCTCACATTCGTGTGGTCATACAGCTTCGTGTATCTGCCTCCACCATTTTCCTCTGCTCTCTTTCTATCTCTCCGTTGCTAAAACGGATCATAAGACAGTTCGTCACAGTCATACTAGTGATATCTCATGGATTTCGGAGAGCTTGCTTCTCAAAGCTCCAAAGAATACTTGCACACGATCTTGGGCCCTCATAATACGTCCAACCTGTTACAACAGGGACCGTTCGTTGACCCCTATTCACATATGTACCGCGGCTGCGGTTGACGGGGTGGGGGTTCAGACCACCCTCTTAAGGAAATACATAGGGCATTACAGTATTGGTATACCAACCATGTTATGAGCTAGGAAGCCGCTTACGGCAGCTCATTATTACACAATTTGGTGTGCCTATATAGGTGGGTGTGAGGCTCAGAAGTTTCCGACATCATCTTTCACGTTACCCGTATTCTGTTATTTACAGACGGGGTGGGATGGAGAACTGCGTTTATCTGCACTGAGGGTGCAGGTATCTGTGTGGTCAATTTATTTTCACAGACGTTTGAATCTATTGCGTAGGTACACACCTTTTTTACAAGGTGTGTCATCAAGGTGCAGCCTCCATTTATCCCACCTACAGCGCCATGCGACTTGAAGCTGGGTTCAGATTTCTTACAGTTTTCATATTTTTTGAACCCTTACAACAAATGGGTATTAAGTTTCTCAATTGGAAAACGTTTTCTTCTAGCCGTAGCTTCGGCAAGGGGTTTTGTTTTCATATTTGGGTGTCTTGTATTCCAAGCCACCGTATTTGAGTTTTATCATAACAAAGCAGAACTTCGGACCAATTCCGATTTCTTATTCTTCACAGCAATAAACCAAGAGTGGTTCCTGTGTTGACAGCACATTCTAGAATTATGAATGTGGTACACGCATTACGCGTCTATATGTCCCGAACGTCTACAGTACGTAATACGTATACGTTGTTTGTT
The DNA here is from genome assembly GCF_028390025.1 of Pseudophryne corroboree. Lineage (NCBI taxonomy): Eukaryota > Metazoa > Chordata > Amphibia > Anura > Myobatrachidae > Pseudophryne > Pseudophryne corroboree. The sequence continues at coordinate 428,066,457 of NC_086447.1, read as the reverse complement.
ATATATGATGCTGCCAACTGGAGTTAGCCAGTTTCTCAGCAAACATTATCCAGTTGGATAAAAATGACTACAAGTCAGGCTTATTTTAAGGCTAAGTTACAGTCGCCTACGTCAGTAATAGCTCATCCCACAGGTTCTGTGGGAATGTCATGACCAGCTGGTCGTGCAGCGTCTACGACGCGGCTACATAGCCTTCAGTGCGCACGTTTGTGCGCGTTTACACGTTATAAAACGGTTGCACGTTTGTGCGCGTTTACACGTTATGAAACGGTTGCGGCATCAGCATCTAGCTTTGGCCGTCAACTGTTACAGGTGTCAAACAGCTCTCCCGCCCACGAGGGAAGCTTTGGTACGTCCCAAGAGTACTCCAGTGACCCCTAGTGGATGAAAAAGAAAGTAGGATTTTGGTACTTACCAGGTAAATCCTTTTCTTTGAATCCATAGGGGGCACTGGACGCCCACCCAGAGCAGTTTTACCTTGGTTGTTTGTTTTACCTTGGTTGTTTTAAGCTCAAAGGAGCTTATGATAACACATTTTACCAGGGTTGTATTAAGCTCAGAGGAGCTTATGGTAAGAAAATTTCACCGATTGGTTCAAATTATAAAGGTCTATCGGTTATGGTGTCAACTGTTTAGTTGACAGTAACGTTATGGGTCAACTTTGTTGTTGTCCGTTATGTGATAGGAATTCTCCATTGTCAACCTCTCTATAGTCTTGTTCGCTCAGTAAAAAACACTGAGGTCGTACACTGAGGTACTCTGGGATATGGAGGGGTGGAGAGTTCTAAATTTAAATATTCAGTGCCTTTGTTTCTGCTACGCCGTCCATATCCCAAGAGTACTCCAGTGCCCCCTATGGATTCAAAGAAAAGGATTTACCTGGTAAGTACCAAAATCCTACTATCCATTCCAACAAGAAGAGGTGCACTCACCAGGGACTTTTCAGCAGGTTTTATTAACTCACATCACCAATGTAGACAAAAACTTAACGTAACCTTTCTCAAGACATCCCACCAGTAGAAGACACACACACACACACACACACACACACATATTATATATAGTGGTCATAGTGGAAATTGTGAAGTGGGGGTATGGAAAAGTGAAGGTTGTAATTATGTGCGCACCGAAGGCGTGTGCACTCAGGGAAAATGAGGCGTGGCCACTCAAAAGGGGGCATGTCCTTAAGTGTAGTGTACCACATCATATACCCCTTATACACATTATGCACCACAATAGTAGGACCCCTTATACCATCTAGTACTAGTGCCCCTTACACATTATGCCACACTGCATGAGCCAAAATTCACATTATGCAACACGGAATGAGCCAAAATTCACATTACCCCACACAGTATGATCCAAAATTCACATCACCCCACACAGTATGAGCCAAAATTCACATCCCACCCACATTACCCCCCAAAATTCACATTTCCACACACAGTATGATCCAAAATTCACATCACCCCACACAGTATGATTCAAAATTCACATTACCCCACACAGTATGATTCAAAATTCACATTACCCCACACAGTATGATCCAAAATTCAGGGACAGGGAGAGTGACAGCAGGGACATAGTTACAGGGAGAGTGACAGCAGGGACAGTGACAGAGAGACAGCAGGGAGAGTGACAGAGAGACAGACAGAGGGACAGTACCTGTGCAGCTGATGGGGCTGTGGTCGGCGGCGGTGCAGAGGCTGAAGTCAGCGGCAGTGAGGAGAAGGCCCTGGGCAGTGGTGGTGACCAGGAGAAGGTCCTGGGTGGCGTAGCGGAGGATGACATGGGCGGCAGCGGTGAAGAGGAGGAAGCCCAGGGCAGCGGCTGTGTGGAGATGGCTGGCGTCACCGTTTTTAAATCTATTCCAGTGTATACCGGCCCACTTTGGGCAATATATATATATATATATACACACACACACACACACACACACACACACACACACACACACACACACACACACACACACACACAATATTCCCCAGCACTCCAGGATCCCCTTAGGGTAACGTGTTCCAGGGCACTCCTAGGGGGTATGTGCCCCAAAATATGCAGGCAGGAATGAACAGGCAGAACTCGGAGACTCCTAAATAGTAAAATATCCCAACAGGGTGGTTTCATTAATCTACATTTCGGGGATGGTCTTCCTTTCCGGTCCTGAAGAAGGGGAAATCACTCCCGAAACGTAATTAATAAAAGCACCCTCTTGGGACATTTCACTATTTTCGAGTCACTGAGTGCCACTAAATAATCGCAGGGTGGTGGCAGCACTCTTCAGACTTGCACAGTGTCCGTGGTATATCCCCAAAACATGACGGCGTAATGGTCAATAAACGGACACTGCCTTAAGGACCCTGTGCAAGTCTGATGAGTGCCGCCGCCACCACCCTGCGATATTATATATATATATATATATCTATCCAATAAAGTAGGAGCACTCACCAGTCTTCATAATATTCTGAATTTTATTAGCAGCAAGACATCAATAGAGGGATGTAATCGACGTTTCGGTTCCCAGTGGAACCTTTGTCAAGATCATAGAGCACAATAAGTGGTCCCCTTATAAACCCTAGAGTGACCCTCCCCCTAATTAATGTAATTATAGTTTATCAAGTAATCCACCAACATCAAACATCTAAAATCTACATGTAAAGACACTACATAGACAAACACAACATATACATAAAAGATAGAATCCATAGTTACCGGATAGACACATGATTCACTACTACCCGCTGTACTCAGCGGTAAACTTGCGGCGTGCGTTTCACTGCGCACTTGACTTCCGGTATCTGGAACGCAAGTTCCGGACACCTGACCAGAAGTACTCAATATCATCACTCGAATCTCACATAGACTACCGGCTCACAATAATCCAGTCTCCATGGAGACATGACAACAAATCAGAAGGATTTGTAACCGGAGCAGCATCTTAAAAATGTTTGTTAATATGGTGTAGCCAAATTGTGAGATATTGATAGAGGCAAAATAGTGAACCTTACATGTGTCTATTCGGAAAGGTCACACAAAGTCAGCAGCACGTGGACTATAGTAAATTCTAGCAAAATCTAATCTCTAGAGCAGTGGTTCCCAAACTTTTTTTAATCACAGCGCCCTTGAGCATCAGAATTTTGTTCACGGCGCCCCTAGGTCAAAAGTTTCTTATTGAGAAATAACTCAAAATGAAATGAATATAAACCTGGGCATGGACACAGACCGTCCACTTAAAGGAGCCACAGAAAGCAAAAAAATGAAAAATATAATAAAAATAAAAATGAAAAAGAAAAAAGCAGATATTTATTCCATATGTCCATGAAAATTCATTCCAGAAAGATGCCATATTGGATGCCCTCATTCAGGCCCTTGGGGCGTATAGTGTCCAGTCGAAAGATCCATGAAGCCTCGCGTTGGAGCAATCATTTTGCTCTATCCCCACCTCTCTTTAAAGGAGCTATACGATCTATAATCATACATTTCAATGAAGCCAGAGTATGTTTCGCCTCATAAAAGTGCCTAGCAACAGGCTTATCCGAATGTCCCTCACTTAGTGCTGTTCTGATGGACAAGCGGTGATTCGCCATCCTTTCACGGAATGGACGCACCGTTTTGCCCACATACATCAGGGAACATGGACACGTAAGTGTATAGATGATAAAGTCAGAGGTACAACTCACTCGCTGGCTGATCTTAATTTTCTGTCCTGTATGTGGATGGTGGAAATATTCACCGGAGGTCATGCTCCTGCAAGTCGTGCAATTCACGCATCGATAACACCTACTAATAAAATTCAGAATATTATGAAGACTGGTGAGTGCTCCTACTTTATTGGATATATTTGTACTAATGGATCTTGAGGATTCATTTTTGTTTGGAAGCCACCCCAGCATCTGTGGATAAGGCCAGAGTGTGGACTGTTCCTGTGAATATATATATATATATATATATATATACATACATACACACATATATATATATATATGTGTGTGTGTGTATATATATATATATATATACATACATACACACATATATGTGTATGTATGTATGTATATATATATATATATGTATACATACATATACACACATACGTATATATACATATATATTATAAATTTTTTATATATTTGTAATTTGTACCACCGAGCACTCCCCCCCCCCCCCCCCCCCCCCCCTCCTCCACCGTTAGTCCCTCACCCACACTGACGCCCATGTTCGACCATAGCAGGCAGCCGCTGTCACAGTAATTGGCGCCGGAGTCCGACACCGCGCTACAATCAAGAAACTACACCTTACCTGCGGCCCTTGCTGCAGTGACCTCCCGGCAGCAAAGGCTGCTGGGGGCTGTAGTTTATGTAGTTTCCTGATTGTAGCGCTGTGTCGGGCCGCGGCCAATTACAGTGACTGCCGCTGCTGCGGCTGCCTGCTATGGTCTTCAGTGCAGCAGGTGTCAGTTCGGGGTGACGAACTACCGGGGCGGGGGGGAGAGACACCTTGGGGGGCGGGAGTGGACAGCTGCGTAATATTAAATCTACCTACTGGCCGTGGGTGGCACCGCTGTGCGGCGCCCCTCCTCGGCTGGTGCCCCTGGCGAGTGCCATCCTGGCCAATAGGTAGATACGCCCCTGCCTGGCACCAATAATATCCTGTTTTTAGGAAAAAGTTGCTGCTACCACCAGGCTCCTCCTTGGGCACCTAGGACAATTTTCCAAGTTAGTTTGTTTTAGTTTATTGCAGAATTTTTTTAATTTTTTTTTTAGTGGATTGCCCTGACCACTGTCCTTACAGCTGGAGCCTCACTCATCTAGCCTTTTCTGCTGCGCCTAGGTGCACCATGGTTTATTAGCATAAGCCTTTCATCTATTGTTCTCAGCTGAAATACAATACAGAGTGAACAGTACAGCAGGGGATTAAGGGGTCTATTCATGAAGCAGTGAAAAGAGTGGAGAAGTGAGCCTGTGGAGATGTTGCCCATGGCAACCAATCAGCTGCTCCGTACAATTGTATAGTATGCAAATAATAATTGTTACGTCAATGCTGATTGGTTACCATGGGCAACTTTTCCACTGGCTCACTTCTCCACATTTTTCACTGCTTCGTGAATAGACCCTTAAGTCATTACAGCAGGGGATTAAGTCCGACTGCCCTGACTCAGTTAATCCTATTAAAGGGATAGATGAGCAAGTCTCCATCTGTACATTAGGGCACAAGGATAGTAGGCTCAGGAGACACTGTATAATATGTCAGGTGATGGCTGTTATTCTTAGGTAGTAACTGGTTCAAGTGCAGGATCTTTAGTAAAAGTGTTTATTGCTTAGAGATATATATTAAATGGGCCGTTACATGCCCCCCCCCCCCCCCCAATTTCTCTTACGTCCTAGAGGATGCTGGGGACTCCGTAAGGACCATGGGGAATAGACGGGCTCCACAGGAGACATGGGCACTAAAAAATAACTTTAAGTATGGGTGTGCATTGGCTCCTCCCTATATGCCCCTCCTCCAGACCACAGTTTGATACTGTGCCCAGAGGAGACTGGGTGCATTACAGGGAGCTCTCCTGAGTTTCCTGGAGAAAAGTATTTTGTTAGGTTTTTTATTTTCAGGGAGACCTGCTGGCAACAGGCTCCCTGCATCGTGGGACAGAGGAGAGAAAAGCAGACCTACTTAAATGTTAGGCTCTGCTTCTTAGGTTACTGGACACCATTAGCTCCAGAGGGAGTCAGAACGCAGGTCTCCCCTTGCGGTTCGTCCTGGAGCCGCGCCGCCGTCCTCCTCGCAGAGCCGGAAGATAGAAGCCGGGTGAGTATAGGAAGGCAGAAGACTTCAGAGGCGGCAGAATACTTCAGAGCTTCACTAAGGTAACGCTGCGCGCCATTGCTCCCACACAGCGCACACTGTTGGGTGCAGGGCGCAGGGGGGGGGGGGGGGGGGGGGGCGCCCTGGGCAGCAATGTTATACCTCTAGGACTGGCTATATAGATATATACACTTTATTTGGTGTTATTTTTGAGAATTCCACTGCCAGTTTGTTTAAAAGAGCGGGACCGAAGCCCGCCGCTGAGGGGGCGGAGCTTGTTCCTCAGCACTCACCAGCGCCATTTTCTCCACAGCACATGCTGAGAAGCTGGCTCCCCGGACTCTCCCCTGCTGATAACCGGTGACAGAGGGTTTTAAAGAGGGGGGGGGGGCACATAATTGGCGCAGTATATATATATATATATATATAAAAATAAAAGAGCGCTATATCTAGGTAATTTCTCTAACGTCCTAGTGGATGCTGGGAACTCCGAAAGGACCATGGGGAATAGCGGCTCTGCAGGAGACTGGGCACAACTAAAGGAAGCTTTAGGTCACCTGGTGTGCACTGGCTCCTCCCACTATGACCCTCCTCCAAGCCTCAGTTAGATCTTTGTGCCCGGCCGAGCTGGATGCACACTAGGGGCTCTCCTGAGCTTTTAGAAAGAAAGTATATGTTAGGTTTTTTATTTTACAGTGAGACCTGCTGGCAACAGGCTCACTGCACCGAGGGACTAAGGGGAGAAGAAGCGAACCTACCTGCTTGCAGCTAGCTTGGGCTTCTTAGGCTACTGGACACCATTAGCTCCAGAGGGATCGACCGCATGGAACTGGCCTTGGTGTTCGTTCCCGGAGCCGCGCCGCCGTCCCCCTTACAGAGCCATAAGCAAGAAGAGGTCCGGAAAATCGGCGGCAGAAGACTTCTGTCTTCACCAAGGTAGCACACAGCACTGCAGCTGTGCGCCATTGCTCCTCATACACACTTCACACTCCGGTCACTGAGGGTGCAGGGCGCTGGGGAGGGGCGCCCTGAGAAGCAATAAAAACACCTTGGCTGGCAAAACAATCACAATATATAGCCCCAGAGGCTATATATGTGATAAATACCCCTGCCAGAATCCATAAAAAAGCGGGAGAAAAGTCAGCGAAAAAGGGGCGGAGCTATCTCCCTCAGCACACTGGCGCCATTTTCTCTTCACAGTGCAGCTGGAAGACAGCTCCCCAGGCTCTCCCCTGTTGTTTTCAGGCTCAAAGGGTTAAAAAGAGAGGGGGGGCACTAAATTAAGGCGCAATATTGTTAATACAAGCAGCTATTGGGGAAAATTCACTCAGTTATAGTGTTAATCCCCACATTATATGGCGTACCCTTTCCCGCCAGAGGATAAGTTACGCTGGGAGATATCCCCTAGGGTGGATAAGGCGCTCACATGGTTGTCAAAAAAGATGGCACTGCCGTCTTAGGATACGGCCACTTTGAAGGTACCTGTTGATAAAAAGCAGGAGGCTATCCTGAAGTCTGTATTTACACACTCAGGTACTAGACTGAGAGCAGATCGTGCTGCTGCAGCGTGGTCGGTGACCCTGTCAAACATACTAGTTTGCTAACATAAGAACATATTAAAGACGTCGTCTTATATATGAGGGATGCACAGAGGGATATTTTGCCGGCTGGCATCCAAAATTAATGTAATGTCCATTCTGTCAGGAGGGTATTAGAGACCTGTCACTGGACAGGTGATGCTGACTTTAAAAGGCAGGTTCTGCCTTATAAGGGTGAGGAATTGTTGGGGATGGTCTCTGGGACCTCGTATCCACAGCAACAGCTGGGAAGAAAAATTTTTACCTCAGGTTTCCTCACAGACTAGGAACTGTATTATCAGGTACAGTCCTTTCGCCTTCAGAAAAGCAAGCGGGTCAAAGGCGCTTCCTTTCTGCACAGAGACAAGGGAAGAGGGAAAAAGCTGCACCAGTCAGCCAGTTCCCAGAATCAAAATTCTTCTCCCGCTTCCTCTGAGTCCACCGCATGACGCGGGGGCTCCACAGGCGTAGCCAGGTACGGTGGGGGGCCGCCTCAAAAATGTCAGCGATCAGTGGGCTCGCTCACAGGTGGATCCCTGTTTCCTTCAAGTAGTATTTCAGGGGTACAAGCTGGAATTTGAGATGTCTCCCCCCCCCCCCCCCCGCCGTTTCCCCAAATCTGCCTTGTCGACAACTCCCTCAGGCAGGGAGGCTGTGCTAGAGGCAATTCACAAGCTGTATTCCCAGCAGGTGATAGTCAAGGTGCCCCTACTTCAACAAGGACGGGGTTACTATTCCACACTGTTTGGGGTACTGAAACCGCACGGTTCGGTGTGACCCATTTTATATTTAAAATCCTTGTACACATACATAAAAAAAAAAATTCAAGTTCAAGATGGAATCGCTCAGGGCGGTTATTGCAAGCCTGGACGAGGGGGATTACATGGTATCCCTGGACATCAAGGATGCTTACCTGCATGTCCCCATTTACCATCCTCACCAGGAGTACCTCAGATTTGTGGTACAGGATTGCCAGTACCGAGTCCAGACACTGCCGTTTGGACTGTACATGGCACCGAGGGTGTTTACCAAGGTAATGGCCGAAATGACGATACTCCTTCGAAAAAAGGGAGTTTTAATTATCCCGTACTTGGACAATCTCCTTATAAAGGCGAGGTCCAAGGAGCAGTTGTTAGTCGGGGTAGCACTATCTCGGAAAGTGCTACAACAGCACGGTTGGATTCTAAACAGTCCAAAGTCACAGCTGGTTCCTACGACACGTCTACTGTTCCTGGGGATGGTTCTGGACACAGACCAGAAAAAAGTGTTTCTCCCGGAGGAGAAAGCCAAGGAGCTGTCATCTCTAGTCAGAGACCTCCTGAAGCCGAAACAGGTATCGGTGCATCATTGCACGCGAGTCCTGGGAAAAATGGTAGCTTCCTACGAAGCAATCCCATTCGGCAGGTTCCATGCAAGAACTTTTCAGTGGGACCTGTTGGACAAGTGGTCCGGATCGCATCTTCAGATGCATCGTCTGATAACCCTGTCTCCAAGGACCAGGGTATCTCTACTGTGGTGGCTGCAGAGTGCCCATCTTCAAGAGGGCCGCAGGTTCGGCATACAGGACTGGGTCCTGGTGACCATGGATGCCAGCCTTTGAGGCTGGGGGGCAGTCACACAGGGAAGAAACTTCCAGGGACTTTGGTCAAGTCAGGAGACTTCCCTACACATAAATATTCTGGAACTGAGGGCCATTTACAATGCCCTGATTCAGGCAAGGCCTCTGCTTCAAAACCAGCCGGTACTGATCCAATCAGACAACATCACGGCAGTCGCCCATGTAAACCGACAGGGCGGCACAAGAAGCAGGATGGCGATGGCAGAAGCCACAAGGATTCTCCTATGGGCGAAAAATCACGTGTTAGCACTGTCAGCAGTGTTCATTCCGGGAGTGGACAACTGGGAAGCAGACTTCCTCAGCAGACACGATCTACACCCGGGAGAGTGGGGACTTCATCCAGAAGTCTTCCAACTGATGGTAAACCGTTGGGAAAGGCCACAGGTGGACATGATGGCGTCCCGCTTAAACAAAAAAAAAAAAAAAAACTAGAGAAATATTGCGCCAGGTCAAGAGACCCTCAGGCAATAGCTGTGGACGCTCTAGTGACACCGTGGGTGTACCAGTCGGTTTATGTGTTCCCCCCTCTGCCTCTCATACCAAAGGTACTGAGAATAATAAGAAGGCGAGGAGTAAGAACGATACTCGTGGTTCCGGATTGGCCAAGAAGAGCTTGGTACCCAGAACTTCAAGAAATGATATCAGAGGACCCATGGCCTCTACCGCTCAGACAGGATCTGCTACAGCAGGGGCCCTGTCTGTTCCAAGACTTACCGCGACTGCGTTTGACGGCATGGCGGTTGAACACCAGATCCTACAGGAAAAATTCCGGAGGAAGTCATTCCTACGCTGATTAAAGCTTGGAAAGAAGTAACCGCAAACCATTGTCACCGTATTTGGCGAAAATATGTTGCGTGGTGTGAGGCCAGGAAGGCCCCAACGGAGGAATTTCAGCTGGGTCGATTTCTGCACTTCCTACAGTCAGGAGTGACTATGGGCCTAAAACTGGGTTCCATTAAGGTCCAGATTTCGGCTCTGTCGATTTTCTTTCAGAAAGAACTGGCTTCACTGCCTGAAGTTCAGACTTTTGTAAAGGGAGTGCTGCATATTCAGCCCCCTTTTGTGCCTCCAGTGGCACCTTGGGATCTCAACGTGGTGTTGAGTTTCTTAAAATCACATTGGTTTGAACCACTTAAAACCGTGGATTTAAAATATCTCACGTGGAAAGTGGTCATGTTATTGGACTTGGCTTCGGCCAGGCGTGTGTCAGAATTGGCGGCTTTGTCATGTAAAAGCCCTTATCTGATTTTCCATATGGATAGGGCGGAATTGAGGACTCGTCCCCAGTTTCTCCCTAAGGTGGTATCAGCTTTTCACTTGAACCAACCTATTGTGGTGCCTGCGGCTACTAGGGACTTGGAGGATTCCAAGTTACTGGACGTAGTCAGGGCCTTGGAAATTTATGTTTCCAGGACGGCTAGAGTCAGGAAAACTGACTCGCTATTTATCCTGTATGCACCCAACAAACTGGGTGCTCCTGCTTCTAAGCAGACTATTGCTCGCTGGATTTGTAGCACATTTCAGCTGGCGCATTCTGCGGCTGGACTGCCGCATCCTAAATCAGTAAAAGCCCATTCCACAAGGAAGGTGGGCTCATCTTGGGCAGCTGCCCGAGGGGTCTCGGCTTTACAACTTTGCCGAGCTGCTACTTGGTCAGGGGCAAACACGTTTGTAAAATTCTACAAATTTGATACCCTGGCTGAGGAGGACCTTGAGTTCTCTCATTCGGTGCTGCAGAGTCATCCGCACTCTCCCGCCCGTTTGGGAGCTTTGGTATAATCCCCATGGTCCTTTCGGAGTTCCCAGCATCCACTAGGACGTTAGAGAAAATAAGATTTTACTCACCGGTAAATCTATTTCTCGTAGTCCGTAGTGGATGCTGGGCGCCCATCCCAAGTGCGGATTGTCTGCAATACTTGTACATAGTTATTGTTAACAAAAGGGTTATTGTTGAGCCATCTGTTGAGAGGCTAAGTGTTTTCATACTGTTAACTGGGTATAGTATCACGAGTTATACAGTGTGGCTGGTATGAGTCTTACCCGGGATTCAAAATCCTTCCTTATTGTGTCAGCTCTTCCGGGCACAGTATCCTAACTGAGGCTTGGAGGAGGGTCATAGTGGGAGGAGCCAGTGCACACCAGGTGACCTAAAGCTTTCTTTAGTTGTGCCCAGTCTCCTGCAGAGCCGCTATTCCCCATGGTCCTTTCGGAGTTCCCAGCATCCACTACGGACTACGAGAAATAGATTTACCGGTGAGTAAAATCTTATTTCTCTATCGTCCTAAGTGGATGCTGGGGTTCCTGAAAGGACCATGGGGAATAGCGGCTCCGCAGGAGACAGGGCACAAAAAAGTAAAGCTTTACTAGGTCAGGTGGTGTGCACTGGCTCCTCCCCCCATGACCCTCCTCCAGACTCCAGTTAGATTTTGTGCCCGAACGAGAAGGGTGCAATCTAGGTGGCTCTCCTAAAGAGCTGCTTAGAGAAAGTTTAGTTTAGGTTTTTTTCTTTACAGTGAGTCCTGCTGGCAACAGGATCACTGCAACGTGGGACTTAGGGGGAAAGTAGTAAACTCACCTGCATGCAGAGTGGATTTGCTGCTTGGCTACTGGACACCATTAGCTCCAGAGGGATCGAACACAGGCCCAGCCGTGGAGTCCGGTCCCGGAGCCGCGCCGCCGACCCCCTTGCAGATGCTGAAGCGTGAAGAGGTCCGGAAACCGGCGGCTGAAGACTCCTCAGTCTTCATAAGGTAGCGCACAGCACTGCAGCTGTGCGCCATTTTCCTCTCAGCACACTTCACTGGGCAGTCACTGAGGGTGCAGAGCGCTGGGGGGGGGCGCTCTGAGAGGCAAATATAAACCTTATACAAGGCTAAAAATACCTCACATATAGCCCATAGGGGCTATATGGAGATATTTAACCCCTGCCTGACTGGAAAAATAGCGGGAGAAGAACCCGCCGAAAAAGGGGCGGGGCCTATCTCCTCAGCACACGGCGCCATTTTCTGTCACAGCTCCGCTGGTCAGAACGGCTCCCAGGTCTCTCCCCTGCACTGCACTACAGAAACAGGGTAAAACAGAGAGGGGGGGCACATTAATGGCTATATATATATATATTAAAGCAGCTATAAGGGAGCACTTAATATAAGGATATCCCTTGTATATATAGCGCTTTGTGGTGTGTGCTGGCAGACTCTCCCTCTGTCTCCCCAAAAGGGCTAGTGGGTCCTGTCTTCATTAGAGCATTCCCTGTGAGTTTGCGGTGTGTGTCGGTACGTGGTGTCGACATGTATGAGGACGATATTGGTGTGGAGGCGGAGCAATTGCCAAATATGCAGATGTCACCCCCCAGGGGGTCGACACCAGAATGGATGCCTTTATTTGTGGAATTACGTGATGGTTTATCTTCCCTTAAACAGTCAGTTGAGGACATGAGGCGGCCGGACAATCAATTAATGCCTGTCCAGGCGCCTCAAACACCGTCAGGGGCTGTAAAACGCCCTTTGCCTCAGTCGGTCGACACAGACCCAGACACGGGCACTGATTCCAGTGACGACGGTAGAAATTCAAACGTATTTTCCAGTAGGGCCACACGTTATATGATTTTGGCAATGAAGGAGACGTTACATTTAGCTGATACTACAGATACCGTAAAACAGGGTATTATGTATGGTGTGAAAAAACTACAAACAGTTTTTCCTGAATCAGAAGAATTAAATGACGTGTGTGATGAAGCGTGGGTTGCTCCTGATAAAAAGTTGATAATTTCAAAAAAGTTATTGGCATTATACCCTTTCCCGCCAGAGGTTAGGGCGCGCTGGGAAACACCCCCTAAGGTGGACAAGGCGCTCACACGCTTATCCAAACAAGTGGCGTTACCCTCTCCTGAGACGGCCGCACTTAAGGATCCATCAGATAGAAAGATGGAAGTTATTCAAAAGAATATATACACACATGCAGGTGTTATACTACGACCAGCTATAGCAACTGCCTGGATGTGCAGTGCTGGAGTAGTTTGGTCAGAATCCCTGATTGAAAATATTGATACCCTAGATAGGGACAATGTTTTACTGTCGTTAGAACAAATAAAGGATGCATTTATCTATATGCGTGATGCACAGAGGGATATTTGCACACTGGCATCTCGGGTGAGTGCTATGTCCATTTCAGCCAGAAGAGCCTTATGGACACGACAGTGGACAGGCGATGCGGATTCAAAACGTCACATGGAGGTTTTGCCGTATAAAGGGGAGGAGTTATTTGGAGTTGGTCTATCAGACTTGGTGGCCACGGCTACTGCCGGGAAATCCACTTTTTTACCTCAAGTCACTCCCCAACAGAGAAAGGCACCGACCTTTCAACCGCAGCCTTTTCGCTCCTACAAAAATAAGAGAGCAAAGGGCTTGTCGTACCTGCCACGAGGCAGAGGAAGAGGGAAGAGACACCAACAGGCAGCTCCTTCCCAGGAACAGAAGCCCTCCCCGGCTCCTGCAAAAACCTCAGCATGACGCTGGGGCCTCTCAAGCGGACTCGGGGACAGTGGGGGGCCGTCTCAAAAATTACAGCGCGCAGTGGGCTCACTCGCAGGTAGACCCCTGGATCCTGCAGATAATATCTCAGGGGTACAGGTTGGAATTAGAGACGGATCCTCCTCATCGTTTCCTGAAGTCTGCCTTACCAACCGTCTCTTCCGAAAGGGAGAGGGTGTTGGAAGCCATTCACAAGCTGTACGCTCAGCAGGTGATAGTCAAAGTACCCCTATTACAACAAGGAAAGGGGTATTATTCCACTCTATTTGTGGTACCGAAGCCGGATGGCTCGGTAAGGCCTATTCTAAATCTGAAGTCCTTGAACCTCTACATAAAAAAGTTCAAGTTCAAGATGGAGTCACTCAGAGCAGTGATAGCGAACCTGGAAGAAGGGGACTTTATGGTATCCTTGGACATCAAGGATGCGTATCTACACGTTCCGATTTACCCCGCACACCAGGGGTACCTCAGGTTCATTGTTCAAAACTGTCACTATCAGTTTCAGACGCTGCCGTTCGGATTGTCCACGGCGCCTCGGGTCTTTACCAAGGTAATGGCCGAGATGATGATTCTTCTTCGAAGAAAAGGCGTATTAGTTATCCCATACTTGGACGATCTCCTAATAAGGGCAAGGTCCAGAGAACAGCTGGAGACAGCTTTAGCACTATCTCAAGAGGTGCTAAGACAACACGGGTGGATTCTGAATATTCCAAAATCCCATTTAATCCCGACAACTCGTCTGCTGTTCCTAGGAATGATTCTGGACACGGTTCAGAAAAAGGTTTTCCTTCCAGAGGAAAAAGCCAAGGAGTTATCCGATCTGGTCAGGAACCTCCTAAAACCAGGAAAAGTGTCAGTACATCAATGCACAAGAGTCCTGGGAAAAATGGTGGCTTCTTACGAAGCAATTCCATTCGGCAGATTCCATGCAAGAATATTCCAAAGGGATCTGTTGGACAAATGGTCAGGGTCGCATCTGCAGATGCACCTGCGAATAACCCTGTCACCAAAGACAAGGGTGTCACTTCTGTGGTGGTTGCAGAAGGCTCACCTATTAGAAGGCCGCAGATTCGGCATTCAGGATTGGATCCTGGTGACCACGGACGCCAGCCTGAGAGGCTGGGGAGCAGTCACACAAGGAAGAAACTTCCAGGGAGTATGGACGAGTCTGGAAAAGTCTCTTCACATAAACATTCTGGAACTAAGAGCAATCTACAATGCTCTAAGCCAGGCGGAACTTCTCCTGCAAGGAAAGCCGGTGTTGATTCAGTCGGACAACATCACGGCGGTCGCCCATGTAAACAGGCAGGGCGGCACAAGAAGCAGGAGTGCAATGGCAGAAGCTGCCAAGATTCTTCGCTGGGCGGAGAATCACGTGATAGCACTGTCAGCAGTGTTCATCCCGGGCGTGGACAACTGGGAAGCAGACTTCCTCAGCAGACACGATCTTCATCCGGGAGAGTGGGGTCTACATCCAGAAGTCTTCAACATGTTAATAGACCGTTGGGAAAGACCAATTGTAGACATGATGGCGTCTCGCCTCAACAAGAAACTGGACAAATATTGCGCCAGGTCAAGAGATCCACAGGCAATAGCTGTGGACGCACTGGTAACTCCTTGGGTGTACCAGTCAGTGTATGTGTTTCCTCCTCTGCCGCTCATACCAAAGGTATTGAAGATCATACGGCAAAGAAGAGTAAGAACAATACTAGTGGTTCCGGATTGGCCGAGAAGGACTTGGTATCCGGAACTTCAAGAGATGCTCACGGACGAACCGTGGCCTCTACCTCTGAGAAGGGACCTGCTACAGCAGGGTCCCTGTCTTTTTCAAGACTTACCGCGGCTGCGTTTGACGGCATGGCGGTTGAACGCCAGATCCTAAAAGGGAAAGGCATTCCAGAAGAAGTCATTCCTACCTTGATTAAGGCACGGAAGGAAGTCACCGTGAAACATTATCACCGCATTTGGCGAAAATATGTAGCGTGGTGCGAGGATCGGAGGGTTCCGACGGAGGAATTCCAACTGGGTCGTTTCCTACATTTCCTGCAATCAGGATTATCTATGGGTCTCAAATTGGGATCCATTAAGGTTCAAATTTCGGCCCTGTCAATATTCTTCCAAAAAGAATTGGCCTCTGTCCCTGAGGTCCAGACTTTTGTCAAGGGAGTACTGCATATACAGCCTCCTGTGGTGCCTCCGGTGGCACCGTGGGATCTAAATGTAGTTTTAGATTTCCTCAAATCCCATTGGTTTGAACCATTGAAAAAGGTGGATTTGAAATATCTCACATTGAAAGTGACTATGTTACTAGCCCTGGCCTCTGCCAGGAGAGTATCTGAATTGGCGGCTTTATCTTATAAAAGTCCTTATCTAATCTTCCATTCGGATAGGGCAGAACTGCGGACTCGTCCGCATTTTCTCCCTAAAGTGGTATCAGCATTTCATCTGAACCAACCTATTGTGGTGCCTGCGGCCACTAGCGACTTGGAGGACTCCAAGTTGTTGGACGTTGTCAGAGCCTTAAAAATATACATTGCAAGGACGGCTGGAGTCAGAAAATCTGACTCGCTGTTTATATTGTATGCACCCAACAAGTTGGGCGCACCTGCTTCTAAGCAGTCGATTGCTCGTTGGATTTGTAACACAATTCAACTTGCACATTCTGTGGCAGGCCTGCCACAGCCTAAAACTGTAAAAGCCCACTCCACAAGGAAGGTGGGCTCATCTTGGGCGGCTGCCCGAGGGGTCTCGGCATTACAACTCTGCCGAGCAGCTACGTGGTCGGGGGAGAACACGTTTGTAAAATTTTACAAATTTGATACCCTGGCAAAGGAGGACCTGGAGTTCTCTCATTCGGTGCTGCAGAGTCATCCGCACTCTCCCGCCCGTTTGGGAGCTTTGGTATAATCCCCATGGTCCTTTCAGGAACCCCAGCATCCACTTAGGACGATAGAGAAAATAAGAATTTACTTACCGATAATTCTATTTCTCGGAGTCCGTAGTGGATGCTGGGCGCCCATCCCAAGTGCGGATTATCTGCAATACTTGTACATAGTTATTGTTAACTAATTCGGGTTATTGTTAAGGAGCCATCTTTAAGAGGCCCTTTCTGTTGTCATACTGTTAACTGGGTTTAGATCACAAGTTGTACGGTGTGATTGGTGTGGCTGGTATGAGTCTTACCCGGGATTCAAAATGCCTCCCTTATTGTGTATGCTCGTCCGGGCACAGTACCTAACTGGAGTCTGGAGGAGGGTCATGGGGGGAGGAGCCAGTGCACACCACCTGACCTAGTAAAGCTTTACTTTTTTGTGCCCTGTCTCCTGCGGAGCCGCTATTCCCCATGGTCCTTTCAGGAACCCCAGCATCCACTACGGACTCCGAGAAATAGAATTATCGGTAAGTAAATTCTTATTTTTTTTCCAGGGTTATTGGCGCTGGGTGTGTGCTGGCATACTCTCTCTCTCTCTCTCTCTCTCTCTCTCTCTACAAAGGGCCTTGTGGGGGATCTATTTCCAGATTTAGAGATTTCCCCGAGTGTGTGCAGTGTCGGTACGTGCGTGTCGGCATGTCTGAAGCGGAAGGCTCTCCTAGGGATGAGGTGGAGCGCATGAGTGTGGTGTCTCCGTCTGCAACGCCGACACAGGACTGGTTGGATATGTGGAATGTCTTAAATGCAAATTTAAATTTATTGCACAAACGTTTGGACAAAGCAGAGTCCAGGGATTGTACAGGGGGTCTTGCCCTGCCTTTCCCTATGTCACAGGGGCCTTCTGGGTCTCAAAACCCTCCATTTTCTCCAGTAGTAGACACAGATTCCGACACAGATTCTGAATCCAGTGTCGATTATGATGATGTGAGGTTGCAGCCAAAATTGGCATAGTATTCATTATATGATTATTGCTATAAAGGATGTGCTGCATATTATAGATGACCCCGCTGTACCTAATCCAAGGGTCCACATGTTTAAAGAAAAGAAACCTGAGGTTACCTTTCCACCTTCTTTTGAATTAAATGAGTTATTTGAAAGGGCTTGGGAAACTCCAGACAAGAAACTGCAGATTCCCAAAAGGATTCTTACGGCGTATCCTTTCCCGATCAAAGACAGGATACGGTAAGAATCCTCCCCAAGGGTGGACAAAGCGTTGACGCGCCTTTCCAAAAAGGTGGCGCTGCCGTCTCAGGATACCGCACATACTGGGATCCAGAGCGAACACTTTGGCGATTTCTGCCATGCGAGCACTGTGGACCCGACAGTGGACAGGTGATGCCGACTCGAAACGGCATATGGAGGGTTTGCCTTACAAGGGTGAGGAACTGTTTGGGGAAGGCCTCACGAACCTAGTTTCCACGGCTACAGCAGGTAAATCAGCTTTTTTACCTTATGTTTCCTCACAGCCTAAGAAAGCACCACTTTATCAGATGCAGTTCTTTCGGTCGCATAAATCCAAGAGAGCTCGGGGATCTTCCTTTCTTGCCAGAGGTAAGGGCAAGGGGAAAAAGTTGCCAGCTACAGCGAGTTCCCAGGAACAGAAGTCCTCCCCGGCTTCTACTAAATCCACCACATGACGCTGGGGCTCCGCTGGGGGAGTCCGCTCCGGTTGGGACACGTCTTCGTCTTTTCAGCCAAGTCTGGGTTCACTCTCAGGTGGATCCCTGGGCAATAGACATTGTTTCCCATGGGTACAAGCTGGAATTCGAAGAGGTGCCTCCTCGCCGGTTTTTCAAATCGGCACTACCGACTTCGTCCCCAGAGAGGGAAGTAGTTTTGGCAGCAATTCAAAAGTTGTGCCTTCAACAAGTGGTGGTCGAAGTTCCCCTGCTGCAGCGGGGGATGGGCTATTACTCAACCCTGTTTGTGGTCCCGAAACCGGACGGTTCGGTCAGACCCATTCTGAATTTAAAATAGGTTCAAGTTCAAGATGGAATCGCTCAGAGCGGTCATCGCAAGCCTGGAAGGGGGGAGATTATATGGTGTCCCTGGACATAAAGGATGCATACCTTCATGTCCCCATATATCAACCTCATCAGGCGTTCCTGAGATTTGTTGTGCAGGACTGTCATTACCAATTTCAGACGTTGCTGTTTGGGCTTTCCACGGCCCCGAGGATTTTTACCGAATTAATGGCGGAAATGGTGGTGCTCCTGCGCAAGCAGGGGGTCTCAATTATCCCATACTTGGACGATCTCCTGATAAAAGCGAGATCGAGAGAATAGTTGCTGGACAGCGTATCACTCTCCTTGAGGGTATTGCAACAACACGGTTGGATTCTCAATCTACCGAAGTCACAGTTAGTTCCAACGACCCGGTTGCCTTTCTTAGGCATGATTTTGGACACGGAACGGAAGAAGGTCTTTCTCCCGATGGAAAATGCCCAGGAACTTCAGAGCTTGGTCAGAGACCTGTTAAAGCCAGACAGGGTGTCTGTACATCATTGCACTCGAGTTCTGGGAAAAATGGTGGCGTCTTACGAGGCCATTCCATTCGGCAGGTTCCATGCAAGGACTTTTCAGTTGGACCTTCTGGACAAGTGGTCCGGGTCACATCTACAGATTCATCAGATGATCCGCCTGTCCCCCAGGGCCAGGGTATCTCTCCTGTGGTGGCTACAGAGTGCTCACCTTCTAGAGGGTCGCAGGTTCGGCATTCAGGACTGGGTTCTGGTAACAACGGACGCGAGCCTCCGAGGATGGGGAGCAGTCACACAGGGAAGAAACTTCCTATGTCTGTGGTCAAGTCAGGAGGCTTGTTTACACATCAACGTACTGGAATTAAGGGCCATATACAAAGGCCTTCGTCAAGCGGAGACTTTACTTTGAGGTCTACCGGTTCTGATTCAGTCAGACAACATCACAGCAGTGGCACATGTAAACCGCCAAGGCGGCACAAGGAGCAGAGTGGCAATGGCAGAAGCCTCAAAGATTCTTTGATGGGCGGAGAGTCATGTAAGCACTCTGACAGCAGTCTTCATTCTGGGAGTGGACAACTGGGAAGCAGACTTCCTAAGCAGACACGATCTACATCCAGGAGAGTGGGGACTTCATCAGGAAGTCTTCGCAGAGATTGCAAGTCAGTGGGGACTGCCTCAAATAGACATGATGGCTTCACGCCTCAACAAGAAAACTTCCGAGATATTGCGCCAGGTCAAGGGACCCTCAGGCAGTTGCAGTGGACGCCCTGGTGACACCGTGGGTGTTTCAGTTGGTCTATGTGTTCCCTCCTCTTCCTCTCTTCTCAAAGATACTGAGAATTATAAGACGAAGAGGGATTCAGACAGTTCTCATTGTTCCAGATTGGCCTCGAAGGACCTGGTATCCGGATCTGCAGGAAATGCTCACAGAAGATCCGTGGCCTCTTCCTCTCAGGGAAGACCTGTTACAACAAGGGCCCTGTCTGTTCCAGGACTTACCGAGACTGCGTTTGACGGCATGGCGGTTGAACGCAGGATCCTAGCGGAGAAGGGCATTCCTGATGAGGTCATTCCTACTCTGATAAAGGCTAGGAAGGAGGTGACATCGAAACATTATCACCGTATCTGGAGGAAGTATGTGTCTTGGTGCGAAGCCAAGACTGCTCCTCCGGAAGAATTCCATCTGGGCCATTTTCTCCACTTCCTACAAACTGGAGTGAATTTGGGCCTAAAGTTAGGCTCCATTAAGGTTCAGATTTCGGCCCTATCCATTTTCTTTCAAAAGGAATTGGCTTCTCTTCCAGAAGTCCAGACTTTCGTGAAAGGGGTGCTGCATATCCAGCCTCCTTTTGTGCCTCCAGTGGCACCATGGGACCTTAACGTGGTGTTACGGTTTCTTAAGTCTCACTGGTTTGAACCTGTTCAAACAGTTGAATTGAAGTATCTCACTTGGAAGGTGGTCATGTTATTGGCCTTGGCTTCGGCGCGGCGAGTGTCGGAGTTGGCGGCTTTGTCTCACAAAAGCCCTTATCTGATTTTCCATGTGGATAGAGCCGAGTTGCGGACTCGTCCTCAATTTTTGCCTAAGGTGGTTTCTTTTCATATGAACCAACCTATTGTGGTGCCTGTGGCTACAAGGGACGTAGAGGATTCCGAGTCCCTGGATGTGGTCAGGGCATTGAAAATTTATGTGGCCAGAACTGCTCGGGTTAGGAAAACAGAGGCCTTGTTTATCCTGTATGCAGCCAACAAAGTTGGCGCTCCTGCTTCTAAGCAGACTATTGCTCGCTGGATCTGTAACACGATTCAGCAGGCTCATTCTACGGCAGGATTGCCGTTACCGAATTCGGTAAATGCCCATTCCACTAGGAATGTGGGCTCTTCTTGGGCGGATGCCCGAGGCGTCTCGGAATTACAACTTTGCAGAGCGACAACTTGGTCAGGTTCAAACACTTTTGCAAAATTCTACAAGTTTGATACCTTGGCTGAGGAGGACCTCATATTTGCTCATTTGGTGCTGCAGAATCATCCGCACTCTCCCGCCCGTTTTGGAGCTTTGGTATAAGCCCCATGGTCCTTACGGAGTCCCCAGCATCCTCTAGGACGTAAGAGAAAATAAGATTTTAAACCTACCAGTAAATTTTTTTCTCCTAGTCCGTAGAGGATGCTGGGCGCCCGTCCCAGTGCCGACAACATCCTGCAAGACTTGTATATAGTTGTTGCTTACATAAGGGTTATGTTTCAGTTTGGATCAGTCTTGGACTGATACTGTTTTGTTTCATACTGTTGACTGGTTCGTATATCCCATGTTATACGGTGTGAATGGTGTGATTCTTGCCCTTGGATTTCCAAAATCCTTTCCTCGTATTGTACGTCTCCTCTGGGCACAGTTTCTCTAACTGCGGTCTGGAGGAGGGGCATAGAGGGAGGAGCCAGTGCACACCCATACCTAAAGTTCTTTTTTAGTGCCCATGTCTCCTGTGGAGCCGGTCTATTCCCCATGGTCCTTACGGAGTCCCCAGCATCCTCTACGGACTAGGAGAAAAAGATTTACCGGTAGGTTTAAAATCGTATTTTAATGTAGTGAAAATACACCTATGTGGATAATTTCTACTGTAACAAGTCTAGGTTGATTCAGACATCTCTAACATGAGTGCCTGCAGGGCAGTTTCTAGACAGTATGGCTCCCAGTGCGAACATTAAAATGTGCAAAAAGGGGGTGCGTGGTCTTGCGGGAAAAGACCACTTTACACCGCAGTTTTGCACCCTGCACCCCCAGGCATTGGTCACCACGAAAAAAAAAAGAAAATTCCTAATTCATGCTCCTTACATTATTTGTTATTACTTTACACATCAATTTCACATTTGCACAAGGCAACTTGTGCCGACAGTACTGTAGAAACCATGTCGTTCAGTGAGACTGTGGGAAGTAGAATCAGCCACAGAGCTTAAACTGTCCATAATGGAGTATTAATATGAAAGCTCCACAAGGCTAAAGGCATAATTGTAAATAAACATTTTGGTACTGTAGGATGTATGTGGATTTTTATAAAAAAAAAATAAAAATGAAAATGTTTAGACAATTTGAATAAATTAATTTGATTTTTTTTTAGATCTACAGCATGAGTTTGCGGCTCTCTGCATTCTTCGAGGAACGTGTTAGCACCATTTTGTCAGATTATCAATCCGCTATAAAGTTTCATCAAAGGAACACAATAACAAAACGGAAGAAGAGAAAGAATCGCAGCAGCTCTTCTAGCAGCAGTGCAGCATCTAGGTATTTCCAGAAACTTATTTGGTGAAACTGTACCTGTAGAGCATTACATTCATGCAGGGATTAAGGTAGCCAATATACACTGAAAATATTATGCAAAGCAGAACTATTTTTTTTTTCTATTAGCCTAGGAGGACACTGGGAGTTAAACTTCTTGAGAGTGCTGCAGAGGCTCCTCCTCCCCTATACCCGCCTGCTGATGGGAAATCAGTCTTTTGTTTGTGCCTAACAAGCACAGGCACATATTTGGAGAGGGCTGTTCACAGGCCAGAATATACTTTGTTATATTTTTATTTTACCTTTGTCAGCAGCAGCGCTGATGTTAGCGCTGCTGCAGTATTCCAAGCACCCGTCTTGCAGCAGATGAATGGACCTCCACGGCCGCTCTCACCAGCCACCTCCGAGGAGCATGGAATAATTGCGTTTGGGCGGGGGATGAGGTAAGCGGCTTCCCACCATAGCGGGAGCCAGTGCAGCAGCAAGCACATCCGGCGGGAAGGAAGCACTTCTCGGTGGTCCTGGCAGCGTGCCCCCATCCTCTCTGAGTCACTGCTAGGCCATCATGGACGTTACTGCCATTTACAGGGACCTTACGTATGGTGTCCCCAGTTTAGGCGGGGATCCCCTGTTGCTCTGCACCCACCCCTTGGCCACTGCCTGTCCTGGGTTTAGGAGCCAAAGGGGACCCTCTTCCTTCCCACTTTCACCTACTAGTCGGCCATCTTAAGTCATTCAGCAGCCCAGGAATCCCAGTCTGATGCCTCCTCAGATGAGGACGCATCTTCACCGACTGCCCACCTCAGGAAGACCAGATGATGCAGGCCAGGGTAGATAATCTGATCAGAGCCATCCATCTGCAGTTGCAGATTAGGAATACTGGTACGCCAACGGCTACCTAGGCCCCCTTCTTCAAAAGGAAGAAGGATACCGCAGTGTCATTCTCATCCACACCAGCCAAGCCCAAGGCTCATCGGTCCTTGGTTGGCCGCCGCCAGACCCCTAAACTGACAAACCTACAGCATGACGCTTAGGCCATGAGTTATCTATGGTGGGCGGTCGGCATCTGCAATTCGCCGACATCTGGATAGTCTACACGTCCGACTCCTGGGTGTCAGGCATAGTATGAAAAGGATACGCCCTCACTTTTCTGGAACAGTCGCCTCTTCAATTTTTTACAGTCTACCAGAGGATGTCTGCATGGCCAGTGTTCCATCAGGTTCGTCCGGGTCTCTATTCCAATCTATTTTTGGTACAAAAACCAGACTGATCCTTCTCTACCCATCTTCAACCTGAAGAAGTTTAACTTTTTCTACACATTCCCAGGTTCAGAATGGAGTCTCTCCATTCTATCATGCAAGCACTGGAACTGGAGGACTGCATGCATATACAGGACACCTACCTCCACATTCCTTCTCAACCAGACCATCAGCGCTTCTTGCACTTTGGTGTACAAAAGAACCACTATCCGTTATGGCCCTGCCTTTTGGCCTCTCCAAAGCACGAGAGTCTTTACCAAAGTCATGGCAGTAGTGGTGGCCCAGCTACGCTTACAGGCAGTCAGGATTCTACCATACCTGGAGGACCACCACCATCTCCTGGCTCAACTTCAGGTGGTCTTGCAACAACACCTTTAGGTTACCCTGACGCTATTACAGTCACATAGCTGGCTGGTCAGTTGGCACAAGTCAAGGCTGACCCCATGCCAGTCCATGCTTCATCTAGGGGCGATCCTCGACACCAGAGTATATAAAGTGTTTCTCCCCAGAAACAAGGTTGTGGACATCCAGACTTTAATCAGGACTTTCCTCAATTATCACATAGTCTTCCTCCATCTATCCATGAGAGTCCTGTGCAAGATGGTCTCCTGTTTTGATATGATGGCGTATTCCCAGTTCCACTGTAGACCCCTGCAGCTCAAATTTCTTTGCAGGTGAAACTGATCGCACCTCCATCTCTAATCCAGCCTGATTTCCCTTTCCAGTGTAACCTACTCCTCAAGTAAAAGGGCTAAGTGGGATATTAATTTATATATGAGAACTAAAGTGTGCCTCCACCAAAGTGTAAATAAATTCCCTAACTGCTTTTGGACATACTTGGGAAAGTCTTAATTTAGGGATAATGTAAAACTAAAACAAACATCCTAAATGTAATGCGGTGTGAATAACCAATTGCTGTAACCAGAGCCACTTACACTTGGAATACTGCTCGAGAAGATATTGTTTTATTGTGTAGTGACACAAACCTTCCTCGTGCCCAGTCTCTTGATAACATGTAATAAATGTAATGACAACAACATAGTTAAAATACATATTATTGAGAAATACAGCAAACAATATACAATCTGTATACATTCTAAATTCTTAAGAACAATTGTGATATCTATTTGTAAAGAGATAGATATATACACACACACACACACACACACACACACACACACACACACACACACACACACACACACGATTGAAAGTTTGGGCACCCCAGGCAAAAATTCATTTTAATGTGCAAAAAGAAGCCAAGGAAAGATGGAAAAATCTCCAAAAGGCATCAAATTACAGATTAGACATTCTTATAACATGTCAAAAAAAGTTTGATTTTATTTCCATCATTTACACTTTCAAAAGAACAGAAAACAAAAAATGGCATCTGCAAAAGTTTGGGCACCCTGCAGAATTAATACCTTGTACTGCTCCCTTTGGCAAGTATCACAGCTTGTAAATGCTTTTTGTAGCCACCCAAGAGTCTTTCAATTCTTGTTTGAGGTATCTTCGCCCATTCTTCCTTACAAAAGTCTTCCAGTTCTTTGAGATTCCTGGGCTGTCTGTGACGTACTGCTCTTTTAAGGTCTATCCATAGATTTTCAATTATGTTGAGGTCAGAAGATTGTGAAGGCCATGGCAAAACCTTCAGTTTATGCCTCTTGATGTAATCCACCGTGGATTTTGAGGTGTGTTTAGGATCATTATCCATTTTTAGAAGCCAGCCTCTCTTTAACTTCCGCTTTTTCACAGATGGCATCAAGTTAGCGTCCAAAATTTGCTGGAATCTTATTGAATCCATTTTTCCTTCTTCTCGTGAAATGTTCCCTGTGCCACTGGCTGCAATACAACCCCAAAGCATGATTGATCCACCCCCATTCTTAACAGTTGGACAGAGGTTCTTTTCATTAAATTCTGTGCCTTTCCTTCTCCAAATGTACCTTTGCTCATTTCGGCCAAAAAGTTCTATTTTAACCTCATCGGTCCACAGATCTTTATTCCAAAATGCATCAGGCTTGTCTATATGTTCATTTGCAAACTTCAAACGCTGATTTTTGTGGTGAGGACGTAGAAGAGGTTTTCTTCTGAAGACCATATTTGTACAAGTATCTCTTTATAGTGGAATAGTGTACCACAACTCCAGTGTCTGCCAGATCTTCCTGGAGGGATCGTGCAGTCAAACGTGGATTTTGACTTGCTTTTCTCACAATCCTGCGAGCTGTTCTGTCTGATATTTTTCTTGGTCTTCCAGATCTAGCTTTAACTTCCACTGTTCCTTATGACTGCCATTTCTTAATTACTTTCTGAACAGAGGATATGGGCATCTGATAACGCTTTGCTATCTTCTTATAGCCTTCTCCTGCTTTGTGAGCGTGAACTATTCTCAGTTTCAGTGTTCTAAACAACTGCTTAGAGGAACCCATGGTGCTGATTGTTGGAGCAAGGTCAGATGAGTCTGGGCTTTTAAAACCTTTAAGATTGACATCACCTGGTCTTTCCAGACGATGATTGAGAACAATCCATGACACTGCCAGGTCTCAGCTGTCCAAAGGGGGCAGTACAAGGTATTAATTCTGCAGGGTGCCCAAACTTTTGCAGACGCCATTTTTTTTCCCCTGTTCTTTTGAAAGTGTAAATGATGGAAATAAAATCAAACTTTCTCTGACGTCCTAAGTGGATGCTGGGGACTCCGTAAGGACCATGGGGAATAGCGGCTCCGCAGGAGACAGGGCACAAAAGTAAAAGCTTTAGGATCAGGTGGTGTGCACTGGCTCCTCCCCCTATGACCCTCCTCCAAGCCTCAGTTGGGTTTTTGTGCCCGGCCGAGAAGGGTGCAATCTAGGTGGCTCTCCTAAAGAGCTGCTTAGAGTAAAAGTTTTGTTAGGTTTTTTATTTTCAGTGAGTCCTGCTGGCAACAGGCTCACTGCAACGAGGGACTTAGGGGAGAAGAAGTGAACTCACCTGCGTGCAGGATGGATTGGCTTCTTAGGCTACTGGACACTAGCTCCAGAGGGACGATCACAGGTACAGCCTGGATGGGTCACCGGAGCCGCGCCGCCGACCCCCTTGCAGATGCTGAAGCGAGAAGAGGTCCAGAAATCGGCGGCTGAAGACTTCCCAGTCTTCTTAAGGTAGCGCACGGCAGCTGTGCGCCATTGCTCTCAGCACACTTCACACCAACGGTCACTGAGGGTGCAGGGCGCTGGGGGGCGCGCCCTGGGCAGCAATGAAAGTACCTATGCTGGCTAAAAATACATCACATATAGCCTCTGGGGCTATATGGATGTATTTAACCCCTGCCAGGTTGTCAGAAAAACGGGAGAAGAAGCCCGCCGAAAACGGGGCGGGGCCTATTCTCAGCACACAGCGCCATTTTCCTACACAGCTCCGCTGCTAGGAAGGCTCCCAGGCTCTCCCCTGCACTGCACTACAGAAACAGGGTTAAAACAGAGAGGGGGGGCACTTATTTGGCGATATTATTATATATTAAGATGCTATAAGGGAAAACACTTATATAAGGTTGTCCCTGTATAATTATAGCGTTTTGGTGTGTGCTGGCAAACTCTCCCTCTGTCTCCCCAAAGGGCTAGTGGGGTCCTGTCCTCTATCTGAGCATTCCCTGTGTGTGTGCTGTGTGTCGGTACGTGTGTGTCGACATGTATGAGGACGATGTTGGTGAGGAGGCGGAGCAATTGCCTGTAATGGTGATGTCACTCTCTAGGGAGTCGACACCGGAATGGATGGCTTATTTAGGGAATTACGTGATAATGTCAACACGCTGCAAGGTCGGTTGACGACATGAGACGGCCAGCAAACCAATTAGTACCTGTCCAGGCGTCTCAAACACCGTCAGGGGCTTTAAAACGCCCATTTACCTCAGTCGGTCGACACAGACACGGACACTGACTCCAGTGTCGACGGTGAAGAAACAAACGTATTTTCCATTAGGGCCACACGTTACATGTTAAGGGCAATGAAGGAGGTGTTACATATTTCTGATACTACAAGTACCACAAAAAAGGGTATTATGTGGGGTGTGAAAAAACTACCTGTAGTTTTTCCTGAATCAGATAAATTAAATAAAGTGTGTGATGATGCGTGGGTTTCCCCCGATAGAAAATTATTGGCGTTATACCCTTTCCCGCCAGAAGTTAGGGCGCGTTGGGAAACACCCCTTAGGGTGGATAAGGCGCTCACGCTTATCAAAACAAGTGGCGTTACCGTCTCCAGATACGGCCGCCCTCAAGGAGCCAGCTGATAGGAGGCTGGAAAATATCCTAAAAAGTATATACACACATACTGGTGTTATACTGCGACCAGCGATCGCCTCAGCCTGGATGTGCAGCGCTGGGGTGGCTTGGTCGGATTCCCTGAGCCAGAAGATGTTTATGGACACGACAGTGGTCAGGTGATGCAGATTCCAAACGGCACATGGAAGTATTGCCGTATAAAGGGGAGGAGTTATTTGGGGTCGGTCCATCGGACCTGGTGGCCACGGCAACAGCTGGAAAATCCACCTTTTTTACCCCAAGTCACATCTCAGCAGAAAAAGACAGTCTTTTCAGCCTCAGTCCTTTCGTCCCCATAAGGGCAAGCGGGCAAAAGGCCAGTCATATCTGCCCAGGGGTAGAGGAAAGGGAAGAAGACTGCAGCAGGCAGCCCCTTCCCAGGAACAGAAGCCCTCCACCGCTTCTGCCAAGTCCTCAGCATGACGCTGGGGCCGTACAAGCGGACTCAGGTGCGGTGGGGGGTCGTCTCAAGAGTTTCAGCGCGCAGTGGGCTCACTCGCAAGTGGACCCCTGGATCCTACAAGTAGTATCCCAGGGGTACAGATTGGAAATTCGAGACGTCTCCCCCTCGCAGGTTCCTGAAGTCTGCTTTACCAACGTCTCCCTCCGACAGGGAGGCAGTATTGGAAACAATTCACAAGCTGTATTCCCAGCAGGTGATAATCAAAGTACCCCTCCTACAACAAGGAAAGGGGTATTATTCCACACTATTTGTGGTACTGAAGCCAGACGGCTCGGTGAGACCTATTCTAAATCTGAAATCTTTGAACACTTGCATACAAAGGTTCAAATCAAGATGGAGTCACTCAGAGCAGTGATAGCGAACCAGGAAGAAGGGGACTATATGGTGTCCCTGGACATCAAGGATGCTTACCTCCATGTCCCAATTTGCCCTTCTCACCAAGGGTACCTCAGGTTCGTGGTACAGAACTGTCACTATCAGTTTCAGACGCTGCCGTTTGGATTGTCCACGGCACCCCGGGTCTTTACCAAGGTAATGGCCGAAATGATGATTCTTCTTCAAAGAAAAGGCGTCTTAATTATCCCTTACTTGGACGATCTCCTGATAAGGGCAAGGTCCAGAGAACAGTTGGAGGTCGGAGTAGCACTATCTCAAGTAGTTCTACGACAGCACGGGTGGATTCTAAATATTCCAAAATCGCAGCTGATTCCGACGACACGTCTGCTGTTCCTAGGGATGATTCTGGACACAGTCCAGAAAAAGGTGTTTCTCCCGGAGGAGAAAGCCAGGGAGTTATCCGAGCTAGTCAGAAACCTCCTAAAACCAGGCCAAGTGTCAGTGCATCAATGCACAAGAGTCCTGGGAAAAATGGTGGCTTCTTACGAAGCGATTCCATTCGGCAGATTTCACGCAAGAATTTTTCAGTGGGATCTGCTGGACGAATGGTCCGGATCGCATCTTCAGATGCATCAGCGGATAATCCTGTCTCCAAGGACAAGGGTGTCTCTTCTGTGGTGGCTGCAGAGTGCTCATCTACTAGAGGGCAGCACATTCGGCATTCAGGACTGGGTTCTGGTGACCACGGATGCCAGCCTGAGAGGCTGGGGAGCAGTCACACAGGGAAGAAATTTCCAAGGAGTGTGGTCAAGTCTGGAGACTTCTCTCCACATAAATATACTGGAGCTAAGGGCAATTTACAATGCTCTGAGCCTAGGAAGACCTCTGCTTCAAAGTCAACCGGTGCTGATCCAGTCGGACAACATCACGGCAGTCGCCCACGTAAACAGACAGGGCGGCACAAGAAGCAGGAGGGCAATGGCAGCAAGGATTCTTCGCTGGGCGAAAAATCATGTGATAACACTGTCAGCGGTGTTCATTCCGGGAGTGGACAACTGGGAAGCAGACTTCCTCAGCAGGAACGACCTCCACCCGGGAGAGTGGGGACTTCATCTGGAAGTCTTCCACATGATTGTGAACCGTTGGGAAAGACCAAAGGTGGACATGATGGCGTCCCGTATGAACAAAAAAACTGGACAGGTATTGCGCCAGGTCAAGAGACCCTCAGGCAATAGCTGGGACGCTCTGGTAACACCGTGGGTGTACCAGTCGGTGTATGTGTTCCCTCCTCTGCCTCTCATACCCAAGGTACTGAGAATTATAAGACGGAGAGGAGTAAGAACTATACTCGTGGCTCCGGATTGGCCAAGAAGGACTTGGTACCCGGAACTTCAAGAGATACTAAGAAGGGACTTGCTTCAGCAAGGATCATGTCTGTTCCAAGACTTACCGCGGCTGCGTTTGACGGCATGGCGGTTGAACGCCGGATCCTAAGGGAAAAAGGCATTCCGGAAGAGGTCATCCCTACCCTGGTCAGAGCCAGGAAGGAGGTGACCGCACAACATTATCACTGCATTTGGCGAAAATATGTTGCATGGTGTGAGGCCAGGAAGGCCCCCACGGAGGAATTTCAACTCGGTCGATTCCTGCATTTCCTACACACAGGAGTGTCTATGGGCCTCAAATTGGGGTCCATTAAGGTTCAAATTTCGGCCCTGTCGATTTTCTTCCAGAAAGAATTGGCTTCAGTTCCTGAAGTCCAGAAGTTTGTCAAGGGAGTACTGCATATACAACCCCCTTTTGTGCCTCCAGTGGCACTGTGGGATCTCAACGTAGTTCTGGGATTCCTCAAATCACATTGGTTTAAACCGCTCAAATCTGTGGATTTGAAATATCTCACATGGAAAGTGACCATGCTGTTGGCCATTCGGACAGGGCAGAGCTGCGGACTCGTCCCCAGTTTCTCCCTAAGGTGGTGTCAGCGTTTCACCTGAACCAGCTTATTGTGGTACCTGCGGCTACTAGGGACTTGGAGGACTCCAAGTTGCTAGATGTTGTCAGGGCCCTGAAAATATAGATTTCCAGGACGGCTGGAGTCAGGAAAACTGACTTGCTGTTATCCTGTATGCACCCAACAAACTGGGTGCTCTTGCTTCTAAGCAGACGATTGCTAGTTGGATGTGTAGTACAATTCAGCTTGCACATTCTGTGGCAGGCCTGCCACAGCCAAAATATGTAAATGCCCATTCCACAAGGAAGGTGGGCTCATCTTGGGCGGCTGCCCGAGGGGTCTCGGCTTTACAACTTTGCCGAGCTGCTACTTGGTCAGGGGCAAAACACGTTTGAAAAATTCTACAAATTTGATACCCTGGCTGAGGAGGACCTGGAGTTCTCTCATTCGGTGCTGCAGAGTCATCCGCACTCTCCCGCCCGTTTGGGAGCTTTGGTATAATCCCCATGGTCCTTACGGAGTCCCCAGCATCCACTTAGGACGTCAGAGAAAATAAGAATTTACTTACCGATAATACTATTTCTCGTAGTCCGTAGTGGATGCTGGGCGCCCATCCCAAGTGCGGATTGTCTGCAATACTTGTACATAGTTATTGTTACAAAAATCGGGTTATTGTTGTGAGCCATCTTTTCAGAGGCTCCGCTGTTATCATGCTGTTAACTGGGTTCAGATCACAGGTTGTACAGTGTGATTGGTGTGGCTGGTATGAGTCTTACCCGGGATTCAAAATCCTTCCTTATTGTGTACGCTCGTCCGGGCACAGTATCCTAACTGAGGCTTGGAGGAGGGTCATAGGGGGAGGAGCCAGTGCACACCACCTGATCCTAAAGCTTTTACTTTTGTGCCCTGTCTCCTGCGGAGCCGCTATTCCCCATGGTCCTTACGGAGTCCCCAGCATCCACTACGGACTACGAGAAATAGAATTATCGGTAAGTAAATTCTTATTTTTTTTGACATGTTATAAGAATGTCTGATCTGTCATTTGATGCCTTTTGGAGATTTTTCCATCTTTCCTTGGCTTCTTTTTGCACATTAAAATGAATTTTTGCCTGGGGTGCCCAAACTTTCAATCCCCACTGTATATAACAAATTTTTTTTTTTTAATTTTTTTTTTTATATTTAAACAGGGAAAAAAGGAAGTGGGGATACAGAAGAGAAAAAAGAAAGAGTAGGGAAAGGGGGGTACACATATTGTTTGACAAAAAAAAGGACATGTACATAAAGCATAAAATTCCAACAGTGTATTGAAAGGCAAGTAAGATTAAATAATTGCATCGACACCACAGTGAGCCAAGAACTATGCATCTCATTTATGTCGAGTCAAGTATCAAAAAGTGCCAACAGAGTCTGGAGGCCGTCTAAACCAGTAGTTGCTCCATGAAAGCCAGCGGAAAAGTGGGCACGAGGTAGAGGGAAAATATGCGACCCCCGCAGTTTCAAATTCGTAGCGAGATTGTATAGCTTTTTTCTATTGTGGCTATATTCGGGACCACGGGGGAGCGCCAGTGGCGGGCTATTAATAGTTAAGTGGAGATGAGTATATGGCCCAATACATATTGGTCACTTGGCGATAAGCCGCCATAGTAAAGATGAAGGATAGCCAATCATGGGTGAGGAGTTATATGGTGGCCTATAACAGATGTAATCAATTGAAATACTGAGTTCCAGAGGTGAGCAAGTACAGGACATTCCCAGAAAACATGCAATAGTGTTCCCACCTTACCGCAGTTGCGCCAGCAAAGGCTAGAGGAGGATTGCATCGCATGTAAGCGTGAGAGTGTAAAGTATAAGCGGTGCAGTATCTCTTT
The DNA here is from genome assembly GCF_028390025.1 of Pseudophryne corroboree. Taxonomy (NCBI): domain Eukaryota; kingdom Metazoa; phylum Chordata; class Amphibia; order Anura; family Myobatrachidae; genus Pseudophryne; species Pseudophryne corroboree. Next base: position 428,034,086 of record NC_086447.1, on the reverse strand, counting down.
TATATATTAGCCCTGTGACTCTGTGCCTGCATTTCTAACGCTGGGTGGAGTCACAGCGATGGGCGGAGTCACAGAGCCCGCCCACCACATGTGTAGCAAGTCTCTGCTCCTCCCCCCCCCCCCTCCCCCCCCCCCTGCCATCAGCCACTCCGACTCCCCGGCCGCGGTGCAGAGCGAACAACTACTGCTGCTGCTGCCACAAGCATAGACATTAGGAGGGACGGGTGGCGCAGGAGAAGGCTTCATAGCCCTCCCTGCCCTGCGTACACAGACCCGCCACATCCAGCTGTCCGCTCTCCTGCTGTGACAGGAGCCGGGTGCTGCAGTGACGTCATCTCCTGCAGCACTCGCCTCCTGTCACAGAGAAGAGCTAGCACACACACTCCAGTCTCCGGGGGCTGCCAGCATCTACAGGCAAGCTGGAAACACCCCCGGAGTGAGAGATAAAAGACCCATGAGGCCACGCCCCCTTTGCAGTAGGCCACACCCCCTTTTCATCCACCGCGCAGCACGAGCAAGGAGGGAATGTGTGTAATAGTAGCACAGACTGCCTCTGAACACAGTACTGTTTACCAGCCTGCAGCAGCCGCCCACAGCCCCAAAGGTGAGTCCCTCCAGCCATCCTACCCACTGTATCGATGTCTGGTCACCACTTTGCAAATGTCTCCGCTAATGGTGTCCACCCTCTCCACTACTCAACACCCCCCCCCCCCCCCCCCTCTTCATCGGCTTCCTCACTGGGGACCCTCCCTACCGCCCACGTCTCTCTATCCCCTCCCTACCGACCCGCGTCTCTGTATCCCCTCCTCCCTACGCCTCTATCCCCACCCTACCGCCCCGCTTCTCTCTATCCCCTCCCTACCGCCCGCGTCTCTCTATCCCCTCCCTACCGCCCCGCGTTTCTGCATCCCCTCCCTACCGCCCCGCGTCTCTGTGTCCCCTCCCTACTCCCCTGTGTCCCATACAGGGTCCATACCACCGGCTCCTGGATAACTCCCTGACAAACCCTCACCAGGAGGATAGGAGCCATAACCCCCTGCGGTGCCCCCCCGTAGCTACCGGTATATCGGTGATGCTTCGCTGTGCCGCCTCCTCCCTATCCCTCACACAGCACCTGAGGGGGGCGCGCACATAGTGCATGCAGATGGGACTGGTGCACCTGCGGCCGCGTGGAGACATTGCGTGCGCAACATGTCCGCGTTGCTAAACCTGAAGGATGGTACGGTGTAGAGAGAGGAAACAGCTGCCCCTGTTCCGCACTGTAGCAGCACTCCCCTCTGTGTCTAATGACACCATATACCTCTTCATGCGGGTATGTCTATATCACATACATCCTTAACCGTGTCCTATATAATGTTACACATAACATCACATAGTTATAGGTCCCGCACCCCCTCCACCCGCAGCATCTACATACTCCCTGAGCCACCCCCACCCCGCATCCCGCTACATTCTGTACATCGTGCCCTGCAGGCACTGTTCACGCCGTTGCAAGGGGCTACGCCCCCTTCACCATCGGAAGCACTTTCGTCTTGCAATATTTCTCTGACGTCCTAGTGGATGCTGGGAACTCCGTAAGGACCATGGGGAATAGACGGGCTCCGCAGGAGACTGGGCACTCTAAAAGAAAGATTAGGTACTATCTGGTGTGCACTGGCTCCTACCTCTATGCCCCTCCTCCAGAGCTCAGTTAGATTTCTGTGCCCGGCCGAGCTGGATGCACACTAGGGGCTCTCCTGAGCTCCTAGAAAGAAAGTATATTTTAGGGTTTTTATTTTACAGTGAGACCTGCTGGCAACAGGCTCACTGCAACGAGGGACTAAGGGGAGAAGAAGCGAACCTACCTGCTTGCAGCTAGCTTGGGCTTCTTAGGCTACTGGACACCATTAGCTCCAGAGGGATCGACCGCATGGAACCGGCCATTGATGTTCGGTCCCGGAGCCGCGCCGCCGGCCCCCTTACAGAGCCAGAAGCAAGAAGTGTTCCGGAAAATCGGCGGCAGTCTTCACCAAGGTAGCGCACAGCACTGCAGCTGTGCGCCATTGCTCCTCATGCACACCTCACACTCCGGTCACTGATGGGTGCTGGGGGGGGGGGCGCCCTGAGCAGCAATATTAAGACCTTGGCTGGCAAAATAATCACAATATATAGCCCCAGAGGCTATATATGTGATAAATACCCCTGCCAGAATCCATAAAAAAGCGGGAGAAAAGTCCGCGAAAAAGGGGCGGAGCTATCTCCCTCAGCACACTGGCGCCATTTTCTCTTCACAGTGCAGCTGAAAGACAGCTCCCCAGGCTCTCCCCTGTAGTTTTCAGGCTCAAAGGGTTAAAAAGAGAGGGGGGGGCACTAAATTTAGGCGCAATATTGTTTATACAAGCAGCTATTGGGGAAAATTCACTCAGTGATAGTGTTAATCCCTACATTATATAGCGCTCTGGTGTGTGCTGGCATACTCTCTCTCTGTCTCCCCAAAGGGCTTTTGTTGGGGTCCTGTCCTCAGTCAGAGCATTCCCTGTGTGTGTGCGGTGTGTCGGTACGGCTGTGTCGACATGTTTGATGAGGAGGCTTATGTGGAGGCGGAGCAGATGCCGATAAATGTGATGTCGCCCCCTGTGGGGCCGACACCAGAGTGGTTGGATAGGTGGAAGGTATTAACCGACAGTGTCAACTCCTTACATAAAAGGCTGGATGACGTAACAGCTGTGGGACAGCCGGCTTCTCAGCCCGCGCCTGCCCAGGCGTCTCAAAGGCCATCAGGGGCTCAAAAAACGCCCGTTACCTCAGATGGCAGACACAGATGTCGACACGGAGTCTGACTCCAGTGTCGACGAGGTTGAGACATATACACAATCCATTAGGAACATCCGTTGCATGATCTCGGCAATAAAAAATGTGTTTCTGACATTAACCCAAATACCACATAAAAGGGGTTTTATGTTTGGGGAGAAAAAGCAGCCGGTGTTTTGTTCCCCCATCAGATGAGTGAATGAAGTGTGTGAAGAAGCGTGGGTTCCCCCGATAAGAAACTGGTAATTTCTAAAAAATTACTGCTGGCGTACCCTTTCCCGCCAGAGGATAGGTCACGTTGGGAGATATCCCCTAGGGTGGATAAGGCGCTCACACGTTTGTCAAAAAAGGTGGCACTGCCGTCTTAGGATACGGCCACTTTGAAGGAGCCTGCTGATAAAAAGCAGAAGGCTATCCTGAAGTCTGTATATACACACTCAGGTATTATACTGAGACCTGCAATTGCCTCAGCATGAATAGTGCTGCTGCAGCAGGGTCTGATACCCTGTCAGATAATATTAATACCCTAGACAGGGAGTATATTGTGCTAACATAGAGCATATTAAAGACGTAGTCTTATATATGAGGGATGCACAAAGGGATATTTGCCGGCTGGCGTCCAGAATTAATGCAATGTCCATTCTGCCAGGAGGGTATTAGAGACCCGGCAGTGGACAGGTGATGCTGACTTTAAAAGGCACATGGAGATTCTGCCTTATAAGGGTGAGGAATTGTTTGGGGATGGTCTCTGGGACCTCGTATCCACAGCAACAGCTGGGAAGAAAAATTTCTACCTCAGGTTTCCTCACACCCTAAGAAAGCACTGTATTATCAGGTACAGTCCTTTCGGCTTCAGAAAAGCAAGAGGGCCAAAGGCGCTTCCTTTCTGCACAAGGGAAGAAGGAAAAAGCTGCACAGACAGCCAGTTCCCAGGATCAAAAATCTTCCCCCGCTTCCTCTGAGTCCACAGCATGACGCTGGGGCTCCACAGACAGGTGCGGTGGGGGCGCATCTCGGGAACTTCAGGGACCAGTGGGCTTGCCCACAGGTGAATCACTGGGTTCTGCAAGTAGTATCACAGGGATACAAGCTGGAGTTCGAGGCGACTCCCCCTCGCCGTTACCTCACATCAGCCTTGCTTGCTACCCTCGGAGATAGGGAGTTAGTAATGGCGGCAATTCACAAGCTGTACTTCCAGCAGGTGAAATCAAGGTACCCCTCCTTCAACAAGGCCGGGGTTACTATTCCAAAAATGTTGTGGTACCGAAACCAGACGGTTCGGTGAGACCCATTCTAAAATTGAAATCCTTGAACACTTATATACGAAGGTTCAAGTTCAAAATGGAATCGCTCAGGGCGATTATTGCAAGCCTGGAGAATTTCAGGGTATCACTGGACATCAAGGATGCTTACCTGCATGTCCCTATTTACCCTCCTCACCAGGAGTACCTCAAAATTGTGGTACAGGATTGTCATTGCCAATTCCAGACGTTGCCGTTGGTCTGTCCCCGGCACCGAGGGTATTTACCAAGGTAATGGCCGAAAGAATTATCCAGTACTTGGACAATCTCCTTATAAAGGCGAGGTCCAGGGAGCAGTTGTTTGTCAGAGTAGCACTATCTCGGGAAGTGCTGCAACAGCACGACTGGATTCTGAATATTCCAAAGTCGCAGCTGGTTCCTACGACGTACCTACTGTTCCTGGGGATGGTTCTGGACACAGAACAGAAAAAAGTGTTTCTCCCGCAGGAGAAAGCCAAGGAGCTGTCATCTCTAGTCAGAGGCCTTCTGAAACCAAAACAGGTGTCGGTGCATCACTGCACGCGAGTCCTGGGGAAAATGGTAGCTTCCTATGAAGCAATTCCATTCGGCAGGTTCCATGCAAGAACTTTTCAGTGGGACCTCTTGGACAAGTGGTCGGGATCGCATCTTCAGATGCATCGGCTGATAACCCTGTCTCCAAGGACCAGGGTGTCTCTGCTGTGGTGGCTGCAGAGTACTCATCTTCTAGAGGGCCGCAGATTCGGCATACAGGACTGGGTCCTGGTGACCACGGATGCCAGCCTTCGAGGCTGGGGGGCAGTCACACAGGGAAGAAAATTCCAAGGACTTTGGTCAAGTCAGGAGTCGTCCCTACACATAAATATTCTGGAACTGAGGGCCATTTACAATGCCCTAAGTCAGGCAAGACCCCTGCTTCAGAACCAGCCGGTACTGATCCAATCAGACAACATCACGGCAGTCGCCCATGTAAACCGACAGGGCGGCACAAGAAGCAGGATGGCGTGGCAGAAGCCACAAGGATTCTCCAATGGGCGGAAAATCACGTCTTAGCACTGTCAGCAGTGTTCATTCCGGGAGTGGACAACTGGGAAGCAGACTTCCTCAGCAGACATGACCTACACCCGGGAGAGTGGGGACTTCATCCAGAAGTCTTCAAACTGTTGGTAAACCGTTGGGAAAGGCCACAGGTGGACATGATGGCGTCCCGCCTCAACAAAAAGCTAAAAAGATATTGCGCCAGGTCAAGGGACCCTCAGGCGATAGCTGTGGACGCTCTAGTGACACCGTGGGTGTACCAGTCGGTTTATGTGTTCCCTCCTCTGCCTCTCATACCAAAGGTACTGAGAATAATAAGAAGGCGAGGAGTAAGAATGATACTCGTGGTTCCGGATTGGCCAAGAAGAGCTTGGTACCCAGAACTTCAAGAAATGATATCAGAGGACCCATGGCCTCTACCGCTCAGACAGGATCTGCTACAGCAGGGGCCCTGTCTGTTCCAAGACTTACCGCGGCTGCGTTTGACGGCATGGCGGTTGAATTCCGGATCCTAAAGGAAAAGGGCATTCCGGAGGAAGTCATTCCTACGCTGATAAAATCCAGGAAAGAAGTAACCGCAAACCATTATCACCGTATTTGGCGAAAATATGTTGCGTGGTGTGAGGCCAGGAAGGCCCCTACAGAGGAATTTCAGCTGGGTCGTTTTCTGCACTTCCTACAGTCGGGAGTGACTATGGGCCTAAAATTGGGTTCCATTAAGGTCCAGATTTCGGCTCTGTCGATTTTCTTCCAGAAAGAACTGGCTTCACTGCCTGAAGTTCAGACATTTGTAAAGGGAGTGCTACATATTCAGCCCCTTTTGTGCCTCCTGTGGCACCTTGGGATCTCAACGTGGTGTTGAGTTTCCTGAAATCACATTGGTTTAAGCCACTTAAAACTGTGGATCTGAAATATCTCACGTGAAAAGTGGTCATGTTATTGGCCTTGGCTTCGGCCAGGCGTGTGTCAGAATTGGCGGCTTTGTCATGTAAAAGCCCTTATCTGATTTTCCATATGGATAGGGCAGAATTGAGGACTCATCCCCAGTTTCTCCCTAAGGTGGTATCAGCTTTTCACTTAAACCAACCTATTGTAGTGCCTGCGGCTACTAGGGGCTTGCAAGATTCCAAGTTACTGGACGTAGTCAGGGCCTTGAAAATTTATGTTTCCAGGACGGCTGGAGTCAGGAAAACTGACTCGCTTTTTATCCTGTATGCACCCAACAAACTAGGTGCTCCTGCTTCTAAGCAGACTATTGCTCGCTGGATTTGTAGCACAATTCAGCTGGCGCATTCTCCGGCTGGATTGCCGCATCCTAAATCAGTAAAAGCCCTTTCCACAAGGAAAGTGGGCTCATCTTGGGCGGCTGCCCGAGGGGGATCGGCTTTACAACTTTGCCGAGCTGTAACTTAGTCAGGGGCAAACACGTTTGCTAAATTCTACAAATTTGATACCCTGGCTGAGGAGGACCTTGAGTTCTCTCATTCGGTGCTGCAGAGTCATCCGCACTCTCCCGCCCGTTTGGGAGCTTTGGTATAATCCCCATGGTCCTTACGGAGTTCCCAGCATCCACTAGGACGTCAGAGAAAATAAGATTTTACTCACCGGTAAATCTATTTCTCGTAGTCCGTAGTGGATGCTGGGCGCCCATCCCAAGTGCGGATTGTCTGCAATACTTGTATATAGTTATTGCCTAACTAAAGGGTTATTGTTGAGCCATCTGTTGAGAGGCTCAGTTATATTTCATACTGTTAACTGGGTATAGTATCACGAGTTATACGGTGTCTCCTGCGGAGCCCGTCTATTCCCCATGGTCCTTACGGAGTTCCCAGCATCCACTACGGACTACGAGAAATAGATTTACCGGTGAGTAAAATCTTATTTTAACCACTAACAAACCTAGGAATGCAGGTAATACTCCATATAATACAAATATTGAACCCCAGCAAGGCATGCAGGAGTTAAGGGGGCGTAGCCCCTTTCGACGGTGTGAAGAGCGCCCGTAGGGCGCGATGAAGCGCCTAGTCTTATAGAATAGTTCAATATGCAAAACGCATTTAGATACTTTAAAACAAGTTTCTCTTCAGAGATGGGACATCTGACATCAGTCTCCCATTTTGTTTGAAACGGGGCTTTCTGTAGAGGGCTGATAATATAATTGTACCACTTAGTTATGCCTACCCTAACCTCCCCCATACTAAAGAGGTCCTGGGTTATTTTGGGGAATGGGAACACTTGATAAGGAGGATTGGAAGAGTCATGGAGCCAGTGTCTGAGTTGCAAGTATTTGTAAAATTCTCTGAGGTAAGGCAAATTTTATCTGAATTAGAGTAAACGAGAGCAGGGAGTTGTCTGCCTGGATGTCGTTGAGGGATAAGATCCCTGCAGAAATCCAGGTATCAAAGCATAGGTGAGGGATTTGGGCGGCTAAACCTTTCAGTGTAAGGTTGGAGGAAGGAAGGGAGACACCGTGCACTCTGTTTAACACTTCTAGCCAAGCTTTCCGAGCAGATTGAGCTGTGACTGATTTAGCTATCAACATCTTGCCTTCACCACCTGGTAATGACAATATATCAGACAAGGGGAGTGGGGATACAAGACCTTGTTCAAGTTGAACCCATAATGGGTCAGCCTGAGAATGCCAAGGTCTTTTTGTGTGAGTAAACATGCTAACTGGTAGGAATGTTTATCAGGATAGGCCAAGCCTCTTCCTGTTTAGGGCGGATCATCCTTATCCTGGCTAGTCTTGGTTTCCTATCCTTCCATATATAGGAGCTGAACACTGAGTTCAATTTAGATAGGAGATAATTGGGCAGTAGAATAGGGATGGTTCGAAATAGGTACATTAGTTTGGGGAGAATCGTCATCTTCAATGCGGCTATGCGCCTGAGCCATGAAACATGCTGCATCATCCAGTCAGAAGACAGTTTAGTGAATTTGCGTAAAAGAGGGGGGTTGTTTGCAGATATTAAGTCGTTCACTTTCGGGGTAATCTGGACCCCCAGATATTTGAGGCTTCTATCCTGCCAGGAATACGAGTAAGTAGCTTTCAATAAGGTCAAAAGGGGAGATGGGAAATTAATGTTGAGTGCTTCTGTTTTAGTATTTATTTAGTTTGTAATAAGATACCGCAGAGTAATCATGTAAGAGTGCGTGTAAGGTTTGCAAGGAAGTAGCAGGGTTAGTTAGTGTTAAAAGGACGTCATCCGCAAAAAGACATATCTCATGTGAATGTCCCTTAAATTCCATGCCCCTGATTAGGGTTGTGGATCTGATTTTCTCAGCAAAAGGTTCTATTGCTAGGGCGAATACCAGCAGGGACAGGGGACATCCTTGGCGAGTGCCATTCGTAATCCTAAAATATGGGGGATAGCATACCATTTACATATACTCGTGCCGTTGGGTTGGTATAGAGAGCTAGAATGGAGGTGAGCACCTTGCCACTAAGTCCAAACTTATATAAAATCGCCTGGAGATATCCCCAATGTAGGCGATCGAACGCCTTCTCCGCATCTAGCGAAAGCAACAATAGAGATTCATCCGAAGCGGAGAAGGCGTCCAGATCATTTATTACCCGTCTCGTGTTATCAGGAGACTGCCTGCCAGGGACGAATCCCACCTGATCCTGGTGAATGAGAGAGGGGAGAAGGGGGTTTAGTCTGTTGGCTACCAGTTTTGCATATATTTTTAAATCTGTATTCAATAATGCTATAGGGCGTTAATTGGGCATCATGGCAGGATTCTTCCCCTGTTTTGGGAACGCGACCATTCGTGCTTCCAGCATTTCTGCTGGGAATTTCCCTACAGATGAGGCAAAATTATATACTGATGCTAAAATAGGAGTCAGCTGTTTTTTGAAGCATTTATAGAATTTATTAATATATCTATCTGGGCCAGGCGCCTTATCTAATGGAAGCGAGTCTATTACTTGATCAGTTTCCTTATGCGTCCAAGGGAGTTCAAGAGTTAGTAAAGTATCTGGATCTAATGAGGGGATGTGTATATCTTCTAAGAAGTTCGCAATATTAGCCGGTGTGGGTTGCGGGGTAGACATGTCCTCCTTTAAGTTATAGAGGGTGGAGTAGTATTTAGCAAAAGCGTCAGCAATTGCGGATGGGTCAGTTACTTTAACACCATTTAAATTAATAATAGCCTTCACTCTCTCTTTTGCTGTCTTCCCTCTTAATTTACGAGCAAGCATTTTCCCAGCCCTATCGCCCTGCATATAAAATTTTTGTCTCAACCGAAATAGGTTCTTGTGGACTTCTGTTAGGGCTAGTTTATTAATTTAATCTCTGACTCGAAGTAAGTCACGATAGGTTTTCTTATTAGATGGATTGGTCATAAGTTGATGTTCCAAGTCCTTAAGACGGGCTTCGAGCTCCACCTGCAGTTTACGGGAATATTTGCGGACAGATGCGGCTGCCTGAATCGCTGCACCCCTAACCACCGCTTTAAGTGCACACCAGTGTGTAAATACTGAGGTGTCCGCCGGGGCATTGGTGTCGATATATAGTGATAGAGCCTGTGCTATGGTTCGGTTAGCCTCCACGTTCGTGAGTAGGTAATCTCCAAGGTGCCATGTGGTGGAAGTAGGCCTAACTAGCTGGAGATCCCAACTGACAGCAAGGGCCGAGTGGTCTAACCATGTTACTGGCAGGATAGAAGCTTTCGTCATCTGCTGAAGCGACCATTTATCTGACAGGGCCAGGTCGATTCTAGAGAAAGTACCATGTACTGGGGAGAAAAATTAGTAATCCCTACATGTCTGGTTCTTGGCCCGCCAAATGTCGTAGAGGTCATACTCATGTAATGTATTCCTGAAGGCGTGGGAATGGTCTAAGAGTGGGCCTGATCTGGATGTATTTTGTGACGAAGATCGATCTATACTGGGGTCAAGGACCATATTAAAGTCCCCCAAGAGCAATAAAGCTCCTGAGCGGTGTGTCTGCAGTATTTTAAAGAATTTCCTAAAGTAGGGAATTTGTTTGGTATTGGGTGCATAAATAGATGCTAATGTGATGGGTTTGTCCTCCAGCTTGCCAGTTAGGATAAGGTATCTACCCTCCCGGTCCGAAATCTGGTTGTTTAGTGAAAAATTGCAGGTGTTGGCAAATAAAATGGCCTCTCCCGCTTTTTTCTTAGGGCCATTGGCCGTATAGCAGGTGGGAAACTTACTATTCGTAAGGGATGGTGGGTACACGCACATAAAATGGGTCTCCTGTAAAGCTACCACTTGTGCCCTACATCTGGTAAAGTGATTCAGGGCCAGTCTCCGCTTGTTGGGTGAGTTCAGGCCCTTTACAGTCAAGGAAAGGACTTTAACCATCGGGTATTATAAGTGGCCAAGCAGTAACTGTGCTACATACATAGTCCGAACAACAATGCAGTCGATTTAAATAGGTGTACCAAAACCAGGATAGGTAAAGAGGAGGGAGGGAGTAGTAAAGGGTGCCAAACGTGGCTGCCCAAATAGGCATCACATGGGAGTCAAGGCCGAGGGTGGTGCCCTCTATCACTCCTATAGTAGTACTATAGGCAGGTCAGTAATTAAAACATAACATAAACATTACTTCCTGAAGTAAAAGCTACAGTAGGTCACCTCTGGGTTAATGGTGATTGAAAAAATGCACCCAGGAGTCCAAGGGTGAACAGCAATCAACATCCAAAATATTTGAAGAAAGAATACAGTGTATTAGGCGAATTTAAAGTGTGTAGTCTCATCCAATGTTATTAGTGGCCTAAATGTAAACAGCATCTAAAGATTGTAGCTATGCTTATGGGCCATTCAGTCGAAAGGGAGAGAACTTAAAATATGAGTCTTCCATCAGTAATATGGTTCACGTGCGTGACGGCAGAGAACTAAAAGTGGAGGACTGAGATAGAAAGGGTAAAGTGTAAAATGTAATACAGGCCAAAGAGGTCATATAAGAGTCATCCCAGTCAATATATCAACATTAAGATATAAAGCACATACATACGTGCATAGAGTCCTTTATGAATAAGCCGCTAGGATGGTCGGTAGAGAAAACAACAAAGTAAATAACGTCAACACTGCAAAGAACTGATAGGTAAGTTTAGTCAATCCGGCCTAAGTGGCCAGGTTGGAGTTGTAGTTCTTTAGGTAGAGTTGCTGGTCACCGACCATTCCTGAGCCAGTTTAAGATCCTGAGGAGCC